>NW_022437011.1:9785674-9875570 GCF_009761245.1 Sapajus apella | reverse complement strand
TTTTTTGTATTTTTAGTAGAGACAGGGTTTTACCACATTGGCCAGGCTGGTCTCAAACTCTTGACCTTAGGTGATCTACCCTCTTCAGCCTCCCAGAGTGCTGGGATTATAGGCATGAGCCACCTCGCCTGGCCTGTTCCTGTCACTCTTTACTTCTCCCTGTTTTCTTTCTCTCACTGGTTTTTTTTTGTTTATTTGTTTCCTTTTAGTGTCTGTCTCCCTTTACAAGTGTAAGCTGTTCAAGGGCAGGGACCTTATGTGTGTGTTATTTGCCTCTATGTTCTTAGTATCTGATAGAAAACTTGGTGCAGAGTAGGTGCTAACTTATCATTTTTGAATGGTAATTTCTAAAATAAGTATTAATCAAACAGATGTTTTAAAATAAGAATGAAATAAAAATACTATTGAAATGAACAAGTTCATTTTGAAATGAATAATATGGGATGCCTTAGAAATGAAGCATAACTTAAGGAGTTACGCATTAGGCTTTAACAGATGTTAATCCTCTAGTTTGACTGAATTTGTCCTATCAGCAAATATTGAGGGCCTAGCATTTACAAAACACACTATCTCTGCCCTTAGAATTGGGAGAGCCGAGAGAGCATTGGGACACTGAGCCTCTGAGAGACAAAGGGGAAGGATGACATTAAAGGAGAAGTGGTGTGTGTGTGTGTGTGTGTGTGTGTGTGTGTGTGTGTGTGTGTGTGTAAAAGAATCAAGGACAGGTGCCAGCTCAACAGATAACAGCTCACCTGACTCACTCCAATTTTGCCTAGATTTTAGCTCTAGCAGAAACTATGACTATTATTTCTTTAGCATCTCGGGCAGTGCTACGCATAGTAGATTTTCAATAAATGCTTTTTGGTAGAATGAATAAATACATTTATGAATTGTAACAAAAACTCAGGGAAAGTAAAATCTTAAAATTACTGACCTCAGATGATATTGGAAGTGTCTAGAAATGACATGAAAAAGAATGCACATGAACTAAAAATTATAAAGTAGAAACAGATGAATTGGACACTCAAAGGTACACTAGCATGAGCATTTGGGACTAAGACAATAATTCCTTTTTCTTGTCCTACTTCACGCCCCCAGAGCTGAATCAACCTCAGAGTTCCTGTTGACCTCAGGAGAGGATTCCAAAAACACAAATCAGGAAAACAGAGGGGGGAAAATCTTTGAACGTTGAACAGAAAAACTATCCATCTTGAGGACATCTCATTTTTTCCCAATCCAAGTTAGATTTTCTGTGACATGTAAAAGAAAATGAATGGTGGTATTGATCACGAATGTATTATCTGGTTGTGATAATACTGGACAGATATAGCTGTGTCCAGACTATAATTCTGCTATGGTCTATTTTAGGGAGCTTCTGGATTTTAATCTAAAAGTGATATCTGGAAAAGAGATAATAATTTGTGCTCACATAGCACTCTTCAACCAAAGGTCTCAAAGTACTTTACAAAGAAATAATTATTATTATCCCAGATGGAACAACTCAGACAGAGGGGTTGCTGCCCTTTTCAGCAAACTGGGGAGTGGAAGCTCCTTCACTCCAAATGCAGCCATAGGCTATAAATTATTGAATCCTGGCCTTTCTTGATTGGGAGCTGGAACTACCAATAAGGAGCCTTTTTTTGTTGTTTTTAAATAAAGCAGAACATCAAGCTCCAGTCTTAAGAATTTCAGCATGTGTTCGAAACATACGAAAGTGAATGCTTTTAAAACTGATTAATTGTGAGCAAAGTATGGCTACTTAAAATAAGAAGAGTGGTTATTACAGTCAAACAAATAATGGCTGACATGCTGAACATTATTTTAAGTGGGTTTTATACATATTATTTTATTTAAGACTCATAACAATTTTAATGAGGTAGGAACGTATAGCATTTTCCTCATTTTACAGTTGAGGAAACTGAGACAGAGATCTTAAGTAGCTAGGCCAAAATGTCAGTCAAGCAAACTGGCAGAGCTGGAATTCAGACGTAGGCAGTTTGACTCCAGAGCCATCACTCTTAGCAGGTTACTCTGTGCCAGCTACTGTGTGAAACATTTTACATGAATTATCTCACTTAATCCTTACACAATTCCTAAGAAGTAGATATTTTATTGGGGACCCCTTCCAGTAAAGGAAATCAGAGAAATTAGAGACCTCTTAGATGATAATGAAAGTGTCATTAAGAGACTGCCTTTTACCCAGAGAGCTCTGACGGTGCCGTGCATGACAAAGTGCTTTGGCAATGGGCAAGCTTGGATTAGAGTCCCAGCTGCATCTGTCATTTGGGCAAGTTATTAAACCTCTATAAATTTTCAATTTGTAAAATGCAAAATAGTTAAGGCACAGAAATTAAAAGGCTTAAAAAGGTGAAGTGACTTGTCCAAGCTCATGTTCCAGTAGAGGTGGAGCCAGGATTTTGAAAAGTAGACAAAAAAGCACTGGGCAAGGGGTCAGGGAATGAGGGCTGTTCCTGCTGCCAACTAGGCTGTGTGACCTTGAGCAAATCAAATACTCTCCATGGTCTCTATGCTTTCCTCTGTAAAAGAGGGCCATCAGGCTCCATTGATACTAAAGTCTTTCCCAGGGCTAACATTCTGATTCTCAAAATCTGTTTTCTATTTAGTCCCTTGTTTGAAAATCCTTGGAGGAAAAGAAATTAACCACACAGAACCTGAAAGTGACTCTGGAAGCCAAATTTAGAAAACAGATCTCAAAAGGAGAAAAAAGAAGTTTACAAAATTTCTTTATTTAGAAAGCGAGACTGCCCTGTAAAGTGTTTGGCTTGATTTGTGAGACTCAGTGACCAGATAAAGGCCATACAGATCTCCTTGACTAGCCAGTTCTCCTGGCTGCAGTTAAGTCACATAACCTGGTTCAGTGGCCCTTTCTGGCCTGCTATACTGGCTAAAGCTGGAAGAAGCCCATCCTGTGTGGGAGGGATCTGAGAAAAGAAGCCAAGCTTTTCATGTGGGTGTTCTATCTTGAATTCAGAATGTCTATACCATTCTGTCTACTTCTGTTTTTGTTCTTAGTGATTATTATATAGTGACACAGCCCACTGCTACCATGAACCAGTTTTTTTTCACAACCTTGTGGTAAGCCATGGTATAGTGAACAGGTCTGGCTTCCATTTCTCCATGCGGTTCTATTCAAAAGTGTGAGCTTGAGTTTGTGATAAATCTTGGCAAAAAAGATATCCACAGCTTTGTGATCTTGGGAAAGTCACTTAAATTCTCTGTGTGTCAATTTTCCTCATCTTTTTGTAAAATGATGCTTATCCCACGTGCTCTTCAGTGTTATGAATTTCAAATAGTGTATATGTGGACGTAGTCTGAGGAAATTAGAGACCTCTTAGATGACAATGAAAGTGATGCTGACTGGGCGCGGTGGCTCAAATATGTAATCCCAGTACTTTGGGAGGCCGAGGTGGGTGGATCACTTGAGGTCAGGAGTTTGAGACCAGCCTGGCCAACATGGCGGAACCCCGTCTACTAAAAATACAAAAATTAGCTGGGCATGGTGGCCAGCACCTGTAGTCCGAGCTACTTGAGAGATTGAGGCAGGAAAATTACTTGAACCCGCGAAGCAGAGGTTGTAGTGAGCCGAGATCGAGCCACTGCACTCCAGCCTGGGTGAAGAACGAGACTCCATCTCAAAACAAAAAAAAAAGTAATGCTAAGAGACTACCTCTTACCCAGAGAGCTTGACAGTGCTGTGCATGAGGAAGTGCTTTGGCAATGAGAAAGCTTGGATTACAGTCCCTGCTGTGTCTGTCATTTGGGCAAGTTAATAAACCATTATAAATTTTCAATTTCTAAAATTCAAAGTAGATAAGACACAGAAATAATAAACACAAAGCTTCCGACAACAAGCCATTAATAGACAACACTATTATTATTTTTATTATCAGTTATTGAATTGCAGTGCAGAGTTAGCAGGTTTGGAATACTAGGTCTTATTTTCTAAGTCATACGTACTAATTCACTGTGAACTTCAGGAAAAAGCCAGCATAAAATTGAGCTGTGCTTCCAGGAAACCAAATACCCTAAATGGCTGAGATCAATTTCAGAAGCTTATCCTCATATACATCACACCTGAAGGAAATCTGGACAGGCACTTTTCTTCCCTTTATCTGTTTGATTTTTTTTCCCATTTTTGTGGAGAACAGAGTCTCGCTATATTGTCCAGGCAGGTCTTGAACTCTTGGGCTCAAGCTATCCTCCCACCTTTGTCTCCCTAAGAGCTGAGATTTCAGGTGTAAGCCACCGTGCCTGGCCCTTTCTTCCCTTTAGAAAACTCTGCCTAACCCCCAGCTTTCTGTGGCCACAGGAATTCTGGTGATCTGTTGGAATCTCAAAATTTATCTCAGCATTCTAAGTTTATTTGAACACAATAGAATTATAGCAAAATAAGTCCCAGTGCTTTTTAGCACAAAAATCTCATTTTAAGATAAAAAAAGCTTTACCCCATGTAATAGTAGATCCCATTATATAGAATATTCTCTCTATATATAGGATCCAATATAATAGTAGTTCTACTTTAAGTAGCCTTTGATTGAGAAAAACACATGATAAAAATTCAGCAGCATTAATAAAGGTCCTCTCTTAAAAATGTTTTATGAATAGATAGTACATGAACTTGATATAAAATTCACAAGGTACAAAAGGGAATACCATGAAAGTATCCTTCTTTCACTCCATCCCTCATTCACACACTACCTTTCTCCAGAGCCGCCTATTATTCATTTCTGCTGTATCTTTTAAAAAATAACTCTGGACTACAAACACTTACATATTTTCCCTTTAAAAAAGACAAAATGGTAGCACCTTACCACTCTTCTTCACCTTGCTTTTTTTTTTCCACTTAATATCTTGTTATACTTTCTTATACTTTAACATGGATATGTTTTTTTTTGTTGTTGTTGTTGTTGTTTTTTTAAGGCAGGGGGCAGGTGTGGTGGTTCACACCTGAAATCCCAGCACTTTGGGAGGCCACGGCAGGAGGATCACTTGATCCCAGGAGTTTGAGACCAGTCTGGGCAAAATAGTGAGATCCTATCTCTACCGAAAAACAAAACAAAACAAAACTAGCTGGGTGTGGTGGCATGTGCCCATAGTCCCAGCTACTCACGAGGATCACTTGAACCCAGGAGGTTGAGGGTGCAGTGGGGCCGTCATGGCCGCACTGCACTCCAGCCTGGGCAACAGAGCCAGACCCTGTCTCAAAAGAAAAGGAGAGGCCAGGCTTGGTGGCTCATGCCTGTAATCCCAGCACTTTGGGAGGCCGAGGCGGGCAGATCACCTGAGGTCAAGAGTTCGAGACCACTCTGTCCAACATGGCAAAACCTTATCTCCACAAAAAATATGAAAATTAGCCAGGCGTGGTGGCGCATGCCTGTAGTTCCAGATACTTGGGAGGCTAAGGCAAAAGAATCGCTTGAACCCGGGAGGCGGAGGTCACAATAAGCCGAGGTCACGCCGCTGCACTCCAGCCTGGGTGACAGAGATTGACTTCTTCTCAAAAAAATAAAAAAATACATAAGAGACAGGAAAATAATATTTTATTCTTCATGACATGTACTATTGAAAAATTGTATTGCTTTAATTTTATTTTTGAGCTAGTGCTCTGTTGCCCAGGTTGGAGTGCAGTGTCATGAGGCTCACTACAACCTCTGCCTCCTGAGTTCTAGCAGTTCTCCTGCCTCAGCCTCCCAAGTAGCTAGGATTACAGGTGCGTCCTGCCATGCCTGGCTATTTTTTTTTTTTTTTTTTGTAGTAAAGATGGTGTTTCAGCATGTTGACAGGGTAGTCTTGAACTCCTGACCTCAAGTGATCCACCCCCTTCAGCCTCCCAAAGTGCTGGGGATTACAGGCATGAGCCACCTTGTCTAGCTGCATTTTTTAATATACAGAAAATCATAGTGAATATATGTTTAATATACAGAAGATAAAGACCACTTAGAGATTCTCAGCTCTTAGATTGGGAACCACCAATATAAGTAAAATATTAATAATATTCAACTTAATTTTGGTCCTTACTGTGGACCAGACATTGTTATAAGCACTTTACATATTATTTCACATAATCCACGTCCTCCTCATCCTTCTAGTCTCAGTTTAAATGCTATCTCCTCAGAGACCATCTCAGCATCTGATGGGAGATGCAGACCCGCTAAGTGGCTGCTTGAAATACAGTATGGGCCGGTATCCCAATAGTAATACTATGTGTGAGGCTCATGGCAACACAAAGGAGGAAGGGATTAATTCCCTATTCCATCATGTATGCGTATGTTGGTGGGAGTACAGGTGAATATTTAGGAAGGCGGACAGAACGAGGTATAATGCTGAGCTGGGCCATGGGAAAAGAATAGTTTTGCAAGTGGACAAGGTGGAGGTGAGGCTTTCTGGATACAAGTGACAATGTGCACAGAAGCACACTGAGAAACAGCATGAAGTGCTAAGGATTGCTAGGGTAGGGGGTTGGCTCTCAGGATATGAAGCTGTCTAGGCAAAGAGCCCAAGAAGAGCCTTGCTGAGGAGTTTGGACTTTACTTCTGAAAGCAGTAGTATGGCCAAATTATATTTTATTTTTAGAAAGATCACTCTGGCATTGTTAGGACTGGAGGTAGGTGATGAGGTGAAAGGAGTGGAGACCAGTTAGGAGGTTTTGAAGTTGTTCAGGTGAGAGGTGATGGGGACTTGGACTGAAGGTATTTGCAGCGAGTTGGAGAGGAAGTAGATAAATTGGAGATTATTTTAAAAGGTAGAGCCAAAGGCCTAGGTGATTAATTGGATGAGGAAGAATAAAAGATGAGATGAAGGAACTTATTGTAATGGATTGATATAGTATAAAAGAATAAAACAGTGGCATTAATAATTATAGGGAATTTGGAGTGAAGTGGAAGAAATAATGATGTTGGCTTTGGAAATATTGAGTTTAAGATGGCTCTTAGACAGCCAGGAGGAAAGGTGTAGCTCTCTCCTTCCTTTCCAGAATAGCAGTCCTAGCCTAAGTCAGTCATCCTTGGACCGGTTTCCTGTGGGGCCCAGTCAGGTATAAAATTCCCCAAGATCTGACTGGCATTTCTGAGCTCCACATCCTTCAAGGTTAAAAGCTGGATGTTGAAAACTCCCTGGACCCTCATTGATATGCAAATGGATTATGGACGTACGTGTGTGTGTGTGTGTGTGTGTGTGTGTGTGTGTGTGTGTGTTTTAAATCAGATGCTGGCTCCAGTGCAGCAAACTCTTCTGCCTCTTGCAAGCAACAACCCTGAAAAAAGAAAACCTTTTTTTATGAAGCAGCCTCTGGCCCTGACAGGTTCTGGCTCTCTATTGGCTCCCAAGAAGCTCCCCCACCTCTCTTAGCAGATTTTTAAAAGATGAGGTTGTACAGTGCTCAGCCAGATCCCCACGTGGCTGCTGAAGAAAGCCCAGAGTGTTGGGGACTCGACCCTTTCTCAACCACCACCTCTGCTTCGGTGTCCTCAATGCTGAGGCAAGACACCTTGTAGCCCAACTCTTTCCAAAATGACGGGGCTGGGATCCTCCCCCACAAGTCGAATATCCAGCGCTCACCAGGCGGTGGCAGGACCGAGCACGTGGTATCGTTTAGGGGCTGGGCTCCAGGGTCCTCCTAGGAAAGAGGACAGCCTAGGAGGCGAGAGGCTGGCTGGCCACCCTGGCCATGACAACCTCTCTGGCTCTTACAGCTGATGGCCAAAGGCAGGGGGAACGCCCTGAGTCCCATTCACACGTTCATAGGATGGTGCCAGGAGCCCGTTATCTCTTCTCCGCCTTCTCCTCACGCACCACCCCCACTGTCATGCCGATAAATCCCGAGAGCAAAGGGTGGCACGATTCCTCCCGCGCCCCTGCGGGCTGAAGGCGGGCACTAAAGCAGTGCAGTCCCAAGCTTCCCCTGCAGAAGCCGCGCTCTCCACTCGGTCCGGGGGCAGAGGGGGCGCGAGAGAGCAAGTGGGCGGGCGTCCCATCCTCCGCATCCTCCTCCAGGTCCTGGCGCACAGGGTGGGAGCGCTGCGCTGCGCAGCGCTGCGCGTCGCGGCCCGCTTGCCGCCTGCCCCCTGCCCTAGCTGGGCCACCTCCCCGGGCTGCCGGTGGAGGGCTAAGAGGCGCTAACGTTACGCTGTTTCCGGTTTTCCTGCGGGCTCTGTTTCCCCTCCCAAGGCGGCGGCGGCTGAGCGGCGGAGCCCCCCAAATGGCCTGGCCAGATGCGGCAGGTTTGCTGCTCAGCGCTGCCGCCGCCGCCACTGGAGAAGGCTCGGTGCAGCAGCTACAGCGACAGCAGCAGCAGCAGCGAGAGGAGCAGCAGCAGCAGCGAGAGCGGCAGCAGCAGCAGGAGCAGCAGCAACAACAGCAGCATCTCCCGTCCCGCTGCGCCCCCAGAGCCGCGGCCGCAGCAACAGCCGCAGCTCCGCAGCCCCGCAGCCCGGAGAGCCGCCGCCCGTTCGCGAGCCGCAGCCGCCGGCGGCATGAGGCGCGACCCGGCCCCCGGCTTCTCCATGCTGCTCTTCGGTGTGTCGCTCGCCTGCTACTCGCCCAGCCTGAAGTCGGTACAGGACCAGGCGTACAAGGCACCCGTGGTGGTGGAGGGCAAGGTACAGGGGCTAGCCCCAGCCGGCGGCTCCAGCTCCAACAGCACCCGAGAGCCGCCTGCCTCGGGTCGGGTGGCGCTGGTGAAGGTGCTGGACAAGTGGCCGCTCCGGAGCGGGGGGCTGCAGCGCGAGCAGGTGATCAGCGTGGGCTCTTGTGCGCCGCTCGAAAGGAACCAGCGCTACATCTTTTTCCTGGAGCCCACGGAACAGCCCTTAGTCTTTAAGACGGCCTTTGCCCCCCTCGACACCAACGGCAAAAATCTCAAGAAAGAGGTGGGCAAGATCCTGTGCACTGACTGCGGTGAGTCGCCCCCTCCCTCTGCTGGAGAAAGGGGGGAGGGGCGAGGTGGTGGAGAATGGGGGTGGGGCGGGGAGGTGCTGCAGGTGCCCGGGCCTGGCAGCGTCCGGGCTCTGGGGGGTGGGGCCGCCCCTGGGCAGGGCGCCTGGCACGGGTGGGTGAGGGGGTTGGGGTTGGGGAGAAGGAGGATCAGGCTCAAAGTGTGCCAGGGGCGGGGGGCGGAGGGAGGCGCTGGCTTGTGCCAGCGGGGATCTGCGGCTGATGTATGGCATGTGGAGCTGGAAAGCTGCCATCATAGCCCAGTAGCGGAAGGAAAGACGGAGAGGTCCTGGCAGTGCTGGCCTAAGGCTCAGTGAGTCAGGAGTGACCCTCGGAGGCCTTGCCCACTCTGCTCCCGCGGGCCTGCCGTGCCCAGGCTGGCAGGGTCTGCAGGAGCAGCTGGGTAGACTCCCAGGCTGTGAAGGCCTCCGCTTACAAGTTCTCCTAGGGAATGATCGCCCCCGCCCCCTCCTTCCTCTCCTGGGCTGGTTGCTCTGCTCATCCACACCGCTGGCGCAGGCAGAGTTGGACTTTTTCTGCTACTGTTTTCCGTCCTCCATGTGGCTCCGTTTTTTTTTCTCCACCGTGATTGCGTGTCTTTGCTAAGCAGGTAGCACAGCCTTTTCTTAAGACTAGCAAGCAGACACCGCCCCCCCTTTTTTTTCCGGCTGTTTCTGAGGGATATTACAAGGTCTGTTGATTGTGATAATGATGAAAGAGGATAACTTACTTCTGCTGAATGCTTTAAGTTCAGCTCTAACGTCTTACTCGCCGGATGTATTTGACTGCATCTCTCATCTTCGTGATGTTAGATGCTGCACAGGAATGCAGGTGATTAGAAACAAAACACTGAAATCTGTCGATCTGTGCAGCTGGGAATGGAAGTCTCCCAAGTTAGAAGTCAAAGAAATGTCAGTCTAAGAGGTTTTTCTTCTTGTCCCTGAAT
Organism: Sapajus apella; assembly: GCF_009761245.1. Taxonomy (NCBI): domain Eukaryota; kingdom Metazoa; phylum Chordata; class Mammalia; order Primates; family Cebidae; genus Sapajus; species Sapajus apella. Next base: position 9,865,672 of record NW_022437011.1, on the reverse strand, counting down.
CCAGTACTTACTTCTTAGTAAGATATTTCAAACTGAATTGTCCCACACTGGAGTATTTGGTGTAAGCCTGTCTTGTGCTTACTCACATTGGGGTTTCGTTTTGTCCCTACTAAAGCTGAATTTGTTGGCATGCAGTATGACTTGCTGGACTGTGTAATCGCTGAATTATGATAGACGTCCTGTACTCTCATAGAAGTTGGTATGTTTACCAGTTTACCAACTGATTCTAGGTAGTGTAGACAGGCTTTGTTTGAGTAGCAAAATATGTGTAACAGCTTATAATAAGTTTTGCTGCCCTCATCTTTCTAGATTAATACCTATGACTTTTGGAAGCTTTCCTCCCCTGACCCCTTCAGGAGGCAAATTTTAGGAGCTTAGTTGTGGGAGTATATCTAGACACTAACTATGTTAAATTGTGATCACTGTAATGAGAAGAGTCTTGGCAATGTCTTAATAAGGAGGAGAAAACTTTGGGGGATAACAGCAGCTTATCACTCTGACATTATCCTTAGGAATATTGTTGACTGCTTTTTAATACTGGTTTTATGTTCTGAAATGTTTTATGATGACAAGTAGAGACCAGCTAAGAATTTCTAGTTTTTTATTCTATTAAGTATTTTATCTGAGATCCCTCGGGGAGCTGTGAAACAGTATTGTACAGTGGAAAATAGATAGTAAAAATATTTACTGAACCTTGTCCAAGGACAGCTTCTGTTTGGTTGTTGATGAGTTGCTCCTGCATTTGCACAGTGTTCATCTCCACATAATCCCTAGTCTGGGTCGATAAGGACTTGATGGTCTTTGTCAGGTAACCCCATAGAGTAACTGGCTTCTCTGCTCCCTTGTCTCCCTCCTCCTACTTTCTCCTTCCCCCAACACAATACACCTTATCAATTAACACATTGTTTGTTCTAGTGACTATTTAATAGCTTAACAGTTGAATGCAGAAATCACAAAAGATTTGAGGGTAAGAAAAGGTTTGTTTCTAGGTTATAATCATCTCATATCAAAATAGCATGTGTAGTAGAGTTCTTAAAAAGATACATTTAGAACTGCAATCATTAGTAACGGAAGGGCCCTCACATATCACAAATTATCAAGAATCAGGAATGTGTAGGGCAGAAAACATTTCAGAATGCAAAAAAATTGCTTTGAGTTGATATTCCAAGCAAAGTACATAAACAGGTACCATTTTGGGGAGCCTTATATAAGGGGATTAGAAATTAAAGGACATATTTGTGAGACTTGTGAAATTGGTGATAATGTGACAGAAGAGCATAAACTGTATTTTCTTATTTTCTACGATGTGGTTAAAGAAAACACGTACAGGTAATGGTATATTAAATAAGGAAACAAAATCATCCGAACTAACCACAACACTGTCCTTGTGCTCAGCAGGAAATAACTAACAAATTCATTTTCTGTTTTCTATTCTAAAGAAAGCCCTCTGGGCCACAGGGTCATTGGGAACATTTTCTCCTTGGAGCAGACTTGCCCATTGCAAAATAGGGAAACTGGCACTTGGAAACTGTCGTCGTGGCCGTTACATTGAGCAACTGAGGTTGCATTGTTGCTTTGTTTAGCTAGTTTCAGCTCGGAGTGTGTGTAGGTTCTGAGAGGTGTGGTTCCCTGGGAGGTCATCTAGAAAGCTTGTGGGGTTTGTTAAGGGGGGGCATCATATGAAGGGATAATATTGTGTTTAAAAATTGGCCTCAGGAGCATCAATGTGGGGGTCACACTGGACCTCTTTTAAACAGTCCTCATAAATGGCTAATTTCCACTGTGAAATGTTGACTTGAAGTCTATGATCTAAGGTGGGGAATGGTAGACAGGGGTCTTGTTGGAATAGCAAGACCGGCTAGAGTGGTATTTTTACATATTTAATGTGTATCATTTATCCAGAGAGAGTACATCTGGTGATAGAGTTGAGTAAAATCTTAGCATTTCTTAGAAGATTGCATATAAGGAGGGAGGTGTTTTCTGTGCCTTCTGTGGAAAGGCGAGGAAAAAGAGTTAGAAAGGCCTTGCAGGGATTAGCAACTCTGTACAATGTTATAAAAGCATCCTGCTCTGCAAATAGTCCTGCATTTTAAAAGATGGTTGCATATATTTTGGTATAATTACACCCTATCTTGTTGTTTTCTTGTATTCATGTTTTTAAGCAGTTTCCTTATTGAATAGATGCAGTAAATAGCACAAAAAATAAAGATAATTTCTTTCTTTGGGACTTCCTGATGAGCAGTTTTCCAGTGTACAGTGTACTCTGTAGTTAAACAAGGAAAGGTGTATTCCTGGGGGATTTTACATTCTTTAGGATAGTCTTAAATTAATTTGGCACCCAGATTCACATATTAGAGAAAGGTGGCTCACAAAATTCAGTATAGCAAAAGCGACTGCATATTTTTAAAATGCTGTTTATTTAAAGAATCTTTTCTTCCCCAGCCAGCTGGAAACCCAGCTGTGCTGCAGCTTGAAGATGGGAAAGTGAAACTAGATTAGAAACTGACCAGTTCCAGTGATAAGGATAAGGCATGGCTGTAGATTTAAGGATTGAATTACCACCATAATGTCATTATTTCTTGTAGTGGCTGCTTTCCTCGGAAGACTACAATTCTTGGGGCAGGAACAATATCTTATCTTTGAGGTCTTCTTTCTCCTAGCTCTCCTGCCCCCAGTGTTTCCTACTTTGTCTGGTTTACAGAAGGACTCTCCATCAGTGTCATTTGAATGGATAAAGTCAAGTGAAGTTAAAGAAAGCCTCCAGATTAATGCTAAAATAATCTTAACTCTCTGACCTGTGACATCAAGTCCTGTGCTGAAAAGCTGAGTTTGATGATAGCTTTTACCTGTCGCTATGGGAACCTTTTTTCCAAAAGAATCATTATCAAGTAGAGTACTTAACCACAATGTGGCTAATCATTGTGCTGATTAGTGTTAATGGGATTTCAGTGGTGGAGAATAAAGATCTTGCTGGAAAAGGCCCTCTTATTTTTTTCTTTTGGAAGGTAGATTACTACTTGCCCACCCCCAAATTTAAACAAAAATAAAACAACCATCAGTTAGAATTAACAAACAGTTTAGGAGCTAGGGATGGTGGTATATTAACAATCTAGGTGACTAACTTCCTCTCGGCCCCTGATCAAAGCAAGTGTGCTCCCCCTTTACTATCCTCTTTTATCTAGGGCATTAAAATTTTATTTCCTAATATCAATTAGTTTTTTCCTTTAAAAAACTATATTTATATTTTTATTTTCTGAATTTTAAGTCATATAAATTATTTATATAAATTATATATATACATATATTTATATGTATATATACACACATATATACATATATTTATATGTATATATACACACATATATACATATAAATTATATAAATATAAATTATTTATATGGTTCAAAATTCAGAAAATACATAAAAATAAATGATGAAAAGTTTCCTTTTTAACCCCTGTTCTCAGCTACCCAGCTTTAAGGCTCTGTGGTAAATATTCAAGAATAACTTATTCTTGAAACATGTGTTTTCTCTAAAAACACAATGTTTTTCAAAGTGGTCTCATTTTTTTTTCAACAGATGGAGAATGCTAATTTTGCTGTTAAGCCAATTTTGTGGTAAATTCTTCCCAGGTTATATATATTTTCTTAACCTAGCCCAAGATCTTATCTACCTAGTTCTCTGAGTTCTTCTCTATCTCAAGTATCTAGTTAAAGGATCCTCTTTTCTCCTCAACCGATACTCTACCTCCCAAATATAATTCTAGAGTCAGGAATGAAAATACCAACTTATTTTTCAGATACTTTGCCATTAAGTTTTCAATGACAATAAGTTTCGTAAGTCTTAATTGGGATGCTTAAAGGAGAGATCCAAAGGGTTACCACTGAGATTTAGGGCTGCATCTCAACCCATACAGCAATTCTTATTGTTTCACACGCTTGGTGATCTCACAGTAGTGTCCATGTGGGAGATCACATGATTTCACAGATAAAAAGAGAAAACTCCACAGTGCATGATTGCTTTGATTTTCATTCAGAAGCCAGAGACCCCAGTTGCCAATGAAGAGTTTGATTTTGACCATATTCATGCACATCTGGTACAATTCCAGGGAATTTAGCCACTTGAATACTGTTCTGAAGTATGCTTAAGGTAACTGCTTTGAACATAGTGTTAAAATTTCAGAGGATCAGGGAATTGCCATTTGGATACATAGGAAAAAAAGTAGATATACAAATATCAAAACAGCAGGAAGTCTTAACCCTCTAAACTCTGTTTGTTTAGTGGTATTTGGCAATTTTGAAAATTTGGGAAAGGAATGGTGATATCAGTATCATTGAAGTTTCCCCAATGCAATTTCCAACAACTTGTTCTTAGATCTTTCTTTGCAAGGTCTGAAGTGCTGTTAGTATAATCTGCATTAAAGGTAAAAGAAATTTCCCCCAAAATTTTGTGTTTGGATGGATGGGTGTATATGGTACGGGGATTTTTGTTTTCCTTGTTTCTAGCAAAGTAACCCTCTCCTCCCACTTACTTTTTGGAATTTGTACATAGAAATAAGTTCAGTTTATGAATGTCAAGAGATGATACAGGGAACTCTTTAGGAAACTAAGGAAAGTAGATGAATTCATCTGTAGAAGCGCTTAATTATGACAAGTTTGAACAATAACTTTTATATTTAATTAAAATAGACTTCTTTAAAAACAGTAATACATACAGATGAATCTTGCTGAGCTACAGCTCTATGTTAGGTTGTAAGAACTGAAGCACATATAGAGGATGATTAAAAGGTATTAGGATGACATGAAAGGACATGTTGTACCCAGGCAAAGTGCTGGGAAACTTTTGCCAGTCTGGGGCCAAAAGACAAATTTGCACTTACGGAGTGTGATTAGTTGCTGCTAATCAGCTATGATGCTTCTGATAGTTATGAAATGAAGTTAAGGAGCCTTCCTTCTCTGGCTAGTTGGGAGAGTGTGGCATATGAGCTCTGTTCTACGGTAACATTCCTTTCCAACTCTGTACATGCAGTAAGATCCAAATGGCCTCTCCAGGGATCTTCTCTGGGACAGAGGCCTGATGTTTCCGGAGCCTGTCAGCTCTGCTCTGTGCTTCTGTTCAGGACCTGATTGTGCTGCTGGCCTCCTGGGTGTGGGGCAGGACTGGTGGTTAACATTTCATTTACCCTTGCAGATGTTTCTAGAGCGGCAGAGGCACAGGTACTATAGAAGTTTTCTGTATTCTGCTAGCAACACAGACCTCCAAGATGTGATGGTCAGGTTACTTTTTTTCTCTCTACGGAAACAGAATCCATAGTGTTTCTATTTAACATTCACAATTTCCTGCCCTGTGCTGAGGACACTGGCTCCCTTACACCTTCTTTCCCTGATCTGTTATATAAAGACTGAGGATCTGTCTTTGTCCTTTATGCTGGGATGTTTTACTTGGTCTTGATCTTGATATTGATCCAACTAACAGAAGCCAAGCTGAATTAACATTCCTCAGAAGTGAACGAGAGGAAGGTCACAACATGGCTAAATACCTGGTCCAGCCCATGCAAAAGTCAGGACATCATGAATTCTATTGTGACAGTGATGCAATTTGGTATCCCAAAAGTTTTATTTCAGAAAGAGCTTTCTTTTAATTTAATCTTTTTTAGATGTTTGCTTCAACAAATATTTAAATATATATTCTGTGTAAAGAACAAGGTACTTTAAAGGAGCTGCAGTTGCCTTCGTCAACGAGCTTATGATCATTTAACAGTAATTTAACTTAGAATATGATAAACACTATAGGATAAGCCAACATAGTGCTTGTGGAAGGAGGAGAAGAATCATAAAGGAAAGAAAGACAATATCTGGTTGGAAGATTAAAGAAAGTTTCTTAGCCGGGCACGGTGGCTCAAGCCTGTAATCCCAGCACTTTGGGAGGCCGAGGCGGGTGGATCACGAGGTCAAGAGATCGAGACCATCCTGGTCAACATGGTGAAACCCCGTCTCTACTAAAAATACAAAAAATTAGCTGGGCATGGTGGCACGTGCCTGTAATCCTAGCTACTCAGGAAGTTGAGGCAGGAGAATTGCCTGAACCCAGGAGACGGAGGTTGCGGTGAGCCGAGATCGTGCCATTGCACTCCAGCCTGGGTAACAAGAGCGAAACTCCGTCTCAAAAAAAAAAAAAAAAAAAAAAGAAAGTTTCTTGGAGAAGTAGTTTGAGATGGGTTTCCAATAGTCAGAGATAGTTGAGATGAGAGTGTGGTTTGGGGATAGAAATGAATCAATTGATTCAATCTATTTCATGCAGTAAGAGCAGCATTCTCAGTAGTAGAGGGGCATGTTTGTTGTACATAAAAACAAACCAAAAAAAAAAAAAAAAACCCAACCAGAATGAAAAGGGAAAATGAGTGAGGAGGCTGGAGAGGTAGATTAGGGTGATACTGTCTTTCTTTCTTTCTTTGCAGAGATGGGGTTTCGTCATGTTGCTCAGGCTGGTCTTGAACTCCTGAGCTCAAGTGATCTGCCAAGCTCAACCTCCCAAAGTGCTGGGATTACAGGTGTGAGCCACCACACCCAGCCTAGGGTGATATTTTCATCAGTCTTGAATGCTAGGCTGATGAATTATTCTTAATTACATAAGTAGTGTTTGAAGGCTTAGGTTATAAGTAACTCAGTAATGTTTGGTGAATGGGTCTTGCATGTACTTCGTTAAATTTATCTGGAAGTTACATGTTTTTTGCTATGCTATTCATGTTATTATAACGGGTATTATTCAGATTTCATTTTTCAGTTACTCATTGTAGTATATAGAAATATCATTGTTTTGTTTTGTTTCATGTATTGACTTAGTATGTTGTGACCTGAATACATTCACTTATTTGTTCTATTAACTTTCTTTCTGTATATTTCTTGGGATTTTCTATGTACACAATTCTGTTGTCAATGAAAAGAAGACATTTATTTTTCCCTTTCTAATCTGTGTTTCATTTGTTTTTTTTTTTTTTTCTTGCTTTATTACACTGGCTGGAACTGCCAAAGTATAATGTTAAATAGTAGTGGTAAGAGCAGACATTCTTGTTCTTTTCATGCAGGAAAACATTCAGACTTTGACTATTAAAGTCCTTTAAAGATTTCAGCTGAAAGTTTTTTATAGCCGCCCTTCCTTCCAAAAAAAAAAAAAAAAAAAGTCGACCCAAAACAGTGTAATGACTAAAAGTTTGGGCTCTGCAGCCAGATGGACCTGGATTTAGAAACCATCTTTTGCATTTTCCAGCTGAGTGATATTGGGCAAGTTACTCTCTGCATCTTAGTTTCCTATAAAATGAAGATAGTGATAACACTTAATAGAATTGCTATGGGTATTAAATGTGATAATGCATGTAAAATAATTAACATATCACTTGCTCAAAAAATGTTAATTATTAACCAGTGTGAGCAGGAAGACTAGGTAAATGAAAATATTAAGTTTGAAAAGCAGACTGGGGGAAGACAGGAAAAATTTTCCACTTTTTCACCCAGATGTTCCTATTTGTTTCAGCTTGAGAGTTATTGGGCTGGATCTGGTGGAAGCGGTGGTGAGAAGAGAATGGGTTATTTCTGTGGTCTCATTGTATAGACACCCTTGTGAGTCCCAGGATATGAATGCTCATTCTGTGGAAATCCCAAGTAGCCTACAGATCTTGATGGGTGCATGTTTTGGTCAATTTTTTGAGAAGACTGCAGATAGATATTGTTTTTCTGTGTTTCACAAATGGGAGAACTGAGACCCATACTCCATAGTGTCTCTTTTAAAATCTCATCATACTGGCAAGGTAACCAAATTCTGGAGTCCTGCCAGTCTTGCTCATTGACTTTGGTAGATCTTATGTTACCTTTTTTTTTTTTTTTTTGAGAGAGTGTTTATCTGTCACCAGGCTGGAGTGGAGTGGCATGATCTTGGCTCACTGCAACCTCTGCCTCCTGGATTCAAGTGATTTTCCTGCCTTAGCCTCCTGAGCAGCTGGGACTACAGGAGTGCACCACCACGCCCAGCTAATTTTTTGTATTGTTAGGAGAGATAAGGTTTAACCATGTTGGCCAGGATGATCTTGATCTCTTGACCTCATGATCCACCCCCCTTGGCCTCCCAAAGTGCTGGGAGCCACTGCGCCTGGCCCTTACATTTTTACTGTCGTCAGAAGTTGCTGAAAGTCCCTGGAAAATGGCTGAAGGCTTCCTTATTTTCAAAGAAGGGTCCCTGACTCATCCTGTTTTGATTTGGGGGTTTCCAGGGTTGAGGATGGGTTCACACTGAATCATTCATCCTTTCTCTTTTCTTGTTTCTGTAATGAGTTGTAATGTATCTGGTGGCTTCCCAAGGTCAGAGGAATAGAGATGTGATCATGTAACACGTGACATTTTTTTAGTTTGTGTGATTTTATTTTTATTTTAAATAATTGATATGTGAAACCAGATGAAAGTATGAAATTTTTAAGTGTTTGTAGGACAAAGACTGCTAATTGTTTTACATGCATTATCTCATTTAATACCCACAGCAATTCTGTTAAGTGCTACCACTCTCTTCATTTTATAGAAAATGAAAACATAGAAAGTAACATATTTGGGGGTTCTTCCTCTGAATATTTGTTGGTTATTATTACCCCTCAGGTCCTTGGCTGGCTATGAATCCCCTGACCTCAAGAAGTAGTCTTTACTTTTTCTTAAAGTCTTAGTATTTACGGCCTGTATTATTTATATAACACTTATCATTTAATGCCATTCGTTGCTAATTATCCTTTGATGGGCCAGTATCTCATCTCTTACTTGGTGGTAAGATCTTTGGGGGCAGTAACTTAAAATATGGTAAAGTTAATATTTGATTGCTGGCTATTGCCAGGTAAAAAGGGAGCAGTGGGACCATTTGCTTTGTCTGCTGCCCACTTTTGTCTTAGACACATTTCAAGATTCATCAAATGACAACCCAGGCTAAGAAACAACCATAGAAAGTGGCTTCAAAAATTTTGAAAAGAGCAGAATTTTGCTTCTCAGTCACGTTTCAGTTCTATTTTTTTTTCCCCCTCAATCGTCCATAGTTTCTTTATTTTCTTTTTTTGTCCTCTTTTATTGAGTTTTAGAATTATCCCTGGGTAGTTTTCCTCATATATGTCAGGATTTTGGCTTGTGTTCTTTTCTGTGTTTTGGTTAGTTGGCATTCTGCGAAATTTACCAGTTTCACTTGCCACCTGAGCTTTTTGGATATTCCTGATTCTAGTCTCTCACTGGAATGCCCAGCTGCACTCTTAATCTGGCCTGTTCATGCTTCAGGCTGAATACCTTCAGAGGTAGGTATGACCAGGTACTTTTTCTGTAGTAAGCTGAGATCACAAATTTGGAGTGTTTGCACCTTTTTGCCTAGTAGACAGTTTGCGGGCTTCTGGAGTCCAGTACTGGTCCTTTGATCATTGGTTTTTGTTTTGAAAGGGGTGTGGTTGGAACCCAATGCTTTCTTCTAATGTTTCTCCTTTGGCATGTCCATTCTTTCACTATTCCCTTGAAATGAGGCATTTTTGCCATGTCTGCTTGGATGAATTATTGGGTAGGGTGTGGGCTTCTCCTCCACTCCGAGTTCCCAATGACTGTTGGTCACCACCTTGCAGAAGGCTCTGGCACTCAGCATCCTTGAGTCTGAGTCCCTTCCACTGGTGCCTTTGGCCACAGGTAAAACCTCAATACAGCACCTTGCCCCACTTGCTTAGACCAGCAATGGATTTCTTAAGCACTGCCCAACTGATGCCTCTTTTCTGGAGTAACTTTGTATGACTTCAGAGAGACGATTTATTTACCAGTCAGGATGGAACAAGTAGTGATTAAGCAGATAATCCGTCATGTCTGAATCTCTGTCTCTGGATGAGAGAAAACAGCAGGGCTGCATCCAGGGCAACTTTTCTAGCATCGTTGTTGGTTGATTTGATTTTAGGGAAAAAAATAGTGAAAAGAAAACATTTTTTAAAAGAAAGAAAGGAGTCTCAGACCATGGCAGGACCGTTATTACAGAGTAAATTCAAGGCCTGTAAGTGAACAGTTTCTTTTAAAGGACTCTGGGACTTCCAAAGGCAGCCTGTCTGACTGCTTACTGTTGGCTGGTTTTCTTTTTCATAGTCTGTTCATGTGGGTTTTACTTCTGACATTCTCTTACCTGAGGCTTCACCTCTCCCACCTCATCCCACCTGGCTTCCTTCCTTCCTACTTAGGCCTGCTGATTGTGCTTCTCTGAATTTCATATTCGTTCTTCAGCCCCCATTGTCAAGAATCAGGAAAATTTCCAGAAGTTTCTAGTATAAAATTTTCAACTCTTCCTTAGACTTTAGGTCTGACAGATCTAGTGGGAAGGTAGGCACAAGCCCGGGATAGGATGAAGGCAGAACCAAATCCAGTAAACATGACTGAGTTTCACTTAGGTCAGGTTCTTTTGGACATAACATGGATTTTTTTTCCAGAAGTCACCTTCCATACTTCTAGGTCTCATTTTCAAAAGGAATTCTTTCTCCAAAAAGGCTACTAACATTCACTGGCCTCTTAGTAACATATACAGTAAGTTGACTTGGCCAAGTACTGACAGAGATTCCTTTCAGATGGCACCTCCAGAGCTCAGCCCAGGTGATTCAGGCCAATGCTAAGAAAATCCCACAATGTAGAGCCAGGTAGTATTACACCCTGGGCAAAGCCAGACACCATCACCTCTGAGAAAAAAGGAGAAAGGTCTTTCTGCTGGAAAGAATCTAATTTGTAAGTTGAAGGGTGGTACATGGGTGGCTCCCAGATTGGAAGGGAACTTTCCGTATTTGTTTCTCACTGTGTAAATTATCTGAGCAGGTTTCCACTGTGTATGGTTTACACTTAGCCGACTGAGAGGGCAAACGGGAGCTGCAGCTGAGACTGGTTCCCTTGGAAGTGCTGTTTTCACCTCTGCCAGGTTTGCCTCTGCTTCTACCTGTGCCCACACACAGTGTGGGCTCTGCACTTCTCCTTCGTGGTGTTACAGCCTCAGGGCCTCCGGCGAATGGTCTGCCTTACACCAGAATTTGTACAGAAGTAAAAAAGCTAAAGGCATTGGTTTTAGATTAGATCTGTAAAGGGATCACTTAAAACTAGGGCATCCTAAGGAGCTTTGTCTAAAAGAAAACATTGAGTTGGTGAAGAGTCCCACTGGGTTTGATGGGCTTCACTGGGTCAAGGTCATGAATCATACTTTTTTTTAAGCATAAGAATTTACTTTTCTCATGTCTGAGGCTAAATAACAACCTAATCATTCCAGAGTCGGGAAGCGTGTTGTCATTGTAAGACGGAGGAAAGGGCAATCGATACTGCTGCTCTGTCCACATGACTCAGGGAGTAATCCAATGGACATCACTCTCAATTCTAGGGTTTAAAGATTACTTTCTGCAGAGGAGTTTGCTACTAGCAGTGTGGCTTTGGGAGAGGAGCCTTGTGGTTGACTGGCAGTTGACACAGTCAGCCTTAAAAATTGAAGCTGGTTTGTGGATCCTGCTATGGGTTCCTCCAGGAATGCTGTCAGTGTTTGGTTTTCCAACATACCTCTTTCCCTCCTTCCCTCCTTCTCAGGTCATTCCATCACCATGTCTTCTTTTGACCACTTTGTAGAGAGTGCAGTCCCTTATGGGTTGTCCTTGGTTCTCCTCTTGATTTATGAAATCTGATTTGAAGGTTTCATCTGTTCATAGTGAATGGTTACGGCTGCACACTGGAGATTTTTTTTTTTTTTTTTTGAGACAGAGTCTTGCTTTGTCACCCAGGCTGGAGTGCAGTGGCGTGATCTCAGCTCTCTGCAACCTCTGCCTCCGGGATTCAAGCAATTCTCCTGCCTCAGCCTGGAGCTGACTTTTAAAGGCAAGTCTTTACTCTGTGACTTACTAGCTGGATAACCTGGGGGAAAATTAATTAACCTCGTTGTGCCTCAGGTTTCCCAACTATATTATGGGGCTCTCAATAATAGCTACCTCACAGCATTGTGATGAAGATTTGGTGAGTTACTTCACATTAAGTGCTTAGAGAACAGTGCCTTCCTATAGAAAACATTCAATGCAGGCCAGCTGCTGCAATTACTGTCATGTCTGTCATTAATGGAAAGAGAATGAATGGCTTTGGATTCAGATGGGTATGTTACTCCGTTCCTGACTGTGTTCCTTACTGCTGTGTGAACTTTGGAAAAGTCCCTTAATTTTTTTGAGTCCCAGTTTCTACCTGCCTATGGCAGTTATCGATTGCTGTATGGCAAAACACCCTAAAATGGAGTAGCTTAACATAGCAACAGTTATTTGTTATAATCTCTCAGTCCTGGGAATTGAGGGGCTCAGCTAGGAGGTTTAGTATCTTTTACGTATTATGGAGGCTGAACAGTCAGACAGTGGTTGCGACAAGGTCATTTCAAAGTTTCTTCTGTGACATGTCAAGCAGATGATTCTGGCTGGTTTTCATCTGGGAGTGTAGCCGGGGCTGAGGACCAAGGACCAAGGACCTTGCCTGAGTTTCTTCACAGTACCATGGCTAGGCCCAGGAATAAGCATCCCAAGAGAGGACCAGGTAAAACTCTATTGTCTCTTAGGATCTAGCCACAGAAGTCACATAGCATCACATCCACCACATTCTGCTTGTTAGAAGACAGTTACTAAAACCTGACCAGATTCAAGGGGAGGAGAATTACATGCCACCTTTTGGTGGAAGGAGGGTCAAAGAATTTGTGGACATTACAGTTTGACTTCTGGCACAAATTATTTATAGTCCTCAGACATGAGAAATATACTCATCCCCAAACAAAACCTCCCCTCGGCCCCTTGGCCAATGTCTCATCCATTACGGCATTAGGCTCAGGTTCAGGAGCCAGGGTCTCATCATCTAAATCAGGCCTATGTGAAGTTGAGACTCCTCAATGCAGTTCTGTGAGTACAGCAACTCAAGTACTGCTCCTCTTGATCTGAAGACTGTGAACTCAAGAGACAAGTTGTCTGTCCTCCACCCCAAATACAACACTGGGACAGATTTAGGATAACTACTCTAGATGCCTGTTTTAAAAAATCGGTAACACTTCCATTTTAAAATGACTATTTTAATTTTTTTACTTTAAATTTTGAAATAATTTCAGACTTATTATAATACAAGAAAGTTACAAAAATAGTACAGAGTTCTCAAATAGTCTTTGGCTAGCTTCCTCAAATGACACAACATGTAAAATGATCAAAACCAGAACATTAATAGTACTGATGCAATACTGTTAGCTAATCTATAGACCTTATTCAAATTTTGCCGGTTGTCTTACTAATGGCCTTTTTCTGGTCCAGGACCCAGTCTAGAATCCCACATCACATTTAGTTGTCATGTCTCTTTAGTCTTCTATCTACGGTAGATGCTTCCGTTTAGAAAGGGGGGAAATTTCATTTGCTAGTCCCTAGCAGTTTCGAAATCCAGCCTGGCATGTGAGTAGGGCTCAGTCCTATTACCTGGAAATGATTCTTCACTGTTTGTTGTTCTACCCTATGAACTCCGGGTTCTGTCCTCTGAGTTAGCCTTCTTTTTCCATAAGATGTAGCCTGTGTTTTCAGCTAAGCAGTTTTCTCAGACTGCTTCCTCCTTGTAGGTATTCCTTTTTATCCAAGCTGGTGATGTTCCTGCTAGTATAGTAGTCCCTCCCACCCATGCGAGATATGTTCCAAGACCCCCAGTGGATGTGTGAAACTGCAGATAGTACTGAGCCTTATATGTACTATGTTTTTTCCTATATGTACATACATTCGATAAAGTTTAATTTATAAATTAGGTACAGTAAAAGATTAACAACAACACATAATAATAAAAAGGAACAATTATAACAATAGATACTGTAATAAGAGTTATGTGAATGTGGTCTCTCTCTCTCAAAATATCCAATTGTATTAAACCATGGAAAATGAAACCATAGATAAGGGGGGACTACAATATACTTCCTTTAAAAGTGTATGGTTTTCCAGTGACTCTTATTAGGGTTTACTGCATTAGACAAGAGCCACATCCACAAATCTTCTTAAGATAAGCTCTTCTCTACTTTGAGTTCCCTCTGAGGCTACAGTGGGATAATACTCTTAAGATTTATAGAATTCCTATTTATTAATAGAAAGGATCTGTGAGGCACATTATTAAGATCTATGGAGAAATGTGGTGCAGTGGCTAATGCCTGTAGTCCCAGTACTTTGGGAGGCCAAGGCACATGGATTGCTTGAACCCAGGAGTTTGAGACCAGCTTGGGTAACATATGGAGACCTCCTCTCTAGAAAATTTTTTTTAAAAAATTAACCAGGCATAGTGGAGCATGCCTGTGGTCCCAGCTACTCTGGAGGCTGAGGCAGGAGGATCACTTAAGTTTAGGAGGTTGAGGCTGCAGTGAGCTATGATTGCACCACTGCACTCTAGCCTGGGGGACAGAGTGAAACCCTGTCTCAAAAAGAAAAACAAAGAAGACCCACGGAAGAACTTTTTGTCTCAAACACTCTTTGAGGTATTGCTTTGATCTTTCCAGGTCTTAACAAAAGATTTAATTCAAAAAGTCTCAAACTGAGCTCAATATCTTCTTGCCATACTCTGTTATGTTTAGGACACTCATATCTTAAATAACAGCATTTATCTAGTCTTCCAAGCTCTTAGAAATGTCAAAATCATCTTCGGCTCTTTTTTCACTCTCATTTCCTGTATAGAGGACATTGACAAGTCATGACAGTTTTTACTACTGCAAAGTCTCCTCAATCCAATTCTTTTCATTCATGATGCTCTAGTTGGATACTTTTATTTATTTCTTTTCTTTTCTTTTTTTCTGGAGATGAGATCTTACTGTGTTGCCCAGGCTGGAGTACAGTGGCTGTTCACCGGTGTGTTAATGGCACACTACAGTTTGGAACTCTTAGGCTCCAGCAAGCCTTCCACCTCAGCCCCCCAAGTAGCTGGGGCTACAGGCATGTGCCACTGTGCCTGGCTTCTGGTTGGATACTCCTATCTCACCTAGCCTGCCTTAGTAGCTGTAAAAGGAATTCCCTAATTTCAGAGCCTTTGTTCTCTTTTATTATCTATTGCTAGAATTAGCTTTCTAAAACAGAGCGATTATCTCTCTCCAACCCAGAAATCTTCAATAGTTTCCTTTTGCCTATGGCATAAAGAGAAACTTCTTCACAGGGCTTGCAAGACCTTCCACAGTTTAGCCCCTACCTACCTGTAATCCTTCAGTCCACTCTTCCACACTTACTCTTTGCCATAGCGAAAATGATCTACTTGACAATTTCAGACAAATTTTACATTTATATCCTTTAGTGCTTTTGCTCATTCTGTTTCCTTGTAGGCTTAGTGTGCCTTTCCATTTCCTCTTCTCAGTCAGTTTCTTGCCTCCTCTTCCTTCTGGGCTTAGCTCAGATTCCACTTCTCCTCCAAGCTTTTTCTGATCCCCTCAGTCAGAATGAATCATGGCCTCCTGTGTTTCTGTAGCAATTCATTGCTCTTCTGTAAACATAAAGGCCTAGTCTATCACTTGGCATAGTTGGATGGGGGAGGAGGGCATGTGTGTGTGTGGTTGTCCAGACTGTGAGCTTCCTGAGTGCAAGATGGAGCTGCAGCAAAAGATGTATATTATTTACCTTTTTGGGCCTTATGTAAGTTAGCTGACAACTGCTGGGTAACTTGAAGAGAGTGACCTTAGGATTGTATCTTGGAATTAAAACTGTCCATTGGGAATAAACATCTGGCTCATGAAAGGAAATTGACCTTAGGTATGTCTATAATGGTAGAAATCTAAAGGGAGTAAATTGAGACAGTTACTTTAGAAAAAAGCCAAATCTCTGATATGTGGATTCGAGTCTGTGTTTTATTAGTTTCTATGGGAAGCACCTTGAAAAGGTTTTTCAGGATTGGAGAATATGGCTGTTTTTTACACCTCTATATCCCAACCAACTTTCTGGTATGTGGTACATAATAGGAGCTCAATAAACAGTAATTAAGGGGAAAATGAATGAAGGAACAATTTCTTCTGTGTGACTTTTCAGTGTACCTACATGTGGCATACCGAAGGAACATAGCCAGGAAAGCTGGTTTAAAATCAACCCAAGTTAAGGGAAGGTTTATTTATCATAAGTGATTTATCCAGGGCCCTCTTGATACTTAGAGACTTCTGCTGTGCTACAGAGGAGTGGCAGATATGTGCACAGGATGGCTGTTGAAAAGGAATGGTAGAACTTCAGTCTGAATCCGGCAGGCAGAAGTGACAGCAACTTCTTTTAGATGGCCCGGAGGAGTGTTGGGCTGTGTGTCTTTAGTTGAGGAAAAGGAGACTAACCCGGCCTTGTAAGGGGGTTGTTTTGTTTTGTTTTGAAATAATGAAAGTCCTTCCTGGAAATCAGTCTCCGAGTTAAGTCTCAGTCCACTGCTTTCTATATGGCCTTGAGCAGGTTGTACCTACATTCTGGGTTTTTGTTTTCAGCAAATTGTGGTTTCTTCTTCAGCTGTGAGAACTCATGAAGAGAGTGTTTTAAGCCTATTAGGTAAGTGGCATAGCCTCAAAATATAGAGCCTGCGTGGATTTATAGTTTTTCTGTGAAAATTTTAGCAAAATCCTGGGTTGAGAGGCAATCTAGATGTCTCAAATGTTGAATTTTTTTCTTGAAGCTGGATTTCTCCTGTATTTCCTTCTGAGTCTCAAACCCAAGCAGCTTCCATAAGTCTGTGATTGTGATAATTGGATGGGAGGGGTTGGGACAATTTAGGAAGATGACGGGAGCCTGACCTCCTCCTGCCTTTGAAATCCACAAAGGAGGGAGCATGGGGAAATGATGAATAGTTGATCAAAAAATGAGGATCATCCCTCTCAAATTAGGACAACTGGCTCGGTGACAAAATTGTTTTTACTAGCCCTCAGGATCAGATACTATGAAAACAAAAATAAAACTGTGACTTTGGGCAGCTCTCTCCATGCAGTGAGGATAGTGTGACCTCTTCCCTCTGCTTTGCCCAGCTGGGTTCCTCTAGGGTAGTCTCAAGAGTCTTAGGGGAGGGAGCTTGTTGCTGGATTCCAGAGAAGGGGTAGATTCAGTTGACAGATCTCTCAGGGGATGTCAGTTTTATGTCCGTTTGACCTTTGGCTTGTCCTTGGAGGTCTTGTGCCTTCCTGTTTTTGGTAGAGCCAGCTCAAGGTGACCTCTCTTCACTCCATAGATAGGAGACTTGGCCTGCTTGGTCTCTTTGATATTCCTGAGAAACCAATTTTGCTACAGGGCTGGGCGAACCATATGGCAGCCTAGATTACAGCGATTGTTGGCGTTTGTCAACAGAAAGAACAGGCTTTTTGGCTATAGCAAATCCCTCAGGTAGGGTTTCCACACCATCTGTGATCACAGCATATAGGATCAGTTAGGTGGGTGTGCAGTCCCATTCTCATCCACTTCCTGACTCCAAAAGAAAATAAGAGGCAAGTTCAAAATCAAATATTGGTTAATGGATAGTCTTTTAAGCTCCTTGATTGGTTTTTTTCTTTGAAGGATGCTAAGGAGGCCGGGTAATCATGTATCTTGATCTTGAGAGGTTTGCAGTCCATTTGGGGATATCAAACTCATGTGAATCAGTAGCAAGTGGCATAAAGCAAAAGACAATAATAATTGCAAAAGGGTGAAGTAGACTATAGGATTCAGAGAATGAGACTATTAATTAGGGCTGGTAATTTTCTAGTACAGAGTCAGGACTGGAGGTTAGCCTCGACGAATGAATAGATTTGGGGGATTTAGGCAGACAAGGGATAGGCTGCTGGGCCAGAAGGCCAATGTGAACAGAGGCAGAAACAAGCAGATGTCTTTACAGGACCACGAGGAGATTTAGAATGGTCAGGGTAGAGATATAGGGGAGATAAGATTAGGAAAGGAGGGCAGGACCAGATTAAAGAGGGCCTGTAGAGACAGACAAAGGAATTTGGACTTGGTTCTGGTGGTGAAAGGGTGTCATTGTAGCTATTGGGGCAGAGATACGATAGGAAGTGAGGAATGTTTGCAAATACTTTGTACACACAATTCATACTGAATTGATAGAGATGCATGTTCTGGGCTGGGTACCGTGGCTCACACCTGTAATCCCAGCACTTTGGGAGGCTGAAGCAGGTGGATCACGAGGTCAGGAGTTCAAGATGCATGTTCTGGAAACCAAGGAGGAAGTTGTAAAGTCCTAGAAGCCGTGGAAACTAGGGGAAGAGGCAGATAAACTAGGCAGTATCTTTCATGAATCTGTGAGACTTGGTGATGAGCTGAGTAGCAGGCATAAAGGAGGAAAAAGGGCCAAGGTTTTGATCTTGGAAAGCTGGGAAGAATAGTAGCACCATTAACAAAAATGGAGAAGTATGAGGAAAAGCAATTTTAAGAAGGAAAATGATGCATTTGGCAGTTATTTTATTTACTTAACAAATACTTATGTGACACTTACTATGTACTTGGCACTGTTCTAAACACTTCATAAATGTTAACTCATTTTAGTTCCCATAATAACCGCATAAAATAAATACTGTTAGTATCATCTTTATTACAAAGGGGAAAACTCAAGTATAAAGAGGTTAATAATTTTCCCAAGATCACAAAGCTATAATAGCAGAGCCAGGATTCTGAATCCAGGCCATCTCTGCGAGACTTCCTCTTGTTGATGGGAGACTGAGCAGAAATATGGTAAATAGTGGATCAAATGTTTATTGGATGCTTTCTTTGTGCAGAGTCCTTTGCATGAAATGTAAAAATGAGTGCAAAGTGGACATACCATTAAAAAGCTTGTAAAGATCTAATGGGGAAGTGACATATGGTCAAATCATAAGGGTACTAAGTCATGTGCTGTAAGAGATGGTAGCACGTGAGGAAGGAGAGAAGGAGGACAAATATGTATTTAGGGACATCAGAAAAGACTTCCAGGAGGAGACAGAATTATTGCTAGACTCTGAAAGATGGGTCAAGTTGGATTTTGGTAGTGGGGAGTAGGGGAAGGTCATTCTTGGTAGGCATAAAAGCTTGAATAAACCTATGCAACAACCTTGCATGTTCTTCACATGTACCCCAAAACCAAAAATGCAATAAAATAAATGGAAAAAATAAAATAAAAATTAAAAAAAAAAGCTTGAATAAAATCATCAAGAAAGAAAGTTCAAAACATGTTTTGGGACCAGCACACTGTACAGTGCCTAGCTCAGTATCCAGTTCTGCAAACCTGAACTGGGATGGCAGGTGGTTCTAGTTAGACTGCAGCATAAAGCATGAGTTGGAGAATCAGTAAGAGAGAAGGCTGGGACCGCCTTGAGAGAAAGCAGGAGTCTAAGAGAGAGGATTGGACTAGAGATGTAGAATTAGAAATCCAGGCAAACAAATAAGGAAGGGATGGTTAATTCTGTAAGAGCACAGGACTCCTAGAGGGATGACTGTAGGAAGGAAAGAGCTGAGGGCTGGGGATGGAGCCTTCTTTTATTCATGCAGATATGTAAGCTATTCTTTAGGATGAACCTAAATATTCCCTACAGAAAGGCTTATTAGCTTGTGGCATGCAATGTGTTCCCCTCTGAGACCGGGAGACCATTTCTGGCTCTCTGCCTTTGCTTTCAGAGGTCTCACTGCCAACAGAGGTCAATCAAATTTTCATTGTCCTTGTTGTTTGTATATTCAGAAATCCCATGGCCCTTCTGTCTGAACTCAAGAAGCCACTAATAAAATACTAAGCCATGCTCATGTTGTTGTTGCAGAGGTGATATTTTAAGGAATCCTCAGGTCCTTGTGTAGTATGACATGAACATGCTGAGATTGCTCTCTTTTAGGTCATGGACAGTGACTTCCAGGGCTTAGGCAAAGTATGGTCCATTCCGGTATTCCATACCACCTTTGGCCTTAAAGAACTATTCCTAGCAAAACAGTGGTGAGTCGAAGCAGAACTTCAAAATACAGAGGTCAGACATTACTTGTGGAATTTTTCACTGGACATGCTGAAATAATTCTAACCTTAGACTTTGTCTCATAAAACAGAGAGCACAGATCTAGCAGAAACAGAGATGTCAGTTTAAACTCCATTTGTCACTTACTGGCTGGCTCCGTGACCTTGGGACAACTGACCTTTTTGAGCCTGTTTTAACTGTAAAATAGGGCTACTGATATTTGCTTTTCTTACCTACCAGGGATATTGTGAGGATCAGAGGAGATGATGTCTGTGGAAGTGCTTTAAGATTGCCAAGTGCTGTATGAAAGTATGCTGTGATTATTACAACTCTGAACCAGCTTGCTCACTCAAAAATTAATGCTCTGAGAGTGCCTTTTGCATAATCTACTCACAGTCCTTCTGCCAAGGACTTAAAGGACAAGGCCACAGAGTAGGAGTCTGAGACATAGAATAGAGTATTTCTTCTGGCAGGCGTGTCCTACTTCATTGGCTCTGAGAGGTACTCACGCACCCTCCACCCCCATATGTGAACATCTCTGTAATTTGTGCTTTATAAATGATGGCATAGAGGATGTGATCACATAAACTAACTCTTTTCTGAGGCAGGTCTGCCACGTATGCAAACTTTCTTTTTTTCCATGTGAAAAGCTATTTTTCCCTCAACCTTTGCTTGGAGAAGATCTTGCTAAAATGCACTGGGACATTTGCTGCTTCAGTAGG
The DNA here is from genome assembly GCF_009761245.1 of Sapajus apella. Lineage (NCBI taxonomy): Eukaryota > Metazoa > Chordata > Mammalia > Primates > Cebidae > Sapajus > Sapajus apella. Next base: position 9,845,012 of record NW_022437011.1, on the reverse strand, counting down.
TGTAAGACTCTGTCTTTGAGTGTCGTTCAGTGGGTCCTGGTCATCCTTTCTCATTGCACAGATGTCTGGAAGTAGAAAGCTAGCTTGAACATATATGCCCGGATCTTAGGACATATCTTTTCTATTGATTAGAAAGTCTCTAATGACATTTGGGCATCATTCCTGTTTTCTTTTAAAAGTGGAAGGTGAGATGCATTTTGGTTAACAATTTATATTATGCTGGATTTGACTGTTTTGGGCTTTGAGGTGTTAGAAGTTGTGGAGCTGGGTCTCATACCTCTGTCCTGGAAATCCATAATATAAACCCTCCGAGTGATAGGTCAAGAAAGTAGCCATTCACAAAGCTTCTCTTTAGGATGAATTAACCAAAGAAGAGAAAGGTCTCTATAGGATGAATTCTGTACTTGTTTCTTTCTACTTTTTGAAAGTGCTTCAGATTTGACTACAAATCCAGAGCTGCTTACTTAGTACCAATTCTTTTTGTTTCAGTGTCTTATTGATTCTCTGGGTGTGGACTTTCTACCTTTTGAGTTGAATAGCAAGGAGATTTCTGAGCCACTAACCCTCTGTCCTCTTGCTGTATGTTCAGGGTATACAGATGAAGAATTTGAGAATATAAATCCCAGCTGGACATGGTGGCTCATGCCTATAATCCCAGCACTTTGGGAGGCTGAGGCGGTTGGATAATTTGAGGTCAGGAGTTCGAGACCAGCCTGGCTAACATGGCGAAACCCGGTCTCTACTAAAAATACAAAAAATTAGCCAGGTGTGAAGGCAGGCACCTATAATCCCAGCTACTTGGGAGGCTGAGGCTTGAGAATTGCTTGAACCTGGGAAGCAGAGGTTGCAATGAGCCAAGATCATGCCACCACACTCCAGCCTGGGCCACAGAGCGAGACACTATCTTAAAGAAAAAAAAAAAAAAGGATATAAAGCCCCAGGTAAAGAAGGGTAAGAAAGAGGCACTCACATTTATTGAGTATGTACTTCTACATACATTACTTATTTGAGTCTTCCAACAACCTAGGGAGGGGGGTCCTCCCTTCCCAATTTTACATCTAGGAATCTGAGGCTCAAAGCAATTAGGAGGGTTCCAGGCTAGTCATATGCCTTATAATGGGACTAATTTGAACTTACACTTTCTTTAAAAAGTTACTTTTAAGGCTGGTCAAGGGAAGCAGAGGGAGTGGAGAAGGGGCAAAGAACTCTGTAACTTGTGATCCATTAGCTGTAAACACTGCACTTGGACCAGCCTGAACTCGTACTTTCTAGGAAGAGCCAGTTTGAAAACAAAGAGGACTGATAAGGGAATTATTTTGCTCTTGCTAATCACCCGGTTTTTCCCTCCTGTCTAATGTGGAGGCTCAAGAGATGACTGGACTTGGTTCTTTGAAGGGTTCTGTGGTTTCTTTGACTGTCCCCAACTCTGGGGTGATGGAGTGACCAAAGCCCCCTGGTTGGAGCTTGGCTGTGTTTTTCAGCTTCTGATTGGCCCTTCTGTGGCCCCTGCTTCCAGTGGCTCCTGATTCAGGTCAATGCTGCTTGATGCCCTAGAAACAACCGGGTTTCTAGCCCAGTGTGACTCCCTGGAGCCCTTGGGCCTGCTAGGACAGCACTGGCAGCACGTCTTCCCAGAGCTGTGTTTATTTGTCTTATGTCATTTGCTTATTATAGGCAGCCTGCTAAGTGTTAGTTGTCACCTCCCCGTGATTCCCTGCCTTTTCTTTTCCTTCTATCTTCCCCCGTGCTTTGGGAACTTTGGATAATAGGGACCTAGGAGGCAGCATTCTAAGTAGGTTCCCTCTACGTTTCTTCTGCATTCAGAATTCAGCTTTTCTGCTGATTTTCCCTTGAGGATGAGCTTTTGTTAGAAACACTGGCACTGAAAATGAGTACCTCCTCTGTGGTCCAAGAAAGGAGTGCCTCAAGGTTTGAAAAGTGAGCACGCTTCAGGAGCAGGACCCGGACTGAGGAGGGTGGTGTTGGTTTGGATCTGCAGGAGTCAAGTGCTGACCTATGATTTGGCAGCATCTGTTTTGGTGGTCTGCTTCCTTGTCACCTTGGCATGCACTTGTTGTCCTCTTAAATCTCTATGAATTAGTGGTGTTTTCGCAGTTGGGCTAAGAGATGCTGATGAATTCTCATCTTAGAGTCAAGTGCCGCAGCTATGAGAGAGTAAACTGGAGAAACTGCACTCGATTGCAGGCTTTGGGAGCTATCAGTCAGGTGGCTGGGCAATGACATGGGTGGCATTTCACTGTGGACTGTGCATAAAATCAGATCCTGTTCTGTCAGGCACCGAGGCTGTGCCTCCCTTCTCCTCTGCTAACGTTGCCACATGAAGGAGTGGTGCGGCAGCTTTTCCCTGCTAACACACCCATCCCTCGTCTGCAGGCTGGCGCTTTGAGACTTCTCTTCTACTTCATTGTAATTTTCAATCACTTCCCCACATTTGACCTGGTTATTCCTGGGCCATCTCCCAGAGATCCTGTCACATGACATGTGGATGGCTCAGCTTGCAGCAGCTCCCATTTTACCTTGTTCTGACTCAGGAGCTTTGCATAGAACAGAGTGGAGTTTTCTACCAGGTGTCAAGATAAGGCCTATAGAGGTTGTTTGCTTCCTGGGATCTACATTGCCCACCAAGAACACATGGGCCTGTAGATTTTGAGGTTTTTCTTAGGAAAATTGGCAGAGCTGACTTTATGACTTTGCATATTTGAAGGGACGAATGTGAACTGACCTTTTTACTTACTGGTACTCCCTTCCTCCCCTCTGATGCAACAGATGTCCCTAGTCTGAGGCCAGTCCTCCCACCATGTCCTGTGGTCCATCCCTTCTCATCTTCTCAGGAGCCTAACACCACTGGCTTTTTCTTCTCTCTACTGCACAGTCTCTCTCTTCATCTCTACTGAGCCCTTTCTGCTGATTTTTCATCATGCTCACGTCTCTCCCATCTTAAATTACCACCTATCTTTCTCCTCTCTTTCACAACCAATCTTCTTGAAAGAACCATCTGTACATCTTGTCTCTATGTCATGACCTCTTCTCTTCTCACACCCATTTCTCTGCTCTCCCATCTCCACCTCCATCAAAGCTGCTCTAAGTGAACTTCCAGTTCCTGACCCTCATGTTCATGTTTCCTTCCCCATCTTCTTTCACCTCTCAGCACTTTGACACCGTTGGCTAATGCTGACTTTTTGTAATGTGCCGCTCCCTTGGCTTCCATTATGTCACCTCCTTAGTTGTCCTCCTTTCTCTCTGAGGGGTACTTCCCTTCTCTATCTTTTAGCGCTTTCATTTCTCTCTGAGGGTTCCTTCTATTCTCTTTTTTTAAAGTCCTTTCTATTTAAAAACTGCAGAGTTGTTGGAGAACTTTTAGCTTCAGATTCATATATTCACCTTCTACCTCATCTTCTCTACCTGATGTCTCACAGATATCACAAGCCAGACATGCCCCAGTGAAACTCTCACCCCCTTTCCACACTTGGCCCTCTAACAGTGTTCCCTCATCTAACCACTTAGGCTGCACTTTGTACTCCCTTCTTTCTTACACTCTCCCCACATCTTATCACTTTTACCTCCTAAATCTTTCTGGAGTCTATCTGCTTTTTACTGACATCACCCATGTCAAATACTGGTCATCTTTCCCCTGTTGTACTGCAGTTGCTTCATAGCTGGTCTTTTGATATGGACTTGTGCTTCTTGGAGTTCATTCTCCACATAGTGAGCTTTTAAAAACCCAAGACCGATCACATTTCCGTCTGCCACTCCTACTCTGCTTCAATTTCTTTAGCATGTATTATGACCAAACCCTCATGTGGCCTCCAAGGCCCTGTGTGATTTCACCTGTGCCGACTTATGAGCAACATCTCTGCACTCTGCCCTTGGCCACACTAGCCTTGCCACGAGAGGACTGCGCTGCAGGGCATCTGTATGTGCTCTTCCCTCTCTCTGAGATGCTCTTCCTCCTCCTCACCTAGTTCACTGCTGTATGTCCTTCTGAGCTCAGCTCAGATGTTACTTCTTTAAGGAGGTTTTTCTAGAATCCCACACGAGGCCATCGATGTGCTACATCTGTTCACACAGTGCCACTGTCACTCCACATCTTTCTAACTCTTATTCTTGGTAGTAACTAAAAAATCATTTGATGTCTCCCTGTAAGCTCCTGAGGGCAAAGACTGTTCTGTCATATTCACTGCTGTATACCAGCCCTAGCACAATGCCTGGCACGTAGTTGACACTAGGATATGTTTAATTTTATGAATGAATGACAGCTGAGTTGAGGAAGAGAGAGTCAAGATGGATGTTCGGGCAAGTGTATTGCAGACAACACTGTGTTCCCAAACTATTGATTTAGAGAGATCAATAATAGTTCAGTTTTATTAGAATCATATAGTTAGATTATCTGGTCTAAAATTTTAGTTTCAAATATGAGAAAACTAAGGCCCTGAGAGTGAAATTATTTGCCCCAAGATTACAGAATTAGATCATAGCAGAATTATAACACCTCTCCCTGACTTCCAGGTTCACACAAGCTCTCCTGCACCACCACCCTTTCTGCCTCTCCTACAGGTGACAATCTCTATGTTCTCCAGTTGAAAGCAGGGCTCTGAAGTCAGGAAAGCCTGTTGCTTCCTCCCTGACTTGAGGGTGTGGCAAGTATGAGCCAGCCTATCCCATAATCTCAGCACAAGGAGCCATTTTACTCCCTTCCTCCCCAGTGTAGAATGAATGATGGGCTACAAAGGTGTCTGAGCCAATGCCAGCCATACCTATTGAGATGTGGAGCCTTGAAAGGAAAAACACAAGGGATGTGTTTGTGGAAGTAACTTGATTTTCCAGTTTGTGGGTTACTAGAATTTGGGACTTGATGTAGCAGCTAAAGCATCTGGGAGCCTGTTTTGCATCTGTTACTTTTGAGATCACCATGTGCCCACCTGGAAACCCTACCTGTTCAGTCAGATGGTGAAGCCTTGGTTAAAGCCTGCAAGGAAGCCCTCCTTGAATGTGGGGTCCCTTCTTCCATTGTGTTTACCGGACCACTTCATTCTAGTAATTGAGAATTGTATCCTGAAAGATCCAGAAATGGAAAGCTCCAGGCTTGGAGTGGCCATGGAGGAAACAGGATACTTAGACATGAACCTAGAATGCTGGCACCACACAGAGCTGGTCCTACCTCATTTATTTTCAGGTTTTTTTCTTTTAATTAACCAACATTTGTGGAATCTCAATTAATGTCTTGGGTACTGGGGACACAAAGATGAATAAGTCACATCTCTGCCCATAGAACACTCACAGTCTAGTGATAAATAGACCATTTATTCCTCTACTCACTCATGTATAAAATATTTTGTAAGCAACTATTATGTGCTAGGCATTATAGGTTAGGGGAAAGAGGAGAAACCAGCAAAGATGATTGAGAAAAAGTGACTAGCGAGGTAGAAAGAAAACCAGGAGAATGTGGTGACCTGGAAGATGAGTGAAGAATGTTCACCAAGCAGCGGGGAGAGGTTCACTGGTTCCAGCGCTGCTAAGGGGCCAAGTTAGATGAGTACTAACCTCATTAATCGATGGATTTGGCAATGTGGGTGCCATTGGGGACCTTGACAAGAACAGTTTCAGTGTGGTGGTGGGGGTTAAAGCTTCATGTAAGTAGATTTAACAGAGAATGGAAGAGAAGAGAAGGATTTTATTGTAATTTTGCTACAAAGGGGAACAAAGGAGTAGGGTGGCAGCTGTTAGGGGAAATGCAATCTGGAGGGGTTTTAATTTTATTATTTTTTTACTGTGGTAAAGTGCACATAATACAAAGTTTACCATTTTAACCATTTTAAGTGCAGTTCAGTGGGATTAAGTGCATTCACATTGTTGTGCAACGTCACCACCATTCATCTCCAGAACTTTTTTGTCTTTCCAAACTGAAGCTCTCTTATTATTTTTCAATATAGAAGTAACAGCATGGTTATACGCTGGTGGGAATGAGCCAGTTGAGAGGAGGCAATTAATGGTGTGGGAAGGTGAGGGGAGACTGTCGAAAAGCTTTTTTAGAGTAGGAGAAGAGTGAGATCTGGCACACAAGTAGAGGGACTGGCTCTGGGATCATGGGTAGTTCATCTACAGTAACAGGAGGGAAGGCAAAGTTATGTGTATGGAAGCTGACAGATGCATATATGTTATGGTGGGAGTCAGTGGAAATTCTCTTCTGATTGTTTCAATTTTCTCAGTAAAGTAGGAAACAAGGTCAACAGCTGAGAGTATGAGGGAGGACTTGTTTGAAGTTTGAGGAGAAAGAGGGTGTGAAGTAGTCATCTAGGAGAGTAGGTGGGTGAATAGAGTAAACTCGGGAGGTATCGTATGATTGTCAGGCACATTAAGGGCTCATCTTTGGCTCATGGATATGAATTTAAAGTGAGACCAGTCTAGGTGATTATGTGCATTTCTCCAGCTACATTCCATTGCGTGGGCGCAGGTACTGGGTTGGATTTAACTAGAATTGTGGTTTTGCCAAGTGAAGAAATAGAATTATTATAAAAATTGATCATGAATGAATGGAAGAAAGAAAGAAAAGGGAAGGAAGAACATCATATTCACTGTGGGTAAAAAGATGGTAGTATTAATGAATTTAAATCCTGTTAAGATAAAAGAATTGCCAGAGTCCAAACAGTAAAGTATGTAAGCTGGAAGGTAGGAGTTGATGGGTGGAGAGTAGGATGCATGCATTTGATATCATGAAAGAGTTGCATTTCCTGGTAATAACAAGGTGATGGCTAAAGATGACTCTCAAGTATGAACGAGCATTAGAGTCAGTGGGTAGAATTGGGTTGAGTGCAAGATGACTAGAGAAGAAGAGTTCAAGGAACTAGGAAACCAGGGTATTGGAATGACCACTTATGATTACAATGAGATTTCTGAAAGTTAAGACAGAACTACTTTGTATACATAGTGAATGACAGATGTGTGCCCTGTCCACAAAGAACTTACAATCTAGCCATGAAGATAAGCAAGTGAGAAGCATTTGGCATGATGGCATAGGTGCTGTGATCAGAAAAGTACAAGGTAAGGGGGAGCACAAATGAAGGATACCTAAACCCCACCTTGGGAGTTGAAGAATCTTTCTGGAGAAAAGAGATTTGAGTTGGGATTTTGAAGAACAAGTTAAAACAAATAAGGTAAAAAGAGAGGGAAAAGTACTTCAGAAAGGGGAACAGTATGTACAAAGGGATAAAGATGAGAGTGGGGCACAATGAGGTAACTGAAAGGAGATTCATTGTCCAGGTACCATGGACAGTGGTACAAGATGCGTTTGGGAAGGTGAGGTGAATTGGATCATCATGTAGGGCCTTGGGGTCTATATTAAGGAGTATGAATTCATCCCATGAGCAGTGGGAGAGATGGACTAGGGGAATAGAGAGTATTAAGAAATGCTTAATACATGAATGATTTTTGAGTTGGGTCCTCTTATTAGTTATTTGTGGTTGGGCAACAAATTACCCCAAAATGCAGTGGCTTAAAACAACAAACACTTATTTTCTCACAGTTTCTATCAGTCAGAAATCCAGGAACTATGTGATCCATAGTTTCTATCAGAAACCCAGAATGCAGAGTTTATCAGGCAGGGAGGAGGAACCACTTAGAGAAAGGTGGCACGGAGTTTTAAGGAAGAGGTTATAACATGGGAAGTAACCTGAGGGCACCAAATGCACTATGTGTCCAAGGGGGCAGAAGATGCTATTGCTGAGATATAAGATAGGCTGTGGCCAGATTGCTAAAAATCTTGTAGGCTATGCTGAGAAATTTGGCCTTTACTCTTTCTACCAAGATAAGATCACCTGAAGGCTTGTATAAGAAAGTGACCTGTTTCGTTTTGGGTCTGTGATACTGTATGTGGGACAAATAGGAGTGGGAAGGAGCCAGGAGGACCCTCTAGAGCTAGGATCTAAAAACTGTCTGTAGAGAGATGACCAGGGCCTGCACCAAGGCAATGGCAGTAGACGCTGTGAAGGGGGGCCAGACTCAAAGAATGTTTTAAAAATTATTAACAAGTCTTAGCCTGTGGGAGAGCATGGATGTGTCTGATACTTTCCAGGTTCTTCACCTGGATCACTGAAGGTTCTGGCTATAACTGAAGGTACCTAATATAGCATGAGGAAGACACTGTACCTTGTGGATGGGAGGGAGACTCAGTCCTGGCACCTTCGCCTGTGACCTTAAGGTACACATTCCTAGTTCTATTCACTGACAATAAAGAAGTATTTAGTTCAAAGCATATTTTCTGTCCTGGTTTTTAAAAAGACTTTATTTTTCTAAGAGAAGTTACAGGTTCACAGCAAAATTGAGAGGAAACATAGAGATATCCCATGTACCCCCTGCCCCCCCAACATGTGCAGCCTCCCAATTGTCAATTATTGTTGTTACAATTGATAATCCTACAATTGATAAGTTACAAGTACTGTTGTTACAATTGATAAGCCTACACTGACACACCAGTATCACTCAAAGTCTATACATCAGGGTTCATTCTCAGTGTTGTACATTCTTTTTTTTTTTTTTTTTTTTGAGACGGAGTTTCGCTCTTGTTACCCAGGCTGAAGTGCAATGGCGCTATCTCAGCTCACCGCAACCTCCGCCTCCCGGGTTCAGGCAATTCTCCTGCCTCAGCCTCCTGAGTCGCTGGGATTACAGGCACGCACCACCATGCCCAGCTGATTTTTTGTATTTTTAGTAGAGACGGGGTTTCGCCATGTTGACCAGGATGGTCTTGATCTCTTGACCTCGTGATCCACCCGCCTCGACCTCCCACAGTGTGGGGATTACAGGCTTGAGCCACCGCGCCCGGCCCAGTGTTGAACATTCTATGGGTTTGGATAAGTGTATAAGGACATGTATTCATTATACTGTCATACAGATTTTTTTTTTTTGAGACTGAGTCTTGCTCTATTGCCCAGGCTGGAGTACAGTGGTGCAATCTCAGCTGACTGCAACCTCCACCTCCTGGGTTCAAGCAATGCTGGTGTGTCAGCCTCCCAAGTAGCTGGGATTAAAGGCACCTGCCACCATGCACATCTAATTTTTGTATTTTTAGTAGAGATAGGGTTTCACCATGTTGGGCAGGATGGTCTTGGACTGCTGACCTCAAATGATCCGCCCTCCTCGGCCTTCCAAAGTATTGAGATTACAGGCATGAGCCACTGTGCCTGGCCTCATACAGAATTTTTTGACTGCTCTAGAACTCCTCTATGCTCCACCCATTTGTTCCTCTATCCCCTCAGCCCCTGGCAAACACTGACCTTTTTATTGTCTTCATAGCTTGGCCTTTTCTAGAATGTCATATAGTTGGAATTATATAATATGTAACCTTTTTTGATTGGTTTCCTTCATTTAATAATACGCATTTAAGTCTCCTCTGTGTCTTTTCGTGGCTTGATAGCTCATTTCTTTTTAGTGCTGAATAATATTCCATTGTCCGGATGTACCACAGTTTATTTATTTATTTACCTGCTGAAGGACATCTTGGTTACTTCCAAATTTTGGCAGGTATGCATAAACACTGACAACACCCAAAGCTGGCAAGGATGTGGAACATCCTCCCATTCGTTATTGGTGGGAATGCAAAATGGCACAGTCACTTTGGAAGAGAGTTTGGCAGTTTCTTACAAAATTGAACTTACTCTTACCATAAGATCAAGCAATTTCACTCTTTGGTATTTTCCCAAGGGAGCTGAAGACTTATGTTCACATAAAACCTGGAGAAGGATGTTTATAGAAGCTTTATTCATAATTGTCAAAGCATTTTTTAAAGTGCCTCCTGTATGTGGGATCCCATTTAGAATATTATGGGTAACATAGAGTACAAGGGCCCACTCTTGGAAGGCCGTCTGCTTAGCTCTCAGTTAGAAGAGGTCTGGTTCTTAGACTTAGGACACTGACTCTGAGGCCACTTTCAATCGAAGACAAGGCAGTGAGAGACTCTATGTGTTCCAGTTCTGCAGCAGCAGTAGAGGCAGCCACAATCTGAGATGCTGCTGATTTCTTCTGTGGGGCTTTGAGAAAAGCAATGAATCTTCACAGTATGCTGAGCTTCTGCTTTACTGATGATGCAGCTCAGGGAAATTTGTGGTGCCATTTTGCCAGGATCTTTTGGGGAAAGCATAGGATCAGATTGGAGGATGAGTGCTAAATGGCTCCTAAGTGCCAGCAATAATGGTTACTGAATATGCACTAGTGTGCCATGTCATTGTTTTGCTGTGTAATTGTTTTGCTATCTCAGTCCCTGCAACAACCCTGGGAGGTTGGTTCTATTGCTATTATCCCATCTTTCATATGGGGAACTGAGACTCAGAGAGGCTAAGTAACTTGCTCAAGGCCAAACAGCAAGTAGCAAAGACAGGCCTGTCTGATTTCTGAGACTATATTCTAACCATAATACTAGACCTCCTTGTTTCATGCTTTGATTTTTTTGAACTCACAGATTTAGTCTCTGATCATATTGTCAGGTTATTTCTCCCCGATGCTAGGGATAAATAGGCATTCTCTTACATTCTAGGTTTTAAGTTGGCATTTAATGCTGACCCATCTGGAATTCATTGTAGTGTTTATTATTGTATTATACATTTCATTTGGTTTTAGTTTTGCTCTTTTAGCCACAAGCCAAAGTTAGAATCTCCCAAGCTAAGTCAGGTAAAGATGAGCTCACTTTAGGGAAACTTGATTTGGTAAGGAGTAAGGGATGTCTAAGCAATCCCAGGTGTGGGCCTATAATAGGACTAGACCTTAGAGAAAGTAGATCAGACCCAAATGATCATTGCCTAGTTCAGTTTCTGGCACATAATTGGTGCACAATAAATATTTGTTGAATAAATGCAGCAAGCAGTTGTATGGTCAGCTATCCAGTGAAAGGGGTCAGCAACAACCCCAGTGGAACCAGAGCCCTTTTGTTTAGCTGAAATAAGGTTTACTAGGCTACTCAAAGGGTGTGGCAGTAGCAACACTAGGGCTTCACACCTGCTTTGGAATAGATCTTTGATTTCCCTATGCATCTTCTGCGTAGACTCTGAACTTGTCCTCAGTGGCTGCAGTAAAATAGGACATACGGATGTCAGACTGCCCATGTGAACACATTCCTGTGTGGTGCTCCCCACATCTGTTCTCATGTGAAATGACACCAGCGAGTGACAGCTTCCTCCTACAGGACTGGCGGCTGTGGGTCTCACAGTATCAGACTTCCTGGTGACTGAGATGCTGTTAAGAATAGAGAGAATGGAAGATCTGGGTTCAGATATTGGCTTCACCATAGCTGTATGAGTCGGGCTTGATTCCTGGCTTCCCTGGGACTTGGTTTCCTGATCTGTTAAAGGACAATGTTTGGGCCAAGGTTCTTTCCAGCACTTGAGTCCTGAGTTGCTAAGTTGGGCCCAAGGTCACAGGGAAAAGGAAATGCTGGCATATCTGTCTTCTCTTGAAACCTCTGGATAAGTCCAAGAAAGTGGCCCCCTTTGATGGAGGAGAGTTCCCAAAAGGGGAAAGAATCTTTCTCAGGGAGCTCTTCCTTTTTCTCCTATCCTAAAGATACGTGGAAGTGAAGTCTAAAATGATCACCCAGGACTTGTAGGGTCCTTGAGGTGAAGATGCAGAGAGAGGACATGCAGACAGGCCTCCGGCTCCTGAGTCCAGCTGGTGTTACCTGTCGGTACACACTCCCCACCTGCCATCTCCAGCTCCTGGCTCATCTCCTCTATCTGAGCTCTTGATCCTAAGCTGTGTTCTGTTTGTGTCTGTTGTGGCTCTGGAGTGAAATGAGCAGTTTATTTTTCTCCAGTTGGAAGCTGAAGGTTGCTTATTATAAGTAATAAAGTCCTCAGTGCTTTATACCCTGGGGTGTTTTAACTGCCTATTTGAAGCAGAAGGCACTCAGCTCACACCAGATGTGAAGCAGGTTGGAGGTTCCTGTATCTTTGAGCCACCTGAGCTTTTTCAAAGTCCAGTTCCCTTCTCCTAGAGCAGAGTTACTCAACGGTGGCACTACTAGCATTTTGAGCCAAATGACTATTTGTTATGGGGTACAAAACTATCTTGGGCATTGTAGAATATTTAGTAGCATCCTTGGCCATTCCACTAGATGCCAGTAGCATCCACTTCCCCCGTTACCACAAACAAAAATGTCTCTAAACACGACAATTGTTCCTGCAGGGCAAAATCACCCCAGTTAAGAACCACTGTCCTAGAGTTACCACGGTACACATGTAGGCAGCTTGTGCGATGAGCTAGGCTTTGAGAACCATGGGATTTACTTTTGTTTTCACTCTGACTCACAGAAGACCCTAGGTCAGGTTAATGAGCCTCTCTATAATGAGGACTATGGATTTTCCTTGTCTGAAAAGTAGCATGTTTGTTGGAGAAAATATAGAAGCAACAGAGAAGTATCAAGAAGAAAAATTTAAAGGATCTGTCAGCATCTCAACCACCTACAGATAATCAGTATTAAAGTGTATTTTCTTCTTGCATCTTTTCCTGACATGTCTCTCTTCTCTCCTACCATATACACACACCAAATCAGGACCATATTTTAATATATGGCAAACCGTTCTTAGAAAATATGATTTTAATGGATGTATATTAGACAATCTGATGAATGCCCATATTTATTTAATCAACTTTCAGTTGTAGAAAGTTTCAATTTTCTTACTACTAGAGATAATACTGAATGACAACTTTGTACGTTAATCTTTGTGTGCATCTCTGATTTCCTTAGGTTAATTCCTAGAAGTAGAATTTTTCTGTGAAAGGATAGGAACGTTTTTAAGGCTTTTGATACATGTTATCAAGTTGACCTCCAGAATAGTTATGCCATTTGACATCAGCAATGTAGGAGAGAGCCAAATCGGGGCAATCTGTACTTAAAAGCTTTCTTTGAGAGCTCAGCCTTCTACCAAAGCTGAACAATCTCCATTTTGTTTATAATATCGCACAAGAGCCCTACAAAGCACAGTGGTGGTCTGCTTTCATGTTTCAGCTGGGCAGAACATGTACTGACCACAGTGAGTGACAGACAGCACATTTTAGTATTATTGACAGAAATGAGACCCAAGACTGGAAGACCCTCAGCAGGTCAGGCCATGAGTTAATCCTTGCTTTTGCCCCAGGAATGGAGCAACATGTGCTAATGGCCCTTTTCTAACTGCTCTTCTGACAGGAGCACTGATTTTCAGAGCCTATGACCCAGACATCTTCGGCATCTAGTTTTCTGGAGTAGGAATCCAGCTATGAGTAGAAGCATGACCAGTCTATGTTCACTGTGCTAGGGAGGATGATCAGTGTTGGCTTTGCCATGCCGCTAGGGCGAGGAGGGGAGCATCAGCTTCCAGTCTCTGATCACCTTTCTCTGGCCAGTGGAATCAAGAATAGAGGTCTCTGGTGAACTGACAGGTGTCATTAATGGCAACGTCAGACCTATTATCAGGTCCTTTGATGTTCACAGGAGGAGTTTTTATATATGGAAAGACAGATACTTTTTTTTTTTCTTGAGATGGAGTCTCACTCTGTTGCCAAGCTGGAGTGCGGTGGTGCCATCTCGGCTCACTGCAACCTCTGCCTCCCGGGTTCAGGCGGTTCTCCTGCCTCAGCCTCCTGAGTAGTTGGGACTATAGGCTCCCGCCTCCATGACCAGCTAATTTTTGTATTTTTAGTAGACACGGGGTTTCACCATGTTGGCCAGGATGGTCTCGATCTCTTGACCTCACGATCTGCCCACCTCGGCCTCCCAAAGTGCTGGGATTATAGGTATGAGCCACTGTGCCTGGCGGGAAAGACAGATACTTAAAGCTTTGGGGCTTTCCCTTTCAAATCCTCACTTTTGGCCCCAGGGAGCTCAAAACCTAATAGTCATTTTTTCAGAGCAGGTTGGGGAATCCACCCAATTCTACATCCCCTGAGAAGATGTTGGGTTCATTCTAATTTACAGGTAAAACCAAGGAAAAGATGTGAAATTACAGAGTGGTGTTTAATCAATGGTAGATTTAAAGACATAATCTTTCTTTTTAAACATTTTTTGGAATTAATTTTAGATTCACAGAAAAGTTGCAAAAAATAGTACAGAGAGTTTCTGTACAACCCTCACCCAATTTCCCTAATATTATCACCTTACATAACCCATAGTACAATGATCAAAACTAGGAATTAACATTGGTAGAATACTATTAACTAAACTATAAGCCTTATTTGAATTTTACCAGTTTTCCATTTGTGTCCTTTCTGTTGCATGAGCCTACCTAGGATCCCACATTGCATTTAGTCATTATTCCTCCTTTGTCTCTTCTAATTTGTAACCATTCTTCAGTCTTTCCCTGCCTTTCATGATCTTGACACTTTTGAAGAGTGTTGATTGGTTATTTTGGAGAATGTGCTGTACCTCAGTTTGAGTTTGTGTAATATTTTCTCATTATTGAAGTGCACTTATGCCGTGTTGGTGAGATTAATACAGAAATGATGCTGTGTCTTTCCCAGGGCATCTTAGTGGTGACAGTAACCTTGAACATGTGGTTAGGTGGTATCTGCTGAATTTCTCCACTTAAAGTTACTATCTTTCCTTTTATAGTTAAAAAAATATCTTAGAGGACATTCTTTGAGACTGTGCAAATCCTTTTTCTCATCCAAATTTTGGCCACTAATTTTAGCATCTATTGGTAGGTCTTGTCTGTAAAAGTTGTTTGTGGCGTTTCCCTGATGGTGGTCTTCTACTGCCCAAGTACCTTCTACGTTGATTAATTATAGAATACTGTATTGATAGAGTTAGAGAATAATCTTAATAAGACATATCATTCCTTGATCAAGTCTTTGCTCAAGAGCAATAGCTCTTTCTAAAATGTGATCTGTTTATCTCATACCTGTGTGTATTAGTTTCCTATTGGCACTCACAGAAAGTTTGCAAAAATAGTACAGAAGGTCCCTGTACACCCCTCACCCAGCTTTCTCTAATATTAACATGTCACAGAACCACAGTATAATTATCAAAAATAAAAAATTACTTAGTTTATTTGAAGGCCATTAAAACAACTAGGCAAGAGATAATGGTGGCTTGGGCAAGTAGCTAATTGGGGAGGTGAGGCGAAGCTGATTCTGGATAGATATTGAAGGCAGAGCTTACAGGATGTGTGAAAGAATTGGATGTGGAATAAGGGAAGAAAGGAGGAGTCCACAATTATTCCAAGATTTTTGACTTGAGCAACTGGTCTTGCCGTTTTTTGAATTAGGAGAAGACTACAGATGGGATCCAGGGAATTTTTTACTCAAATGACAAACTCCCCTTTTTAACCACAGTGCTGAAAAAAAAATTACCATGACAAATTGCTACAATGTAATGGCTTAAAACAACCCAGATTCATTATCTTACAATTCTGGAGGTCAGAAATCCAAAATCAGTCTTAGTAGGCTAAAATCAAGGTGTTAGCAAGACTGTGCTCCCTCTGGAGGCGCTATGGGAGAATTTGTTTTCTTGCCTTTTCCAGCTTTTAGAGGTCACCTGCATTCCTTGGCTCCATTTTCCATCTTCAAAACCAGCAGTGTAGTGTCTTCCCACCTCTGTCTGTCTGACTCTAACCCTCCCACCTCATCATACAAGGAACCTTGTGATTGTAGTGGGCCCACTCAGATAAGCCAGTGTCCTTAATTTAATCCATCTGCAATTTCCTATTTGTCCTGTGGGATAAAATACTCACAGGTTCCAGGAATTAGGATGTGAACATATTGGGACAGGGGGCATTGTTCTGACTACCACACTCTGCATCTCTTTCTATCACTATGTAATGACATTTTGTTTTATCTGCATTTCTTTAGTCAGGACTCCCTCTGATGAAGCAGCAGCTTGCCTTGAGCATGGGTTTTCTGATCAGTGATTTATATTGGTCAGTTTATGAAGACGCACATGTAGTACCTCTTGTGTTACCAAGCACTGTAGCTGAAAAGGAGGATTTATCAGTTGATGGGGAAGAAAATTGCCTGGATGTCTCTTGTAATCTTCCCCAGTTCAGAAAATGTTAAGACCAGTTATTCAGGTCAAAAATCTTGGAGCCACCTGGGATTCTCCCCTTCTTCCACTCCACAGCCAATCCTTTTACAAATCCTGTGCATTCTACCCTCAAAACACATCCAGAACCCAACTGGTTCTCCTTACCTCCCTAATTATCCACTTGGTTCAAGACACCATTATCTCTTGCCTAGTTGTTTTAATAGCCTCCAAATTGGTCTCTCTGCTTCCACCCTAGCCCCTCTTCAGTCTATTCTGAACACAGCAATTTGACCGACAAAAAAAAAAAAAAAAAAAAAAAAAATCAGCTCATGTGATTCTCCTGCTCTAAGCCTCACCTAGCTTTCTTTCTCACTCAGAGTTGACGACTGAAGGCTCACTTGCACGTTTTGGTCTGTGGCCTGATGCCATCTCCTACCTTCTCCCTTCAGTTCTCCTGCTTTCTCCGACTTGGCCCTTATTATTTTTTGAACCCTGCCAGACATGTTCCTATCTCCAGCTTTTGGTATTTATTGTTCACTCTACTTGGAATATGCTTAATAAAAATCTGGGTGGCTTGTTTCCTTACTTCTTTCACCCCTTCAAATTCTGCCTTCTCAAGGAGGATTTCCCAGGCTATCCTATCTAAAATAGCAACTCCATAACCCTCCCAACCCTACTCTGTTTTATTTTTCACCTCAACTCTTATCATTATCTGACATTTACCAACTTTTCTTATACATGATGTTTACCCCTTTCCACTAGAATCGTAGACTCCAAGAGAACAAAAATTTTTGTCTTTTTTCCCCATCACATCTTTAATATTTATTTACTTATTTTATTATTATTATTATTATTATTTTTGAGACAGGGTGTTTATCTGCTACCCAGGCTGGAGTACAGTGGTGTGATCAGGGCTCACCGTAGCCTTGACCTCCCAGGCTTAAGTGATCCTCCTGCCTCAGCCTCCTGAGTAGCTGGGACCACAGGCTCATGCCACCATGCCCAGATAATACTTTTATTTTTTGTAGAGAGGGGGTCTCTGTGTTTTGCCCAGGCTGGTCTCAAACTCCTGGGCTCAAGCAACACTCCCACCTTGGCTTCCCGAAGTGCTGGGATTACAGGCATGTATCACCATGCCTGACCTACTTAATTATTTTAATTTTAATTTTAAAAATATATTTATTTTAGAGACAGGGTCTCACTCTGTGGCCAATGCTGAAGTGCAGCGGTGGGATCATAGCTCATTGCAGCCTCAAACTCCTGGTTTTAAACATTCCTATAGCCTCAGCCTCCCAAGTAGCTAGGACTCCAGGTACATGGCACTATGTCTGGCCTTTTTTTTTTTTTTTGGTAGAGATAGGTTCTTGCTATGTTGCCCAGGCTGGTCTTGAACTCTTGGCCTCAAGCGATCCTCCCACCTTGGCCTGCCAAAGTGTTGGGATAACACATGAGCCACCAAGCCCGGCTCACATCTCTGGTATTTAGAATAGTGCTGGCAAATCGGAGGCAGTCAATAATTATTTGTGGAATGAATTATATCTGCTTTTATAATTGGGCTATAAACTTATCAATTGCTTCCTAAGGAGTATAAGGTACTATATTACATGTTTTGAAGGATAAAAAATAAATGAAGACATGACCTGTATTTCCAAATTGCTTATAATTTGGTTAGGGTAATGAGATACCCATGTGTGAAAAAAAACTAATGGTATCACCATCATAAGCTGTAGGTGAGTATTAAATACTCTAAAGTGTGGGGCACTGTGGTATGTACTAGGGACAAACAAATATGTCAGACACAATTTCTTATTTCAAGCTTTTTTAGGCTAGTGATGAGGACACAAAGGAAAACAAGCTCTAGCCAAGCGCCAAACAAATGATATGGATGCCGATGGGAGATCAGAGGAAGAGGAGTCCAGCAGCAGGCTCGTGTCACAGGTCTCCTCTAAACTGGGTCTGGAAAATCCAGGGAACTCTGAGAGGTCTGATATAGGTAGAACAGGGGGTGAGGGTGGAGAAAAGGCAGAAGACAAGGCTACTGAAGTAGGTCACAGAGAGATCGAGAAGGACCTTGAGTCCTATATTACAATTTGATGTCATTCTGTAGGTGGTAAGGAGCCACTGAAGTTTTTGAAGACGGGATTGAAACTGTCACATCTGATGTTGATGGGGATGGATTAGAGAGGATTGAAGGTAAGGAGAGCCATTAGGAAGTTCCTATAGGAATCCAGGGAAAAGATGATAAAGGCCTGACGTACATCAGAAGCTGTAAAAAAGAAAAGAAGTAAACGGATTGGAGAGAGAGTTTGAAGGGAAAGTCAGTACATCCAGGTACGTAATGACAAGTGGGGTAAAAAGCTGATGCTGAGGTTTCTGCCTTGGGCAGAGCATAGAAAGAAGAGTAGGGCTGGGTGTTGGGGGAAGCTGGAGCAGGGAGGTTGGAGGGAGGAGGTGATGTTAGTAAAGATGAGGAAGTCCATGTTAATCATCGGGGTAGAGTCTGCCTTTGACCTCCTTGAGTACCCCAGTGCCTAGTTTATATAATCTGTATGGCTACTGGGCCAGGAGGGACTGAATCTGTCCCCAGGTCTGACTCCTGGTGCTCCAGGTGAGAGCCGCTCCTCTGCCCACTGCCTCCGGCTTCCAGAGTAATAGTGCAGACAAACCCAATCCTGGCTGCAGCAGGAGGAGGTGTGGTGCCTTTTCAAGGGCTCCGAAGGGAGCCGACAGAGAGCAGGAAGGAGGCTTGCAATGCCTGGGAGCCAAGTTCAGCTCCGCTCTATTTTGGGTGGCAACATTTACAATGTTCCTTCACCCAGAATCATTCCGCCTGCCTGCCCGCCTTCAGTGTTTCCAGCTGATGGGTTCTCACGCCTACTTAACAACTGGCTAGGTTCAGGGGCTCCCTGGCTCACCAACTGCTGCCCTTCAGTTCTCTCCCTGTTCGGCAGGATGCCTAAGTCCCTGGGGTACCCAGAGTGCTAAGCCTGGTCCTCCATGCCTCTTGGGCAGGGGAAACTGGAAGGGTAGTGCAGAAGCTCAATGAAGGGAAGGGTGGTACTGATAAATACCAGAGTCCAGACACAGAGGTGTATAGGCAATTGACTTGTAGTTCTGTGCTTCACTTCCTCTGAAAGACCAAGTTATAAGGGAGAAGATGCCTAATAATGATATTTTGTGTTCCCACATACCTTGTCTGAGAACCTCCAGATACAAGATCTAGATTGTGCTATTGTCCCAGATGACCCCATTAACTTGATCTGTGGGCGTTTATAGGTCATTTTTAGGGCTCTGTGGATATCATAGCATAGAAGAGACAAATGTTGATTTTTTGTAATTAAAAACGTAAGAGTATTACACATTCATTCCAGAAAATGAATGACAGTATAAAGAAAAGAATAAAAATAACCCATAATCCCATCTCTTAACAAGAGCTCTGGCTAATAATCTGATGTTTCTTCCTGCTTTTCCCCCCCGGGTATGTGTGTTTGTGTGTGTCACACATGCATGACATATTTCCACAGGCTCCCTCTAGGTGGGTATAGATTGGGGCACCCACCCTCAGCACTGAAGTGTTCTCACCCAGAGTATATTTCCCATGTAGTCTGGGTAATTTCCCTCCTGTGATTCTCCTTGGTTAATTTCTCTCCTGTGATTCTCCTTCTTTTTCAAAAGTGAAACGATGCTCCTTGTAAAGACTGTTCTTCCAGGAGGGATTGATGTTTGGAGGACAGCATGGGACAGAGCACAGTGGGGAAAATGAGACTGAAGCTGCATTGTAATCGTTCCTCTTGAGCAGTGATTCTAAAGTGCTACCAAGTACAAATAGAGAACATCTGGTCTCTTCTTTCATTCCATGAGGCTTGCTAGCTAGGGCAATGCAGGCCAGGTTTGCCATTGAGTTGAGTAACTGGACCTGGTGGATTAATGAGGAGCCTGGTGCATTGAGGAGAAAACTTTTCAGAGCAAATTGGCATCCCTTGAAAAAAGATGCTATGTCACCATAGAACCTCCAACCAGTTTGTAAGCACCAGATTCTCTACTGATATTTTGGGTTGGATTCACCAGAAAGCAGAATCTGATGCAAGAATTGCATACAGATAGTTTGAGAGGTAATTTCAGGAAGCAGAAATGAGGGAACAGCATGAGGGGAATGAGGCAGGGATAGAGGATAAGCTGCTGTTAGGGTGTATTATTAAGGTTCCTACTGCATGCAGTGGGGACTCAATTCCACCAGAGCTTCATGAGAACTACACAGAATGCCTCATGGAGTTGTCTGCTTGGAGGATGAGGGACTTTAGCTAGCTTCTGTCCCCCACTGGCTGAGCCTTGACCTTAGCACAGTGAAGGTCCTAGAAGGTTGTGTGTTTGAGGTGTGACCTTCAAGCAGGAAGTGGATCTGAACTCGCATAGGACAGCTGTGCTGAAAGAGGAGGTGGGTCAAGGGCCTGTGATGCAGGGATCAGAGGCTTCTGCTGTAATCTAGGCAGTTTAGAAGCCTTCTTGGTTTCCTTTATTTGAGCAAATCCATTCCCTTGTCTTAACTCCTCTTCCTATCTTCCCCTATTCCTATAATTCTCTAGTCTTCCCAGGTCTAGCCAGAGCAAGTGTTTAACAAAGTATAGTTCTTTGCCTTGGATGATAGCGTGTGTGTGTGTGTGTGTGTTTGTTTGTTTGTTTTCAGCCAACTGGAACATTCTGACTCATAACACTAAGCTCATAATTCTTTCAGACTTGTCAGGAGCAAGCATTGGGCCTCTTGAGCATTGAGATTCTCTACTTTGGGTGACTCTGAGCTCTGTACTTCTATTCACGTCACCAGTAGAGACCAAACTTGGAGAATTCAAGGGAATGAGAAGAGCAGAAGGGGTGAGGCCGGCTATCTTCAGCTGCAGCCCCATGGCTAGATTAGGTCCCAGTTTGGAAGTGGAGCAGATCCTATGTGGCTTTGGTCTGGGGTTGATCTGCCAGTAGATGGGAACACAGGCTTCCAGAGTATACCTGAGATGGTCACATGGCCGGCCCTCCCGGCTTTCTTGGCTTTTGGTTGGTCTAGATATACAAATGTTGACCAAAGTAGAGGCATTTTTGCAGCCCTCTGGGGTTTTCTTCAGAACAATGTTCTGTGGGCAGTATTGGGGCTGGTCTTGCTTCTTTCCAGGGTAGAAACTAGAGGCCCAAAGAAGTTAAATGATTTACCCAAGGTGGTGTCATTTTTCACTGGTGTCAGAGCTAGAACCAAGGCCTTTTGACTTCCAGTCTAGAGTCTTTGATTTTTGACTCCCCACTTCCACCCCCACCCCTTCCCACCAACATAGAAACAGAATATTTTTGTTCCTGTTCTATCTCTCACTTTGGACTTCTAGCCAGATTATAACTCTGTGAAGAGAGGACTCAGGCCCCCCATCCCCCACTGCTCTTAGCCCAGGTCTAAGCAGAGCAAGTATTTAACAAAAGCTTCCTAATTTACCTGGAGGGGCAGTCCTCAGGGCAACTGGCTCCTCCCCTGCTGGACCCTGGCCCATGGCCCTCCCTCAATTCCAGGCTCCATGGAGAGGGACCATATCCATCTGTGATAGACCTTAGCCTGTAGGCAGCTGGCTTGGAAGTTCTTGATAAGCAGGATTCGTATGCTGGCTGTTCCCAGGAATCTGCTTCATTCTAGGGCCAGTCGAGGGCTAAATGAGGGTGTCCTCAATGACTCCTGAGCCCTTGGCTCTGGGGGCTTGTTTCTATTTCTGCTGTTTGGCAGATGATGCCCCATACAGCAGAGTCAGCTCTGCCCTGTCTATCCTTGGTCTAGGAGTAGACAGTGGTGTCTTCCCTTAACCTTTGGGGGCAGACCTGTATTGTTGACCATTGTTCTTCCCTGTTGCACTAAAGAGCATGTAAAGTACTGTTTGGAGATAGAGGCAGCTTACTACTTAACCCCTTAGAGCCAGCCCTGGCAGACCATGTATCAGATGGTCTTCATAAGATCATTCCAGGTATTCCTGCTGCTCTTTGAGTTATAGTCAGAACTTCTATTGTTTAGGGCCAAAGAGCTGGGTCAAAGGCTGAGTGCTGAGCTTTAGCAGTGCCTCTGGATGGGTAAAGGAAGGGTGGGTTTATTTTCTATCTAGTTCCTCATTCCCAATGACTACCCATAAGTCCTAATTAAAATTGGAGGATTTCTCCTCCATGTTCCCTTCAAGCTTTTCTTTTATTTCTATTATTTATTTTTATTTATTTTGTGTGTGACACAGGGTGTCATTCTGGTTGCCCAGGCTGGTGTGCAGAGGTGCGATCTCGGCTCACTGCAGCCTCGACCTCCCAGGCTCAGGTGATCCTCCCACTTCAGCTTCCTGAGTAGCTGGGACTACAGGCTTGTGCCATTATGCCCCGCTAATTTTTTATATTTTTAGTAGAGACAGGGTTTCACTATGTTGCCCAGGCTGGTCTTGAACCCCTGGACTCAAGTAATCTGCTTCCCCTCAGCTTCCCAGAGTGCTGGGATTATAGGCATGAGCCACCACACCTGGCCACCCCCTCAAGCTTTTAAATGAAATAAGGTAACAAATACTTGAGAGCTAATTACATGTGCCATCATTTTGGGACTAAAAGAGGTAATTGATGTGATCTCTGCCTTCAAGGCTCTTATGGTATACTTCGAGAGACAAGGGGCACATATGGCAAAGAACACACTAGACAGGTTTTGAGTGCCAAAGGAAGGGCAGGCCTGCTAAGCAGGGCATCAGAGTGCTTGAGAGAGAGAGAAAGCACTTTGGATTGATCTTGTCAAGAGAAGCCTTCTTGGGAGAAATGAGATTTCAGTCAGGTCCCTGAAGGGACGTGCTTTCTTTACAACAGGTTTATGACTCTCTCTCTTTGTGGTGAGACTTTATTGCACATTCAACAATGACAACAATGTAAGGATCCTGGGACAAGGTAATTTTGTTCCTAGATGTTCATTATAGTATTTTTTGTAATAACCAAAGACTGAGAACAGCCTAAGTATGCAGTGATGAGGCATTGGTTAACTAGACTATAGCCTCCCATATTCCCCATATTGTAGAATATTTTGTAGTTGTTATACATCATTTATGGAAAAGTTTATCAGCATCAAAGAATATTCACAATAGGTTGTTCATTGAAAAAAATCGGGTTCCAAAATAGTATGTACAGTATAAGTCCATTTATATTTGTTAACTTAGTAACAAACTAAAACATGTCTTCTTAAAATCTTCTTTTTGCTTACTAATTTTCTAATTTTTGCTACGTGCACGTTCTTGTAAGTAAAATATCCTTCTCTGCATACTTATTTGAGGATTAAATAAATAAATAGATAACTTTCTGATGTTTTCTCTTCTTTTCTTTCTTTTTTCTTTTTTTTTTTTAGAGACAGGGTCTTGCTCTGGCTGGAGTGCAATTGTGTGATCATAGCTCACTGTAGTGTCAAATTCCTTGTCTCGAGCCATTCTCCTATTTCAGCCTCCGGAGTAGCTAAGAATACAAGCACAGGCCACCATGATGCCTCATTTTTAATTCTGTAGAAATAGGGTCTTGCCGTGTTGCCCAGGTTGGTCTTGAACTCCTCCTGGCCTCCATAGATCCTCCCTTGACCTCCCAAAATGTTGGACTTAGAGGTGTGAGCCACCATGCCCAATCCTCCTTTTTTTCAATAAGAGACTTGGAATGCCCCATAATACCTGTAGGTGGACAGGTCCAGTGGAGTCACATGTCCCTTATTTTGTGGGAAATATTGCCCACAGCTCACTCTGGTCCTCAGTTTCTGAAGACAAGTTGGCTTGCTTGAGACAGAAGGTACTGGGGAGCCTGCCGGCTCCTGGTCTGAAGAGCAATGCCTGGGAGGAAGCCTCTAGGTACTTCTTCCTTCTAGTCGTGGGAACCTGCATATTTCCCAGGCATGCAGCATCTGGGGCTGAAATGCCTGTCTGCATCTGTGGCAGCTCTTTTTTTTTTTTTTTAAATCCACTTTCTTCATACTTTGCATTTTAGTCAGGAAATCATTGCTGCCCACTGTCTACCTAATTAGAGTGCCAAGAAGAAAAAGGTGCTTTTGCCATTCTGAGCCTCTCTGGGAAAAGGTTATGAGGCAAGAGTGATAGAATTCATCTTTTTGCATTAGTGGTGGGGGGCAGGGTCTCTGTTCCCTGAAAAGCTTATTCAGATGACCTATTTGGTCTAGACTCTGTCTGTCTCAGCAATAGCTGTCATCTGAATGTCACTTTAGAAGGTTTGGGTGCATCCTTTTCCTTCCCTTTCAGCAGGTTTGAGGTTAATGTGTACTATATTACAATTTGAATGCTAATTAGTGTTTTTGAAAAGTACCCCTTTTATCACACATTTCCCAAAGCTAAAACCTTTTATCTCTCCTCATTGCCTCTAGGCTGAAGTTCAGATGCTTCAGTTTGACCTCCAAGGCCTTTCACATTCTGACCCAACCCCCCTTCACAACCTCCTTCCATCTCCTCAGCTTAAAGCCCCTGTAGTTCATCAGAGCCAATCCATCCTTTCATTGACCCCAAATACTTTTGCACGCCAGCTTCTGCATACCCCTCTTTGATTGAATCACCCTCCTTCCTTTTGTGAAACCCACTTCTCTTCTTTCAAGGCCAGCTCAGTCCTTCCTCCTGAAGTCTACCCAGACCTCTACATGCACAGTGATTTCTCCTGAGCTCAACCCTTTTTTTTTTTTAATCTGGTCAAATTTTATTTTTAAAAAATATGATTTTTCTTAGATTCTAACAGTAATATAAAAGCAAACAAACAGTATTTAGTTACTTAACACATTAGGTGAAAGTTATAAAGCATAAAAGTAGACATATTTTTGGTTGTATGACACAGAATGTACTTCTTTTCCCCCCCCCATTTATTTTATTGCATTTTAGGTTTTGGGGTACATTTGAAGAACATGCAAAATTGTTGCATAGGCACACATGTGGCAGTGTGATTTGCTGCCTTCCTCCCCATCACCTACAGAAATGCCAGATGTAGGAGCTCAACTCTTTTAGCACTATCATCTGTACCAGTCTATACCACTTTATTTGGCATTTTAAAAAGTGATAGTAAAGAGCGCATAACACAAAATTCACCATCTTAACTGTTTCTAAGTATGCAATTCAGTAGTGTTGTGTGTTTATATTGTTGTGCAACAGATCTTCAGAACTTTATCTTGCAAAACTGAAAGTCTATACCCATTAAACAACAACTCCCCATTTCAATTTAGTTGGCATTTTATCCAGAACCATGTTGTGATATTACATATGCTGAACTGTTTAATTCCACTAGCTTTCAGTAAGCACCAGTGTTCCAGGTAAGCCATTGGTAGGTTCTAGAGCAATACAAAGCTGGATAAGACACAGCTACCAAATATGGAGAGTTTGCAATTCTCAAATAAGAGTTTGCCCTTGTATTTATGTGTCTCATGTCCCTAAATAGATGAAATGAGAACAACCTTCTTATGAGCCACAACAATTTCTTTTTTTGGAAGAAGGCAGAATAAACTGACTAAATAAATGCAGGTATCGTTCTTGTGACACCCAGGATAGAAATAGGCATATACTTACTATGTGTTGTTGATAATTACATATGCTGATGTAAATGAGTTCCTGAGCTATTTGGGAAATCTGTGTTCTTTCAAATAAATCCTACATTTTTTTTAAATGAAATAAATTGTTCTTTCATTATAATAAGGTTACTTCTTTATATAGTAAACACACTATGTGCCTGTCAGAGAAGTAAAAAGACAGAAAAGCCAGACAAGCAAAATAACATAAATGCCAATCATAGTGATGACTGCTCTTAACCTTTGGCTTCTGTCCTTTCAGATATTTGACTATACAGATTCAGACACACACACAGGTGTATTTTTTTTTTTAAGAAAGATAAAATCACATCACTGATGCATACTCCTTTTATCAGCTTAACATGGTTTGAATATCTTTACCTGTCCATAGATAACTTCCTGTAATATAATTTTGATATAATAAATATTTATTGAGGACCTATACTGTCCCAGGCACCAATTTAGGGATTATGAATAAAGCAATGAATAAAACTTGCATAAAGCTTAGCTATGGGCTGGGCCAAGATGAAAATCAAATAAATAAATGGATAATTCCAGATATTGATAAGGATTATTAAAACAATGAGGTGAGGCTGACCATTTTAGATTGGATGGTCCAGAAAGGTCTTTTGAGGAAGGAAATTTTGAGCTAAGGCTTTAATGATACTAGGGAGCTCCCATGTAAAGATTAGCAAAAAACTAAAGTGGCATGTTCTGAGGAAAAAGAAAGAAAAATTTAAAAGAAAAAGAAAAAAGATTAGGAAAAAGCATTCCAGGAAGAAAGAATAGCTAATAGCCAAAGCTTGAGAATGAACTTGGCATGTTTGAGAAATCATAAGAAAGCCACTGTGGCTAAAACGCAGTGAGGAAGAGGGAAATTGTATATTAAATCAGAGAGGTAGATGCAGATGAGACTTTCTGTGGGGCTCTTGTGGGCCTCATAGCCCATGGTCAAAACTTTGGATTTTATGCTAATGTCAATGAGAAGCCATTAGAGGGAAATGACATGATCTGCTTTGTTTTAGGAATATTGTTCTCCACAAAGGTAATTTACCTCATTAACAAATTAAAAGAGAGAACCTCCCCTCCCCACCACACACACACCACACAATAATATAATCATGGCATTATATTCAAAACCTTGTATAAAAATCAACACACAACAGAGGAAAATGCCATACAACAAATGATCTGGTGTCTTTACCAAAAGGGTTTCAAGAAGAAAAAAAAGATGGAGGAACAACCTACAGATGGAAAGAGAGCCAAAAGACATACTAAAAATCGGGCAAAACCAAACCGTGGTGTTTAGGGATTCATGGTTGGTTGAGAGAATTATGAAAAAAACACTAAGGAGGTGATGACCACAAAGCCAACAGAGCATTTACTCTTGGGTAGGAGGAAGGAGGGGCTTAGAGCTAGGAAGGGACACATGCAAGGCTTTTGGGAAGGTTGATTTGTCTCCTTTCATGGACAGTGGTACAAAGGTGTTTGGCTTAGAATAATTAAGTTCTATTTTTAGCCTGTTTTCTACATTTTTGTTATTTTAGCTATGAAAACATGTTTTTTAAATTAACAATTATTCATGATAAATGGAATGATGGGAACGTCTAACCAACTAAGAGCAACTGTAAAAATACTAGAACAAACATCTTTCTAATAGAGACATGTTAGAAGTAGTCAGTTTAAAACCAGGAATGAAACAAACATCCCCATATCATCAGTGCAAAAAGACAAGAAAAAGAAATGAGAGACAAAAGAATGAGAAGGGAGGAAATAAAATGGTCATTTTGGCATTATTTGTTATTATTTCCATAAAAAACCCAAAACAATACATAGATAAATTATTAGCACAGTAATAGGAGAATTTAGTCAGTTAGCTTTGTGTAAGATGAATATATAAAAGTAATTTATGTTCTATTTACCAACGGCAAGCTAAAAAACATAATTAAAGAGAAGACACATTTAAAACACTACCAGAGAAAATAAAATATTAAAAATAAATCTAACAAACATTGCACGTCTTTTCCTTTAAAAAATATGCAATTTCATTAAGAGATATTAAGGGAGTACTAAATAAATTAAGGGAAATAACACATTCATAGATAGGAGAATTTAATATCATAAAGATGGCAATTCTCCAGTTCTCCCCTATCTGACCTACAGGTTTTTATGTTGCCTGATAGGGATCTTAAAATGCTGAAAATAGAAAAGTAGAAAGAGAAGATTTGCCTTACCAAATATCAGGACTTACTATGAACTTACAGTAATTGAGACAATGTGGTTTTGGCACAAGGAAAAACAAATTGACCAATAAAATGTATTAGAAAGCTCAGAAACAGGCTCACATAGATAGGGAACTTCTGTACATGACAGAAGTAGAATGTCAAATCAGTAGGGAAATAAAGAATAATATAGTTCATGGAACTGGGAAAAAAAATCATATGCAAAATGTGAAACTGGATCCCTGCTCACATCCTATACAAAAAGTCAACTCCAGATGGTTTAAGAATGGAAATGTAGGTCAGCCTGGTGGCTCATGCCTATAATCCCAGCACTTTGGGAGGCTGAGGTAGGCAGATCACTGGAGGTCAGGAGTTTGAGACCAGCCTGGCCAAAATGGTGAAACCTCTTCTCTACTAAAAATACAAAAATTAGCTGGGCTTGGTGGCACACACCTGCAATCCCAGCTCCTCAAGAAGACTGAGGCAGAAGAATCACTTGAATCCAGCAGGTGGAGGTTGTAGTGAGCCGAGCTCATGCCACTGCCCTCCAGCCTGGGGGACAGAGTGAAACTCTGTCTCAAAAAATAATTATATTAATAATAATAAATTGAAATGTAAAAAATACTCCATAACTTAAAAATTCTTAGTAGGAAATATAGGTGATTATCTTTCATAAATTGAGTAGGGAAGTATTTTTAAACAAGACACAAAAATATTGACTACAAGAGAAAAATGAATACATTTGACCATATTAATATTGAGAATTATTATATACCAAAAGACACCTTAAAGAAAGTGAAAAGATAATTTACAGACTGGATAAAGATCTTTGCAATACACACGACCTGCGAAAGACTAGTGTTAGGAATACACAAAAAGCAACTCTACAAATTAATAAGAAAAGTGCGAACAACCCAATTTTTAAAAAACGGGCCAATAAGCATTTCACAGAAAAAGAAACAAATAAAACTATGAAGAGATGTTTAACATCATTAGTGATCAGGGAGATGTGAAATAAGAATATAATTAGATAACTTTTAGCACCCATTTGATTGGCAAACTTTAAAAGTTTGATAATACCTGTGTTGGAAAGAAGGAAGATCCATAGGATTTCTTCAAAATTGCTAGTGGGTGCTGCGCACAGTGGCTTATGCTTGTAATCCCAGCACTTTGGTAGACCAAGTCGGTTGGATCATTTAAGCCCAGGAGTTTGAGACCAGCCTGGGCAACATGGAGAAACCTAATCTCTATAAAAATACAAAAATTAGTTTGACATAGTAGTTTGCACCTATAATCCCAGCTACTTGGGAGGCTGAAGTAGGACAATCACGTGAGCCCAGGAGGCGGAGGTTGTTATAGTGAGCTGAGATCACGCCACTGCACTCCAGCCTGGGTAACAAGAGGGAGACTCCGTCTCAAAATAAAATGAAATATTGCTAGTGGGAATGTAAATTGGTGAACAGTTTGGCAAACAAAGTTTGACATTTACATACCCTAAAATGCAGAATTCCACTCCTAGATATATATCCAACAAAAATTCTTTCACATACACAATAAGAGACATGGACCACAATGTTCATGACAGCATCATTCACAATAATAAAATCCTAGGAAAAGACCTTTGATGCCCACCAACAAGAGGCTGAATAAACTTAGTCCACAGTGGAATATTACACAGCTGTTTGAATGAATGAACTGTGGTGACATGCAACAGTATGCATGAATCTTAACAAATACAACTAAATGCAAAGATTATTGCATGCCACATGATATACTTTTTATTGAATTAAAAACATTTAAATATGCATATTTAGGAATGTTTATAAATGCAATAACACTATATAAAAAGGAAAGCAAGGGAGTGAGGATTCAGGTTGATGGCTGCCTGGTATGGGAGGGGTTAAGACATGGCATGGGTAGAGGCCAAATGGTTAGATGCAGGTGATTGTCAAGATCCTAGCTTTTACTTTCGGTGGTAGGTTTATTGGTACTTTTAATACTTTAAACAAATGGTTAGCTAGCTAGCCAGTCAGCAAGTAGGCAGCTCTGACTGCTATGGAGCAGAATGACCAGTTAGGAGGGTGTTTTAACATCCAGATGAAGGAGGGTGGAGCATTGTTCTCAAATGGTGGCCATTGAGATGGAGAGTAATGAACAGAATTAGAGTCTATTTTGGAGGTAATGGAGAACTTACTCTGATGACTTAGAAGTGGGAGGCAAGGAATATTCTATTTTACAAAGTTTCCATAATTTAACAGTCTGCTTTTATGGTACATCTAGGCTGCTTACAATGTTTGTTGCTCCAATAAAAGGTCTATAGTGAACATCCTTGTACCTTAATCTTCATACAAATTCAATTAATGTCTTTCTTCTTTATGGTGTGAAATAGGGTCCAATTTTATTATATTTAAGACTTTTTTAGAGCAATTTTAGGCTCAGAGCCAAATTGAAAGGAAGGTACAGAGATTTCCCATATGGCCTCTGCCCTCACATATGCTCAGCCTCCCACTTACGACATCCCCCACCACAGTGGTACATACATTACAACTGATAAACCTGCATTGACCAGCATTATCACCCAAAGTCTATACCTTACATTAGGGTTCATTCTTGGTGATGTACCTTCTATGAGTTTGGACAGCTGTATAAGGACATCTATTCATTATAGTATCATATAGAGTATTTTCACTGCCCTGAAAATCTGTGCTCCACCTATTCATCCTTCCCTTGTCCCAACCTCTGGCAACTACTGATCCTGTTACTCTCTGCATGCTTTTGCCTTTTCCAGAATGTGATACAGTTGGAATCATATAACATGCAACCTTTACAATTGGCTTCTTTCACTTAGCAATATGGATTTAAGTTTCTTCCATGTCTTTTCGTGGCTTGATAGCTTTTTTCTTTTTAGCACTGAATATTTCATTTACTGGGTGTACCACTGTTTATTCATTCCTCTAATGCAGGACAACGCGGGTGCTTTCAGGTTTTAGCAATCATTAAATATGCTATAAACATCCATGTGCATGTTTTTGTATGGACATACGTCTTCAACTCCTTTGGGTAAATATCGGAGAGCTCAATTGCTGGATTGTATAGTAAGAGTATGTTTAGTTTTGTAAGAAACTGTCAAACTATCTCCCAGAGTGGCTGTGCCCTTTTGCATTCCCACCAGCAATGAACGAGAGTTCCTGCTGCTCCACATCCTCACCAGCATTTGGTGTTCTCATGTTCTGGACTTTGGCCATTCTAATAGATATGTACCTTGAATTAATTTCTTGAAATCAACCTGCAGAAATGAAGTTGTTATAACAAAGGAAGTGTGCATTAAATAAGGCTTTTGATACATATCACCAAGTTAGCTTCCTGAAAGGAAAGATGGTACCACTTTAGCTCCCACTGGTGTGAGGCAATATCCACCAGGGAGTATTGACCTGTCCTTTTCTCCATTCAGAGTTCTGTATTCAAGTACAGTCTCATTGGCAGTGGAAGATAGGTAGGTCTTTCTAGTGAATTTCTCCTAGACTGATGTATGTGTGGTTGCTCAGCACTCTCTGGCTGGACTCTTCCTATTTAGAGAGAGCATTTACTTTCCTGCTTCCTGCAGTGGGCAACCTTAAAGCACAGGACCCCTGTCTTGGGTCCTTTCCTGGAGCATGAGTCAGTATCCTTTTTCTTAGGAAAGGCTTCTTAGCATATGGATGAAAGAGACCTCTTCCCTTTTTTCCTGACCGGAGTCTTCCACTCAGACTCTGGCTGCTTCCCACCCTTAAAGAGCCTTTGGGGATTTCTAACAAACCTGGGATTTTTTTCTGAGTCAATTTGGAAAGGTTAAGCAGGCACATAAAAGAATTAATTAATTACTGAAGTTTATGTCCCCTCAGAGCCTCTAAAGCTGTGCTGTCCAATACAGTAGCCACCAGCCACAGGAAGCAATCTAAATTGGAATTTAAATCAATCAAAATAAATAAGATGGAAAAATTCCATTCTCCAGTTACACTAATCACATTTCAAGTGCTCAAGAGCCACATGTGCTAGTGGCTACCATATTGGAAAACCCAGATATGGAATATTTTCCATCAGCACAGAATGTTTACTGAACAGCACTGCAGGGGTTGGGTTACTCCAGAAATATTCCTGGGGCCCTTTTAGGTGTGCGGTTGAGACGGTCAGTGAGGGTGGGTAGGAGTTGTGGTTACCAATCAGTATGACTTGATAAATTTTTCCTTGCTCATCTAGAAAGTAGCTTTCATATGTTTAGGTTCTTTTTGCTTCTTTCTATCTGGTCTTGATTGAGTAAGGGTCTCCAGTTGTGTCACAGTTATATCTTAAAGACTGTGTGTGTGTGTGCCTTATAAGAGAAGAAGTCTGATCACCAATTTATATCATTGACTATGCCAAAGACCCTTTCCTCTAGAGCAAGGTCCTGGGGTGTAGGAGGATATCCCAGGGGCCACGCCTGACGTGTAGACAGGCTGAAGTTTTGCCTGTGTTTACAGTGGTCCTAAGGACAAATGTTAGGCTAACGCCAGAAATTCAGAATTTTTCATTCCTTCCCGTTACCTTAGTTTCTTTTTGTGCAGTATAAAGATGGAGTTGCTCCAGAGAGCATTTTGGAGATGCAAGAAGAGGGTGCTTGGGGTGATGAAGCTCCAGATTCTGTGTTCTTTCTACTAACCCTGGAGCTGGGGCAAACATGTGACTATGTTTATACCCTGCCTATGTCCAGACCCCGCTGTGAGAAGCAGCTCTTCCCAGTGGCCTAAATATAGCCCTGGGAGCCCCACATGCCACATTCTATCTAGTCTTGGCTTGCACACTGACTCATTGTATGACTCTGTGAAAGTCACTTCCCCTCTCCTCCCAGTCACTGGGAGTTGGGGGGAAGTGGGGATAATTGCCCTGACTCACCTCTCAGAGAGGAGCTAATTAGGGCTCAATGAAACAGAAAGGTGTAAGTTGAAAGGGCAAGGGAAGAAGCAACTCTGGATAGAGCTCTGAGGAGGGGGCTTGGCTTTCACACTGCCTGGGCAAGCCATCCTCTGAGATCGGGAAGCCTGGGATACATGGTCAGCTTCGGAAGGTCTGTAAACTTCTTTGAATTATGAACAGGGATATGTGGATATAAGCCTGCATGCATTTTATGGGGAAGGTCTGTAGCTTTCATCAGATTCTCAGAAGTTAAATAACCCCAAACTGTTCTGAATCACTGCCTTCGGAAGTTTGACTTGTTGGGTTCTGAGGAGAGGAGGTGATGTTCCTGTTTGGGGAGGGGCAGCAAAGGTTGGGCTTCCCCAGGAAGTCAGAAGGCAGCTGTGCTAGGTACAGTGCTTAGAACAGCCCGTGCAGAAAGGCCAGCAACTATTTAATAAGTTCCTACCAACTGCCTGGCACTCTTTTGGGCCCTTGAGGTGGAAATGAAATACTTATTTTTCTTTTTTTGAGACTGAGTCTTACTCTGTCACCCAGGCTAGAGTGTAGCGGTGCAGCCTTGGCTCACTGTGGCCTCCAGGATTCAAGCAATTCTCCTGCCTCAGCCTCCTGAGCAGCTGGGATTACAGGTGTGTGCCACTACACCTGGCTAATTTTTGTATTTATAGTAGAGATGGGGATTCAGCAGGTTGGCCAGGCTGGTCTCAAACTCCTGGTTTCAAGTGAGCCACCTGCCTCAGCCTCCCAAAGTGCTGGGATTATGGGAAATGAAATACTCTGACTCATCTACATCTCCCATCCCCTGCCCTGAAGTCTGCTCTTCCCAGGTGTTTGGCCCTAAGTGGGCACATCCCGAAAGACAAGGTTGAAGAACATGTGCCTGTGGATGTGAGTGTGTTATGCTATGCAAGGATCTGGGCTGAAAGTAAACCATGAGTAAGAAATAGAAAAGCAGTCATCTGTGGAGGCCGTATCACAAAGCAAAAGAGGTGTTAGAATGGGTCTGAGGCCACTTGGGCCCTGATTCTTATGTTGATCCTAAATCACTTTGTGACCTTAGCGATCACTTAGCTTCTCTATGTTTATTGTGCCATCTGTAAAATGGGCTAACTTCCCCTGACCTAAATATTGACAGTAGCTGTTGTGAGAAATAAAAAGGAATTTAGCAAAAATTAGCATTTGTTATATTCTCTTATTTTAGAAGGTAATAAATGCTCATTGTAGGAATATGAAAAACCCAGAAAAAAGAGAAAAATTATTTGCAACCTCTCCATTCTGAAGTATATCTTCTTATAAAGTCTTGGAAATTTTCCTTACAAATCACTTTTTCACGCATATATTTTTTCTCCTTACTAGATCTTAATGTTCATGTAATTTCATATCCTGCTTTTCTCACCTGATATTAGACAGTGACCATTTATGTCCTTAATCATTCTTCAGAAACCTCATTTTTAATGGCTGATGTTCCATCATTGGAAGGCACCAAACTTTATTTAACAAATTCCCAAGTGTAGGCCATTTATAAGTTGCTTCCAAGTTATTTCATTATTGTAAATAATGATATGTTGAGCAGCCTTGTGTATAAATCTTTGTGTTTATCTCTCTTACCTTAAAAGAAATTCTTAGAACTGAGATGACTGGGCCAGAATGTAAAGCTGATATAATTAATTATTTTAATATATGTAAAGTACAAGGCATTGATGAGACTTATGGCAAATACCTATTCGTTCATTATTAATGTAACTCCTTGCATTTGAAACATTTCTGTGAATGAAGGGCGAATGTTTCCATGCTCCTGGCGGCAGGGTAGTGCAGTTGAATTAGTGTCTATTTCTCTCTTTCGCAATTGTCTTATACTAGGAAAACAAATCATTAATGGTAAGAAAGTTTTCATTATGAGACAACAGGGAGTGTCAACAGGTGTCCTTTTAAAAGGATCAATAAACAAGCTCTTGCCAAAGTTCTGAAACTCAGTTCCGGTCAATACCCTACATATCTGAATAACACAAGCAAGCCCCATTATTTCTCAGACTTCTGTAGCCCCACCTATTAAAATAGGGACACTAGTCCTTAACCCACCTGACATAAAGGAATATTGTGAAAATCTAATGAAATTGTGTGTCTGTGAAAGTATAACAACATAAGCAAAGGTTGTTCTTTGCCTTCTCTTAATCATGAGACTGAGGGCTGCTGGGAGTGGAAGGAAACAATGGAGAACCAGGAGCAGTGGAGGGAAGCATCTGAAGGACTGAAAGAAAAATAAGTCCTGGCCGGGCGCGGTGGCTCACGCCTGTAATCCCAGCACTTTGGGAGGCCGAGGCACGTGGATCACGAGGTCAAGAGATCGAGACCATCCTGGTCAACATGGTGAAACCCCGTCTCTACTAAAAATACAAAAATTAGCTGGGCATGGTGGTGCGCGCCTGTAGTCCCAGCTACTCAGGAGGCTGAGGCAGGAGAATTGCTTGAACCCAGGAGGCGGAGGTTGCGGTGAGCCGAGATCGTGCCATTGCACTCCAGTCTGGGTAACAACAGCGAAACTCCGTCTCAAAAAAAAAAATAAATAAATAATAAAAATTAAAAAATAAGGCCAAGAAATAGCACACGGAGTTTGTTAGAGGTCGGGCCTGGAAAAGCCCTGGAAGAGGAGCAGATCCAGATGGGCCCGTCTTCCCTTTAGGCTGGGCCTGGTCTTGGGCCAGCTCTGTCCTGGGGACCACTCTCAGACACAGGAGACTGATACCTCCCCAGAAACAAAGATCTTTCTCATTTGACACTGGGTGCCTTGGGACTCAGCTCTTTGCGAAGCAGTTATTAGTGGCTAGTCTGATCAAACTCACAGCCACCTTCTCCTCCAAACCTTCAGATAGGCTGGATCCTGCACTGTGGAAATGGGGAAGGGAAGGGGGTCCCTCTGAGCCAACTGCTAACCCCCAGGGGAGTGACTGTGAGAATCAAGAAGGAGAATCCTATGAATGGCCCCTCTCTATCCACAGGAATGTGCAACACTTCCCAGGCTCCCAGAGCCAAAGACCTAGTATTATAAACAGAAGCTGTGGTCCTGACCTGTCAGAGAGGTTAATCCCCCAGACATCAGGGCCTGGCCTGGTGGAGTTGGGAGCTGGGCTGATAAAGCCTGATAAAGGGAAACAGCAAGAGGAGAGGAACTGCAGGGGTGTGGCATGGACCCCCATGAAGGCAGTTTCTGATGGAGGCAAGTCATAAAACTTTCCCTCATTCATTCCTCTGCCCCTGAGCAAGACTGCTCCTCAGCCAGCTAAGAGTACTACACAAAGGATCTGTCCCCTGCTCACTGGACACCTTGCAGGGGAATGGGAGGAGGATAACACCTGAAAGTTGTAAAGAAATAACTTCTGGCATTTTCTAAGCTGCCCTGAGGCAGAAGAGACAGAAGAACAATTCCAACATGGTTCCAACTCTCAAAGAACCGGAAACTCTGTCCAGGACTGATGCGCTCTGCTGGCTCTCTTATAGCTCTTCCCTTCTAATTGACTTGAAGAAAAGCAACTAATGAACAATGTGAGCTGCTGGAAATGTACCAAGTCATGTGGTACAAGCCGGGAGTGCTGTAGGAGTTTAGAAAAGGCAGAGATTGGTGTGGGCTGAAGTGATTAGAACAGGTTTCCCAGAGAATGGGGGCCAGGACACAGTCACCGTTCTGGAGGTTTGGATCCACTGTAAAGAGGGCAGAGAGGTGGAAAGGAGCAGCTTTAGGAGTGAAGGGAATGTGCCTGGGCAGTGCTGAGGCTCAGGAGTGCCCCGGGATGGAGCAGGGGAGCTGTAGGATGAGTGGCTGGGAGCGCAGGAACAGGTCGGGGGAGGAAGCCAGATTGTAGATTGCTTTGAATTCTAGGCAGAGGAGTTTAGGCTTCACTTTACAGCAAATAGGGGGTAGAAAGAACCCCCAGAGTGAGGAAGTGTGGGAAGCCATGCCTTGCTGTTTACTCCCACCAAATTAATTCCTTTTTGCCCTCAGTGAGGCCACTTCAACCCCTGAGCCATGTAAGTTCTTTTCTAAGAGCTAGATGTACTCCAAGCATGCTCTATGCTGGCACAGCCTGGATGGAGATTGCTGTCAGGCTCTTCTTTCTGCACCACCACCCCTAGAGACCACTGTCATTCTTCATTGTTTTCCCATGCCTCCTGTCCAGCATCCCCTCTAGGTTAACAGGCTCAAGGGAGGAGGGCAGACACTGGGAGCTTGCTCTGTGCTGGGGCACAGCCTTAAACAGGCTCCAGCCTCTGTCTACAAAGCCCACAGCCTGGTAGAGCCAGATTAAATGGACATGCAAAGCATGACAAGAATCTTTTTTTGCTGGCAGCCTGGAGCCTCCAATGCTGAACTGGGTCTTCCTCACAGTGCTCCTGGAACCATGGAGCCCTAGATGGAGGTCTGGGACCTATCCTCAGACCATTCCCTTATTCCTGAAGGAATCCTTGGGCTTCAGTGCCTGGGACAGAACCAGAACCTCAGCCTGGTTCTGCACAGGACTCTCTGGATTAGCTTCCCTGTGTTAAGAGAAGGGAAACAGCCACATGGAATGCTTTCCAGAGGCAGGACTCGAACACTGCCAGAGTTAAGGGTTAAGGCTCCCTAAGAGTTCCACATGAGGGAGACCCAGGCCAGGACCATGGGTACCAGGAGG
Organism: Sapajus apella; assembly: GCF_009761245.1. Lineage (NCBI taxonomy): Eukaryota > Metazoa > Chordata > Mammalia > Primates > Cebidae > Sapajus > Sapajus apella. Next base: position 9,807,623 of record NW_022437011.1, on the reverse strand, counting down.
CCAGCCCTTCCCACTGTGGCCATGTGGGGTGAGGAGGCTGCATTTTCCTGCCTGTGAACTCCAGCCCTAGGAGTGGGAAGAGTGCTCCAAGCCATCTCTGGAACAAGGGGATGTCAGAGGGGCACAGATGGTAAGGGAGCAGCACCCAGTCCCAAATGAGCAGCTTGCTCAGGCTGGTGCTGGGTGTGAGCAGTCGCTCTGCTCAGCAACAGCTCTCGTCTGCCTGGCCTCGGAGCATCTACAGCTAGCCCAGCCTAGATGCTGCTGGCTCTATTCTGGGCCCTCATCTCTGCATCAGTCACACCACAGGGAGCCCTTCTTAGGAAGCTGCTGCCACTGTTGATGCTTTTCCCAACTCTTCACAGCCACGCTGCGCCCCAGGAGCTGAGGCCTAGTGTCTCCATCCTTCTGCCTGCCCCCCTGAGAAGCATTTACAGAAACCACTTCTCTGCACAACCAAGCTCCTAGTAGGGGGTAATCAAGTCAAGAGATGCATAGATTTCAGCCATTTGGGACAGGAAAGTGGGAGGGAGATTCCCCAGGGAAAAGGGAGCTGCCTAGCAAGCTCAGAAAAAAATTGTGGGGAGGATTTGTAGTGGTAAGAGGAAGAGAGAGGGAAGGAAACTGGGTGGAAAATTCTGTATTGAAGCCAGCTGATTGTAGAGACTAGTACCAGTGTTCAGGTGAAGCTCATCCTGTCTGAACACAGTTCTCTCCATCCTTTCTTCCTACGAGCTCACTGGGGTTGGAAGTGCTCAATGGCAGTCGGTGACTTAGACTCTTCTTGACAGTCGGTGACTTAGACTCTTCTTGACAGTCAATGACTTAGACTTTTCTTGGAAGGTAGATTATTTTCCTGCCCCCAACCTTCAAGGATATCTGCCTGGGGAATGGCGGGCATGAGGATGGGGTGTCTGTCTTGGAGAGTACACACCAAAACCAGACTTGGGCTGAGAATAGAGCTTATTTATCTGCACATTCCTATGGGTCTAAGGCTTGGACTCTGACTTCAAAAGGTTCTCTATATCCTGAGGACAGCCCTAGAAGGAACAAAACAAGGTACAGTGAAGATATTATTATTATTATTATTATTATTGGTGATGCAGTGAACATCCTGGGAATTAGACAAATCTCCCAAAGAGCTGGGGCTGGATATGCATTGAGATAGCTGTTTGGCTTGACCTGAAGCAGGGGCCCTGCATTTTTAAGAGTCAGGAGAGAGCTGGGCTGCCTCACCTGTGTGTCCCCAGCCCCCAGGACTGCTGAGCTGTTTCCAGTGTGGGGAGAGAATTTCATGGCTGTCAACACCAAACCCATCTGCCTCCGGATGTCCAGGGAGTAAGAGGAAGGAAGAGGCAGTGATAAGCAGAAATGGCATGGGATGTGACAAAGCAGAGGGGTCTTCCATGGGATCTGGTGAGCCTGAGTGTTTTGCTTTGTTTTGGTTTGTTTCTGGCATTACCAAATTTCTTAGTTTCCAACAGAGAGTTTTCACACATGTGAAAATTTTTATTTATTTATTAAAGTAAGTAATAAATAACTTACTTTAGTTATTTATTACTGCCTACAAAATCATCTCAAAATTTAGACATAAAGCAACAAACATTTGATATCTCATAGTTTCTGTGTATCAGGAATGCAGGTGTGACTTAGCTGGGTGCTTCTGGCACATAGTCTCTCGTGCCATTGCAGCCAAGCTGTCCTCCAGGACTGCAGTCATCTTAAGGCTCAGCTTGCTCAGCTGGGACTGTAGGATCAACTTCGAAGTTCATTCATGTGTCGTCGGCAGGCTTTGGAAGATCTGCTTCCAAGCGCTCTCACATGAGGTTCTCCACAATGTCCCCTTATAATGTGACAGTTAGCTTCCCAGGGACAAGCAATCCAAGATGGAAGCAAGTCCTTTTATGCCCTAATCTGAGACATAACATCCCGTCAGTCACCATATTCTATGTGTTAGAAGCACATCAAGTCCAACCCACACTCAAGGGAGAAGATTACATAAGAACGAGAATCCCGGGAGATGGAGATTTTCAGGGGGCTGACCTAGAGGCTGCCGACCACATCTCTCATTTTGGCCTGATAACTCTGTGGTCTAACCAGGGAGAAATAGCCCACAGGTAAGGAGGAAAAGGAGCTCTAGGGAGGTGAGGGGCTCTGTTCGTGATCAAAGAGTGGTGAAGTGGTAGATTTAGAATTTGAACATAGGTGTCCATCTGACTTCAGACTTAGTAGTCTTTCTCTGATACCCTGATGCCTGTCAATCCCATCGTCTATTGATACTTCTGGTTGGCAGTCGGAGCAGACTTGAGTTGATTGAACATTAAGGGATTAATGCTGGCTGACTTGCCGCTTGATTCTTTCTGGCTGTATCTGGATTCTTAGGGACATGGTTCATAATCATCCTCCTCTATAACAAGGACAACTTCTACTAAACTCCTTTTTACATTTTTTACCAAACTTATTCTTTTAGAACTTTTAAGTTTATAGAAAAATTGTGAAGATAGGCCAGAGAGTTCCATATATCCCAACCCAGTGTTCTGAAGTATTAACATCTTACATTAGTGTGGTACATTTGTTAAAATTAGTGAACCAATATTAATATAGTATTATGAACTAAAGTGTATACTGTATTCGGATTTCCTCACTCTTCCTTTGTAATTGAGGCAGGCACTGTGCGATCCATTCGTTTGATTAATTCTTAGACTAGTCCTTCGAGTTGGCACCATTATTATCTAAATTTCACAGGAGAGGAAAGTGAGACACAAAGAGATTAAGTAACTTGGCAGATCACAGAGCTGCGCAGAAGCAACGTGGGCACTTTAACTGGGGGCTCTCTCGTTCCCATGGAGTGCTCTTAACCGTTTACGCTTTCTTTTTTTTTTTTTTGAGACGGAGTTTCGCTCTTGTTACCCAGGCTGGAGTGCAATGGCGCGATCTCGCTTTCTTTCTCTCTCTCATCCTCTGACTCCTACTCAGAAGGAGGGAATTATGCACATAAGTAATAAACTCACTGGTCCTACCCCTAGGGTCTAAGCTTATGGAAAGATAAGAACCTGTCAGAAGACTGGCGGTGTTTTAGCACCTCCTCCTTCAGCCTCAACTTTCTCATCTGTGAACTGATAGGATTGTATGAATGACCCTGGGGTCTCTTCTGCCTCTGACTTTCTGCAACCCAGTGATTCTATCCCAGAGGATTTAGGGGCTACCAGTGGGAAAGTTGGGAAGAAGTTGGGTTCTGCTTCCCCAAGCTCAGTGAGTCATTGGCACCTCAGGGAATGAACCCACCTGTTTGGCCTCACTAACCTCTTTTACAGATCAGTGCAATAGATCACTCATGTAGGATTGAATCATGTGGCTGCCCCACCAAGTTAAGGCCCTAAGACTGTTGGCTCTGCATTTGAGGTTATTGCCTTTAAATACTTCAGGAATCAAGCCTCTGGGTAAGGCATTGTGAGCAATATTTTTTCTGTAGCACAAATGAAACCCATTCTTTGAGGAACATGAGCCTTATAGAAAGAATTTGTCTCCTCATATAAAGTGGTGGGGAGGCTCTGATAACCCTGACTGGTCAGGAATTCCAAAGCAGGATTGTTGAGGGTATCCCAGAGCACTGAAGGGCATGGACTCGAGAGTCACATAGACCCGGCCTGCCTCTCAGGAGTCGGTGACCTTGGACAAGTCTCAGCCTCTCCGTGTCTCTGTTTCAACATCTGTCACATAAGGAAAGTATAGGGATAGCTGCCTCACAGAGTTGTTGTTAGACTAAATGTAATAATTTAGGTAAAATGCCTAGTTGAACCCATAATAAATGCCTAATAAATGGTAGCATTTTTAGGACTTGGAATAATGTATCAGTTTCAATTTCAGCTCTAAAAGTTATTCTTTCTTTTATTCTGAGGTCTATTACCCTATTGGAGTCCTAAGTATCTAGACAGCTCCAATTTTTGAAAAGTGTGTTCAGCCCCAGGAAACAAGGTTTTCTTCTGGTGGACTGAAGCGGAGGTAGGGGCGGTGATCTGTTGAGCTTCACCATGTCCTTCACTGTCAGCTGCAAAGGAAGCCTGCAGCCTTGGCAGGACAGTCCCAGCCCAGCCTAACTGCCCCAGCCAGCCTGCCTTGCTATCATCTGATGTTCCCCAGATGGCCCTTGGGCTCTGTAGGACCACCTCCTTGTCTAAGGAAGTAGGCAGGACTGCCCACAGGGTGACTCCTGCAGGGCACATGGCTTTGTGTCTGCCCTCTCTGGCTCTCCATATACCAGTCAGGCTGGGGTCCCAGACATCAAGCTCAGGGAGGGGCACTGAGGCTACCCCTCCATAAAAGTAGGACCGGGGTAAGGGTGGCAGACTAGGCCAGGCTGGACACACAGCAGGGCTGGCTCCTGTAGCAGAAGGCTCCTGCCTATGCCTCGGAGGCCCTGGGGCATTCAGAATAGGCAAAAGGGTCTGATCATGAAGTGTTGGGTAAGGTGTTGAGACCCGGTCTTTTTTTTTCCCTTTTCACTAGAAAGCACTGCACCAGAGAAGCTGGACTTGATTTTGATTCTAAGTCCTTTGCTGACTGGAGTTAGAATTGGCTGAGTGGTTCCAAGAGATGTAAGGATGGAGAGGTACACGGACATTGCAATATTATTGGGGGTGGCCTGCACATTCGTACACATGTAATACACATGGCAAGTAGACATGTACAACACACGCATGTGGCGCTTGTGTATCAGCATTCAAGAAACCTCTTTTCCAGGGGCAGGTTAGCTGCCAGCCTACACAGGGGGCCCATGGCTCACATACAGACCAGGAAATAGGTTTTCCACATCTAGGGAACATTTACTGAATCTAAGCGGCCATTCCATGGGCCTGTCCCCCTCTGGATTTAGAAAGGAAGTAGCCTCAAGCTTTGGACTGGAAGCAGAGGCCCCCTAAAGGTAGGAGCACCCCACAGGCATGTGCCAGGTTGGAGAGTTGCTGTCCTCAACCTTGGTGCTGACAACAGTTGGTCCTGAGGCTGGGGTGGAGGACATTTCCGAGGACATTTCTGAGGCCTCTGATCTATGCGGAGAAGAGAAGTAGGGGCTGGTAACAGCCAGGGAAGAAGAGGAGGCTAGAATCTTACATTTTTAATGATGTAGGCTCTCACTGGTAGAAAAAAAACTATTGGTAGATTATATTTTTAAAAAAATCATGACTCTAGTTGAGTGTCTGATTGCTTCATGTCTGACCTGACACCTTGCTATTCAGTCGTCTAGGTGGCGGCTCATCCTCACATTCACATGTTGTCAACTTAGCCCAAGCTCCCCTCTTTGCCAGACCACAGCCTTCTCCCTTTCCCCTGGCTCGAAGTCACCAGTGTGGCTTGTGCCTTTTGGGGTACCCTGCTGCCCTCCAAGGCACAGTCCTTTCCCATTTTGCCAGGGACAGAGGTACTCCCCTTGGAAATGGAGGAAGGGGAAGAGGAAAAAGGGGAAAGCTTGGGTCCTTGTCGTGTTATAGCCTTTTGTGGTAGTTTTGTCGGTGAGGAGGAGAATCCTAGTGAGGATTTGGAATGAAACCATTTGGGGTTGGGGAGTATATATTTTTAAGTTACGGGATTATTTTTCCTGAATGAAACACTCTTACCTCCAGAGCAAAAAGGGCAAGGGAGGACTGGGTATCTAGGAATTGTAAGTGGCTCCTAGTTTTGCTTTTAAAAAAACATTTTAAAATTACACAAGAACTATTGAATTTTGAAAAGTTAGATGATACGGGTAATCAAAAAGAAGAAAACAAGAACACTCATAATCTCACTACTGAGCCACGAAACTAAAGATTCTGGAGGACATTCTTCCAGGACTTTTGCTGTGTAGAAAAACTGTTTTAAAAATGGGGTCACACTATACCTACTCTTTCATAACCTGCCCCATTTTTCATTTAAAAGTACGTGGGGCCGCCTTCTGAGGGCAATCACGACAGTTGTCTGTGAACCAGGACATGGGCCCTCACCAGACACTGAGTCTGTCAGTGTCTTTATCTTGATCTTTTTGGCTTCCAGAATTGTGAGAAATAAATACTTGCTGTTTAAGCCAAAATAAAATAAAAGTATAAGAGGAACGTTAGCAGGACGTGGTGGCTCACACCTGTAATCCTAGCACTCTGGGAGGCAGAGGCAGGGGGATCATTTGAGCTCAGGCGTTCGAGACCAGCCTGGGCAACATGGAGAAACCCCGTCTCTAAAAAAGACACAAAAATTAGCCAAGGGCGTTGGCACATATCTGTAGTCCCAGCTACTCATGAGGCTGAGACGGGAGGATCATTTGAACCCAGGAGGTGCAGCTGAGCTGCAGTGAGCTGTGATTGTGCCACTGCACTCCAGCCGGGGCAACAGAGTGCAGTGTCAAAAAAAAAGAAGTATATGAGGATGTGAGGAAGGAACATCTTTCTGTGACAACAGCTGTGTTTTTATGCCATCATTTTACAAGGTCACATGGTATTTCATTATATGAATACATCCATAACTTATTTTATCAATTATTAGAAATTTAGTTTATATTAAATTTTTTATTATGCCAGTTGAGCTTCCAGATAAAGGGTTTTTTGTGGTTTTTTTTTTTTTTTGCATATTCTTACTTCTTTAGGATGCATTCCCAGATAGAACTGAAGAGACTAAAGATATGTACATTATAAGGCTTTTGGTTCTTATTGCCAAATTACAGTTCAGAAAGACTGCCAATTTATGCTTCACCACCAGTATGTGACTGCTAATTTCTGCACACACTCACCAATGTTCTTTTCACTTTTACAAATCTGATATGCAAAATGTTATTTCATTCTAATTTACTTTTATTATGATTTAGGTTAACATTTTAATAAGCTTATTAGCATCTTGTGTTTCTTTTATGTCTTTGCCTATTTTTCTATTGAGGTATTTATCTTTTCCTTATTATTTTACATTTTACAAGTTTCCTTATATATCTAGGGTATTAATCTTTATTTTGATAAATGCTGTATAGAGTTTTTCAGCTTATTGTTTGCCTTTAGTTTTGTGACATTCTTTTTTTTTTTTTTTTTTTTTTGAGACAGGGTCTCGCTTTGTCACCCAGGCTGGAGTGGAGTGGTGCAATCTCAGCTCACTGCATCCTCTGCCTCCTGGGTTCAAGCGATTCTCCTGCCTCAGCCTCCTGAGTAGCTGGGATTACAGGTGTGTGCCATCACACCCAGCTAATTTTTGTATTTTTAGTAGTGAGGGGGTTTCACTATGTTGGCCAGGCTGGTCTCAAACTCCTGACCTCAGGTGATCCGCCTGCCTCGGCCTCCCAAAGTGCTGGGATTATAGGCATGAGCCACCATGTCCAGCTTGTGACATTCTTTAACACAGAGGATTTATATTTTTTAATGTGGTAAACATTATCAATATTTTTTTTTTGGTTTACTTTTTGATTTATTATTAGAAAGACTTTTCTATTCCTCCTGTGTGACATAAACATCTACCTAAATATCCTGGTGTTTTATTGAACATTTAAGTCTCTTAACCAACCACAACTTATTTTTGTGTATTATAGGCCTGGTGTTTTAAAATTTTAGTTAGCTTGTTATTCCATGTCATTATTGGACAGTCCTTTCTTTTTGTCTTAATACAAAATGTCACTTAACATTTTACATGTATCTATAATATTACATTTTATCTAAGTACTGATACTGTTAGCAAAGCCTTTGCTCAACACCTGGAATTGTTTCTTGGCTTTATATTATGTTCCATGGACTGATCTGTTCTGTACCTGAACATCACTTTTTAAATTATTGTAGCTTTATAATACATTTTAATATCTGGTAGTGCATGTTCTCTCTTTTTTTTTTTAATCCTTCTTTATCAGTATTTTTCTTGGCTATTCTACATTTAGTCTTCTAAATGAATTTGAGAATCGGTGATGCCCTTGGGGGTGTTAATTTGGAATGGTATTACATTTAGAGGTTACCTTGGGGAGATCTACATTGTAAAGTGCTACATTTTTATGTTCATTTATTCCTTTTATTCCTTTTTGTTTGTTTCCTTTAATAGAGCTAGAGCATAATTTTCTATTGATAGATCCTGCACATTTCTTACTAACTTTAGTCCTATCATTTTATGTTTTTATTGATATTACTAATGGGATGGTATTTTCATTATATTTTATAATTGCATATTGCCCATGCAGTTGAGAATGCTTGATTTTTTGTACATTTGTTTTGTAACTGGAAGGCAAACATGCTGTCTTCTGGTTTTCCTTTTGTGGGTTTGGGCCAAAGGCATGTTTGACCTATTTTGAAGCCATTTAATTTCCTTGTGGGCCTGGGCCACAGCTCCACCCCTCCCCCCACCCCCACCCGCAATTCCCTGTCATTGTGAAAGGGGCTTGGGTGATGAATGGCAGGCGCAATCAGCTCCTTGTTGGCTTCCCCCTAAGGACAGATGTGTTGCAAAGCAAATGCCTACCTAGTTCTTTCCCTACTCCAACCCCAGCTGTTTGGATGCCAGGAAGGTGACTTACCATCTAGTGGAAAATAGGCCCATAAATCAAAGCTGACACGGCAGAGTGATCATGGAGGAGTTAGGGTGTTTAAACGAAATTTGGTGCCAACCCTGGAGGCTCTCAGGGAACCCTTAGGACCTATAAATATCATCAGCTTGGTGTCTGGGCTGGTTGAATGCATCTGAGATCGTCCTTTACTGTGGCCCAGAGGCAGAGGTAGATCTGCTTCTTTTCTCCCCATGTTGGGGAAACTGAGGTTGAGCAAACAGGATAGTCTCCAGGACGGTGGTGTTGTAGCTGTGTGCCCTTTCTAAGAAGGATGGATATTCATTAACTTTCAAAACCCAAGGGGGAAAAAAGAAAAGCTGGTTATGGAGACTGGCCTCATTTTCAAGTCTGAAGCAAACACATGTTTGGAAAGGTTTCACAGATAGTGCTAACTAAGGATTCCCAGCAGGTTTTACACATTCTACTTTGGTGGAATGTAAAGATTAGCACTGCCATTTCTGTCTGATTTTTAGCACTCGGGGTTATATCCCAGTCATGAGCACTCTCTCAGCTCTCCTGCGTTCCCACTGCTTCTGACCACAGGTCACTTCTTCTTTGCTCTGCGGCCTTTCATACACAGGTTGCATGCTAGAGGAGAAGATGGTCCCAGAGGTACCCTGAAAAAGGAGATCAGCTCATCAGGGGATCACAAGGCTAGAATAGGCAGAGAGAAACACAGAAGGATAAAGGAAGTTGGTGGGAGTGGTGGACACAGAGGGTCGGAGTGCAGGGTAGAACTTAGAAGCCAAGTGATCAGCCCAAATGAGCCTTGCCTGCGTCTTCTAGCGGCTCACTCTGAGTGCCCCTCCAGTGGAGGTGGGGATGCTGCTCTAGTCTTGGTGGTCCTATGAAGCCTACCTCCTTATCATGTGGGTTTTTATCAACCTGGCTGAAAAGCTCTGATCCTGTACCCAGACCTTATGCACTGGCCAAACCAGTTCATTTTCTCCGCTCCTTTCCTTTTATCCCTAGAACCAAATGAACATCCAGGTTGTTGTCCAAGTATTCCAAAGAAGGAAACACCGCCGTCTTGGTTGATGTTTTACTCCAGTGTTTTGGACCATCTTGTTCCCAGGATGTTCTCTTTTATAGCTATCCTAGGTCTTCTTGTAATAGAACCATCATCCTGTGGCATGAATTGAAGAATGTGGAGAACAGTCAGACATCTTTTTTTGTATAACCCTATAGGGACTTCTAAAGGTTATTCGGTTTGTCGTTGAACTTTTGCTGGCACAATTAAGTAAAAATAATACTTGTAAAGTAAGGGGCACAATGCCTGGCACATAGTAAAATGATGTTCACTGTTTTTATTGCTTTATTTATATTATTCTTAGGCAATGATAGCACACTCTGTTTGTAATATTATTTACGTTTATATGTCAATGGGAGGTATGGAATTTTTCCAGTAAGGACAGGAAAGGCACATAGTGCTTCCCTTGCCTTTCCTGTTTGAGAGGTAAACATAGTGAAAGCCAAAGGTCATCATCTATTATTTGAGGTGGAACTAGAGGCTAGAGGCTCACTACTCCACTAAACTCTAAAATATTTGAGGGCAAGAGTTGTGTCTTATTTAGCTCTGAAATCTCTGGTTCTAAGCATAGAGTTGGTTCAGTAGACATTTATAAAGAAAGGTAAGGAGACAGGGAGAAGCTGGTGTGGCATCTTAGCATTGCAGGAGGCACTAAGATGCCTGTACAAAACTGTCCGTCTAACATCTCTGCCAGACTGGGGATCCAGGCCTCTTGCTTGAACACACCTGTTGCCTGATAGCACACTCCTTTTGAAGGCTGCCAGGGGGTCAACTCTAATTAGTAGAAACGTTCCTTCTATCGAGGCAGAATCTGCTCTGCCTTGACTTTTGTTAGCTTTGTATCTGTCCCTTTGAGCTACACTCAATCGGTTTAGTCCTTTTTCCAGATAACAGCCCTATCAATATAGCTATCATTTGTTACTTCTTATCATATCTTATTCTTATTTCTTATAATTTCTTCCAGATAGCTATCATTTCTTATTTCCTTTTTCCAAATCTAGAACTTGCTTCAGAAAAGCTGCAGGAAACTGTGTCAGAGTCATAATAAGTTATTAAAAGCCAAGTATGTTGGCCCTAATCTCGGAGGGTTAAATTAGAATGTCCCTTTCCTCAGGGCCAGAGGCTACTCCTGGGGTCAGAAGAATATGGTAAGGCCTCTGAGCCCTAGAACACTACAATCCTTCACGTTCTAGGCTAGGACTTTGGGCTGCCACGCGGCGGGGCTGACTGCAAGCTCTAGAACCCTCTGCCGGCAGCTTTCCACCAGGTGGCGGGTTATTACCTGGCTGAACGCGGGCCCGCGCACCTTCCTCATCTCTCCACCAGGTGGCAGGGCAGGCTGTGTCTCAGCTCCTGCACCGGCCTCGGAGTGCCTTCTCCCCCTGGGCTAGGCTGGAAGGAGAGCTTTAGGGGCTTTGGAAAGGTCGGCTGCCCTCCCCAGTGAGGACCAGAAGATGCCTCTGCTGCCCTGTGGAGGTGATGGAGCTGGGTTTTGCTGGGCTTGCTGAGTCCTGGGCAGCCTGTCCAATAATATGCCCTTGCTTGTTGGAGTGGTGTCCAGAACACAGCCTGTTGGGAGGCGGCCCTCAGTGAAAGGCCCCTGAATGGAGAGCTCCGGGTGTGGACGCCGGCGCTGGCGCTCGGGAGCTACTCCTCTGCCCTTCCCAGCCCTCCTTCCTCCTTCCAAACCCCTGCAGGCGTGGGGGAAGGTGCGGCTGTTCCTCTAGCCCATCTCCTTTGGCCGGGATCGACAGGTTCCTCCCCTCACACAACGAAGATGAAGTCCAGGCTTGCAGAGTGAGACAAAATTCCCCAGGCCTCTTCTCTATAGAGGAATGTTCCAGTCTGCATGGAGGATGTTCCAGTCCTGCACTGCTCCTAAACCAGGCCCCAGGAGGCTCCGGGCCTGGCCTTGTGCGCGCTACCCTCCCTCACGCAGGCCCTCTCAGCTCCGGGCCCACCACGGAGGCCTGTTCTTTCTGCGGCCGGCCTCAGCAGCTGTCTCTGGCTCCTCATTTCCGCATCTTTCTTTCTCACCCCTTCTCGGCTCGTCGGGCAGGCATGGGGATTCTGGGCCCAGCTTCGGTATTTCACTGGGATGGGACTATCGGAGAGTGGGAAGGCCTGACGTTAGGCTGCCATGCCTGCTAGGAAAGCAGAAGCTGTTTCCCTCAGAGGCCTGGGGGGTCAGTGCGGCCTCCTCCCCTCGGAGCGAAGCACTGGAAGGGGCTTGAGTGAGCACGCGGTCCTGTTTTCCTTTCATTTATTTATATTTATTTTTAAAAAATTTTTTGAGACAGGGTCTTGCTCTGTCGCTCAGGCTGGAGTGCAGAGGCATGATCTCCTCAGCTCACTGCAGCCTCCAACTCCTGGGTTCAGGCCATTCGCCTGCCTCAGCCTCCCGAGTAGCTGGGACTACAGGCACGCGCCACCATGCCTGGCTAATTTTTGTATGTTTCGTAGAGACCGGGTTTCACCATGTCAGTCAGGCTGGTCTTGAACTCCCACCCTCCTCAGCCTTCCAAAGTTCTGGGATTACAGGCATAAGCCACTGTGCCCGGCCCTTTTCTCCTTTTGTAGTTAAGAAAATCAAGACCCAAGGTTAAAAGAGTCTTCAGGGCTCTGACTAGAGCCCCAGGCGTTCTAATTCTCTGATGAGGCCTTGCATCTGAGGGCCTTCAGTTACCAGCCTCTCCTTAGAAGTGTCTCTGCTTTTCTTCCCACCTGGCCACCAACTGCCCTCTCCTGGTCCCACTTTGTGCATGGCAGCAGTGTCTTCATCAGCTTTTGATGCCTGGCCTGGTCCGAGGGTACGTTTGGCCACCTGTGGCCTTTGTTGGGCTGCAGGATTTGGAAAGAGAGGGGAAGGACACTTGTCTTTCAGTAGGGAGACTGTTGGGGGAGGGGGTATGTGTGTCCTGAGAATGTCTCAGTGGGTTTTCTATTCCTCTGCTCAAGAGTACTTCTTGGGCATCTACCTTGTACGCAGGGCTGAGTGGGATACAGGTAATAGTCCCTGGAGTGAAGGTGCTTGTAATCTAGGCATGAGGTTGACTCTAAACAGCTTTCTTGAATCCCATGATCCCTGGCCCCAGCACCGGCCATTGCCTCCTCTTCCTTTCCAGGCACTCCCATTGACCCTACCGCCTTGGGCCGTGCAGTGTGGAGACCCCTCACATGTGATTCCCACATGACTGGCACCTCAGGTCTCCTGTAATCTCCTGGGTGTTATCTCTCGGAGCAAGGAGCGAGCAAGTTCTATTGATGTGGAGCCACTGGGGAAGGCTGGGGACCTGCACAACCCCTGTTCCTCCCAAGCCTTCTTTTGAGCAGTTTCTATATTCTCCTTCCCATCCAGTAGGGATGGGAGAAGCCTCACCAGCCTTCTGCATGAGCAGGTATGGTCTGAGCTTACTTTTCTGTGCACTTAGGGAAGCTTCTAAACCACAAGCTTAGATTCTTTTACTTTTCTGTTTACAGCCTATCAGCACTCAGCACGCTGTTTCCCAGGCCCTCTAGGTCCTCCTGCTTCTGCTCCCCGCTCTCGGCACCTCCTCAGCATTCCTGACCATGCCAAACTTCCCTATTCTCCTTTTTTAAGCCGCATACTCTCTCATTTCTAGACTCTTGCATATACTAACCTCTTTTTATGAAATCATTTTTTCTTCCCTCTTTCCTTCTCCAGTCTTTGCTGGCTAATTCACACCACTCCTAAGAGCTCATTTAGAATGTCCCTCCTCAGGGAAAGCTTCCCAGCTGCCTAAGCCTAGGGTGGGTCCTCTGATCTTACCTCTGATGATGCTTGTCAGGCTGAATTGTAGTCATTTGTTTCTTAATATCCCTTCCTTACCAAAGTCATGTCTCTGTAAGGGAAGGGGCCAGTGGTTTTGTGTGTTTGTTTCTTGGAGGGATCCTCATGTTCCAATGCAGTACCTGTCACATAAGTGCTCAGGTTAGACTTGTGGAATGTGGTGTGAGTGCATGGGTGGATGGGAGGGCCAGTGGGCCTTCCTAGAAGAACTTCCTGCCATCCCACATCTGGATTCTCTGGGTGTTTAAGTGCATCACTCCTGTGTTTCTGTGGCAATGGAGCGAAGTGCATAGAGGTTCTGTGGACAGAGACCATTCATTCATTCAGTAAATATTACTGAGTCCCTGCTATGTGCCAGGCACCATACAGACACTGGGGATACCATAGTAAATAAGCCTGACGTGGTTCCTAAACTCATGGGACCTATAACCTAGTGGAGGAAACAAATAATAAGTAAGCAAATATAAAAAGAACATAATTATAAATTGTGAAAAGTCCTGGGAAGAAAATGAATAGGCTGATATAGGGCAATATGAGAGACTGGTAAGGGGGATCTTGCCCACAGTCCCCTCTCCCCCTGGCCAGCACACCTCTCCCTCTGCAAAGGCCATGAGCCTCACATCCATACCCCTGCTGGCTTTACCTCAGGGTCACATCCTGACCTTGGCAAGAGTTGTACTAATGAACACTCCTGACAGCTTTTCCTTTTAGCACTGTCTGCATCTGGGGTGAAGGACTCTACCAGACTGGGAAGGAGGTATATCTTGGCAGAAAGTATAGCTCTGTGCTTTGCTGCTGGTAGGAAGACCTTCAGGAGGGCCAGGATTCATCAGCAGAAGTACCAGAGTCTCTCTGTCCAGGGGCCTGAATGGGTGAATGTTCAGGCCCTGTTATGCATTGGGGCATTAGCAGCACTGCTGTGAGGTGGCATGAAAGCCATGGCCTCCTGCCGGCAGCTGGGGCTGCTGCTGCCGTCCCTCCCTGTTCATGAGGACTGCGTCACTCTGCTCTTTGGCATGGTCTGGGGTTGGGGAATGCCGTGCCTCCAGCTCTGTTGGCAATTATGCTGGTATGGGTTGCTTTCTCCGAGCAGCTGTTTGCCCTTTTGGAAAACCTGTGGCTTTGGTTTGGGAGGAGTTGAGGGAGTCGGGGTGTCCCTCTGGGGTATTGTCCCCTGACCCACCCTGGTATACATAGTGAGCTGTCAGACTCCACCCATCTCTCCCACCTAGTTCTCCTCTGGACCATTCACGCAGGCTCTTAAAAGTCTTAGAGCATGTGACAGCTGTGCCTAGGGTGGGAGGAGGTTGCTGTTGTGGAGCCAGGTGGGGAGCTGGAGAGCTAGCTCGACCATGAGGGGTTGACAAGGTGGTGACAGGGTTCCTGCCCTGAGGCAGTGCTGATATGCCTGCTGCCACGAAGAATCCTAGTGCCCTTGCATCAAGACACCTTTGTCATGGGAAAGTTGGGAAGGACCCTCCCTCTCCCTGGACTTGATAGGACCCAGCCACTTCAGTAACTTCAGGGGTTGGGTAGAGCAGGCAGCCAAGAAGTAGAGGCACTGTCAGCTTTGGGAACCTCGCTGACGGAGGAGTCTAACTCCAGCATCCTTTGTTCTTTGAGCCTGTCTGCAAATGCCTGTGTCCAGAGACCTGGGACACACTCCCCAAGCATGCATGTGACAGTGTTTGTGTCTAGTAGAAAGGGCATGTTTATGGCAATGTTTGGAACCATGTGATTGTGGGTGCATGTGCTCATGATTATGTGTCTTAGCTTCAGGGGATTTTGTGTCTTTTGAGGTTTTGGGTACCTCTGAGAATAAGACTGGACTGGGATGTGTGTTTATGATAGGCTCTGATTCTAGAGTGGGCACTTGTGTGTGTCTGTGTGTGTGTATTTGTATTTCTGTGTATGACTAACCATACATTCTCTCTGGAGCTAGTTCTTTAGGCCAGAAAGGAGATACATAAAGTTCCAAGAGAGGAGGGTAGACATTGGAGGGCCGGGCTGGGAATTGGAATTATGACCATTTTCTAGCACCTTTCTTCAGTCTGCTTTTCTTCCCATCCCTTCTTTGTTCTCTTACCCCAGCTTTGGCTCTAAAGGAAGAGAAGACCCTAAAAAGGCTTTGTGATCAATGTTCCTGCCAAATCTGGGGGCCAGGCATGGCTGGGCTTGTCCAAGAGTCAGGGAAGTGAGGAACTGGGCAGCGCAGAGAGATGTTACGGTTCCTGGAACAGAGGCCCCCGCCTTTTTTCTCCCTTGTTCTTTTTTCCTGGCTTGGAAATAATAGGTCTTCAATCTGAGATTAGGAGAAAAGGAAACAACCAGAAGGGAACCAGTTTGAACAAAGACAAATTGCTGGATGTGAACAACCCCCACTGTTGTGATCGAGTATTCTTACCTAGATGAGATTCTGTGTGCTGGGGTGGGGCTTGGGGTTAGGCAGGGAGCAATGAGGACATTCAAGGCCACCAGGCCCACAGAGAGGCAGGACAGCAAAAGTAAGCAGGAGGGCGGGCTCTAGAGTCAGGCAGACTGGAGTCTAAGCCTGTCTCTTTCTTTACTGGCCAGACCTCTCCAAGTCTCAGCTTCCCCTTCTATAACCTACAGGGTGCCTGTGAAGACCAAATAAGAAAATGTATATAAGCTGTTTGGCACAGCAGCTAGCACATGGTAAGCATAAACGGTACTGTATGTATAGGGCTCAGTTCTTTCCTTATATGAGGATCAGGGTAGTGAAGATGAGGGAGGAACCTCAGGGAAATATGTCTTAGCTGTCTGCAGAAGAAACACTCTTTATCAAGAGACTCCAGTGCAGATGCCAACCTGGTTGAGATGGAGGCAGTTTTCCCCCAGGGGCTGGCAACTATACTTTATTTGTACCTGTAAATACATGTGTATGTGAGTGTGTGTCAGGATAGATAAGGAGGGAAGATACTCATCCTTTTAAAGGAAGAATATGGCCCAAGGATACCTCCAGACTACCCTAGACAGTGGTTATAAATATATCATGTCAGGTTATTCAGTGAATTTAGGGATGCTGGGGACATCTACTTGAGAGCTACTTTATGGAGGTCAAAGTGTTGTGCTTGTCTGGAAACCATTTGTCTGTCTCTTCATTTATTCACTATTCATTCATTTATTTAATTCACCAGTATATGTGCCATGTCAATCATGGGAGGCTTAGGCCTATAGAGATCTCTTGAGATTGAACCTGAAGAAGAGAAATCTGACCTGGAGAAGGTCAATCTTGAAAAATGACCTTCAGGTCTAGAGAGGGCTTTTATATGACTCCATCTTGCCTGTGAACCAGAAAAGTTACATGTTTAACTGCAACATGGTTAGGCATAGTCCGAGGCCCAATTTTTTGGGATCTGGCCTGCCTGGGGCAAGAGACGGAGTAGGTCACCACTCTTGAGGACCCCTCCAGGCCTGGGCATCTAGAATATTTCACCAGCTTGGTTGCTGACTTACTGCAGGACCTTGGGCAGATGACTAAGCACTAATGAGCCTCAGTTTTCCTCTCTGTTAAATGGTGGTGAGAATGTTTTCTTTCAGTTCCTCCCTGCCTTCTGGGGCTTGGGAAGGATGAAGAAACCCCCTGTGTAACTTCATGGGGCTTCCTGTGAAGATGGTCTAAGCGAACACCCTGGCTGCCCCTGCACTCGTACCCTGCGCTTCATTCATTGCCCAGGATTCCCAAAGCAAAGGGTTTCTCTTTATTTACCCCCATCCTCGTATGCCCTGTCAGAGTTGATTCTCCTAGAGATGCCAAACCACTTCCCTCTTCCACTTCTGGCTTTTACTATTACCCCTGCCTAGAATGCTCTCCCCAGCCTTCTCCAAGAGAATCTTGGAGAAGAGAATCTTGTTCTGTCCCCACGGTTTCAAGCCATGCTGGCTCTGATCACCCTTCTCCCACTGGTGCTTTGGCTTTCTCTCTTAATCCTCCAAAGCTTGTCTCCAGCACAGCCTTCCTCTTTCTGTGCTCTCTTTAGCTCTCCCCCATTCTGGCTTTTTGTGTCTGCCATGTGATCTGCTACAGGGGATTAGCAGCATTGGTAGAAGGAAGACTGTCAGGGGCTGAACTTGATGACCAGGGGGAACTGGAGGGAAGGATGAGAGGGGAAAATATGCTGGGGCGGTCAAGGGCTAGTTCATGGGGCCAGGGAAACAAATAAATTGGAAGAGACAATCAGGTTACCACTGTGGGTGCCTCCTGCCACACCCAGCCATCTAAATCCCAATGACCATCTCTCTGTGAAACCAAGAGCCTCAGTGGAGTGGGTGTACTTTGGGAGGCCGGGGGGCATATGCATGGGGCTGCCTTGGCCCCCACATTATACAGGGATTGAGGCTGGATGAGTTTGCATGTCCCCAGGCTAATGCCAACTCAGGACAGCGGCTATTGCAGAGGCTTCCTGAAACTGGACTGAGCTGCCAAGGAGAGAGCTCTTCCTTTAGGAGGCTGGGGATGGCCTGATAGCAGCCGCTCTTTGCTTTGCCAGCCCCTCTTTCACCTCCAGCTCTCAGTGGGGAACAGGGGCCAACCACAATCTAGAGACTGAGCTGGTGACACATAACAGGAATGGCCCTGTTCTCTGGTCAGCCTCCCATGAGAAGCTCCCCAGGGGGAGGGAGGGACCTGCAGCATCTGACCAGATGTGGAGGTCACAGAAGGAGTCCAGCCCCATGCTGATCGGCCCCTTCTGGGTTGCTGTTCCTGGGCTGGTGGGAGAGGGAGGGCCTGGCCTTGAGGAAAGTTTTATTCCTCTGGCTGCAGCAGCCAAAGACCATGGGTCCCACATGTTTCTAAACAGGCTTGATTGTCCTCTGGAATGATGTGTCACATGCAGGGCTGGAGCCTGAGTCCTGGCAGTGGGGGAGGAAGGGGGCAGGAATGGGGATGAGGGACACTGAAATTCCCAGAGAGACAGGGCAGTAGGGCCTCAACTCAGGGAGTGGAAGCCCTGCCCAAACCTCGATCATGGCAGATGCACTAATGTATGGTGGCAGGGCAGATGAGGGCACCAGCTGGGGCTCCCCCTTCTCCCTAGACCACAAACCCAATCAACGCTCCCCAAACCCTACTACCAAGGCAAGAACCGTAAACAGCCTGACTCAGAGCTGGGCAGCAGCGTACAAGCGTATTGGTTCTGTCATTAGCTATAATAGCAGCATCTCACCTGGCTGCCTATGCCTTTCATCCGAGCCTCTCAAAGAACTTGACAGACAGCAAAGGGTTCTATTATCTTCATATTACTACTGGAGAAAGCAAGGCCCTGACGAGCCTGACAACTTCTTCAGAGTTCATGGAGGAGCTGGGAATGGGCAGGTCTCCAGGTCTTGGGCTTGTTGGCCTCTCCTCTGGCATCCCTGACTGTGCTGACATGTGCTAGGAGGCAGTGGGGTTAACTTGTCCCCTGAAACTGATGTTGGGAGGTTCTGTCCAACATAGGAAGTAGGTTCTGAGTTCTTAGGCATCTACTTGTTTATTCTTTCTTCCATAAATTGTCAATATTAAGCAATTAACAGCAGCAATAACTGCTACAACTTACATGGCATTTACTGTGAGCCAGAGGATGCAGGTGCTATGTTACTTCCATTTACAGATGAGGAAACTGAATCACAGACAAGTTAAGTAACTTTCAGGTCATATATCCAGTAAGTGACAGAGTTAGGATTGAGGCCCAAAAGTCTGATGCCATAATTTTTTTTTCTTGAGACAGAGTCTTGCTGTTGCCCAAGCTGGAGTACAGTGGTGCAATCTTGGCTCACTGCAGCCTCCGCGTCTCGAGTTTCAATGATTCTCCTGCTTCAGCCTCCTGAGTAACTGGGACTAGAGGCATATGCCACCGTGCCCAGATAATTTTTGTATTTTTAGTAGAGACAGGGTATTACCATGTTGGCTGGGCTGGTCTCGAACTCCCAACCTCAGATGATCTGCCCACCTCGGCCTCCCAAAGTGCTGGGATTACAGGTCTGAGCCACTGTACCCGGCCCAAAGCCATAATTTTCGCCATAATATTATATTACCATTCTGGACCATACCTACAACAGACCTCGTGTCAAAGCAGAGCTCCAACCTCAGCTCTGAAGAGAGGAAGGCCCCAGTCCTCTCTTCCTTCCTCATTTGGGGGCAATTGATATTTGGAACAAGTTTCCAGGAACCTTGCCCTGGATCTTGGTTATAGGGATGTTGTGGAGTAGATTCCTGATTTGACAGTTTCTGATGTATTAGAGCCCGGGACCCAGGGATAGGGGTGCAGCATTACCAACCCCTACTCACCTTTTCCTCAATGCCAGTTGTTTAAGAACTGGGGGAAGAAGAGTCTCCCAGCCTACCTGGCAGTGGCTAGCACAGTGAGTATGCTCTTTGACAGGAGGCTGCCACACTCATCTTCCAAGACAGGGAAGTCTGCTGGGTGTGGTGGCTCATGCCTGTAATCCCAGCACTTTGGGAGTCCGAGATGGGCAGATTGTCTGAGGTCAGGAGTTTGAGACAAGTGTGGCCAATGTGGGGAAACTCTGTCTCTACTAAAAATACAACAACAAAAAATTAGCTGGGCATGGTGGCACGCCCCTGTAGTCCCAGCTACTCAGGAGGCTGAGGCAGGAGAATCACTTAAACCCAGAAGGCGGAGGTTGCAGTGAGTGCAGTGCAAGCCACTGCACTCCAGCCTGAGTGACAGAGAAAGACTCTGTCTAAAAAAAAAAAAAAAAAAAAAAAAGCTAGGGAAGTCTTATTCTCTGTCCCAGGCCAACACCCTCTCTTGTACAATGCTCACCTTCTCCATGGTGGGCATATTAAAGCACAGCCACAGATGGCTACTTGTCCTGGCTTCTCAGAGAGGCCCACAGGCCCTGCAGCATTTCTGGGGATGGGGTTGATCGTCTGGTAAAAGCCACACTGGGAATCTGATTGTGCCAAAACTTGCGGTGGGACCTGGGGCAAGTCACTCATGCCGTCAATGGGCCTCAGTTTCCTCATCTGTGGAATGAGGATGTTAATCTAGTGCTGAGATCTCCCCTAACACTCTGTTCTGTACTTGGCTCCTGGTTTTTTGATACCTAGAAGGTAAAGTCTCTTACGAGATGCCTGGGTGAATCACAGACATGAGTGGTGAGCAGGGGTGGCAGGAAATAGTGGGAAACAGAGCTAAGCAAGTTCGCCGGCCATTTCTATTACATGCTTCTAGTTCAGCTATTTGTGACTTTCTGAAAAGTTTATGGTTTGGGGATTTTTATTTCTATTTTTTTGGTAATTTTTTCCATATTTGATCATGGCCTAGAGCAGTGATTTTTGGAAAGATACAGTGAAAAACCCCTTCAGCTGTTTGTAAGCATTGCAAACACCCGCAAAAAATATCCTTTTCCTATTTAGAAGAAATAACATAGTTATGTTTTCCTTTTCAGTTCAAGTAACTCCCAAACAACTCCAAAGACTTGGCTAGTAATTAGTCCTTAATGAAGGGGACTGGACAGTATGTGCTCTGCAAAGTTTGGAAAAGAGAGATTTCAAATCAAAAAGTATTGATGTTTGAAAAAGCTCGCCATTTTTTCCTGCTTGCTGGCCCTACCCCCTACACAGCAGCCTCTTCCCAGGCAGAGTCTCAAGCCATAGCTCATGTGAGAATGAAGTGAGAGCAAGGTGAACTCACCTTCTGCTTGAAGAGACTGGTGGTTTTCTTTCCCACACTAGTGGTCTTTGCCTGTTTCACAGACTGAAAGACTGAGGCTGGGCAAAGTTGTAGTCAGGCCTTCCATTGCTTTGAAAGATGAATTGAATGGGCTTGTGAAAGCTTATATTTGGGGTCCTTGTCCCAGGAAACTTCCAGGAGGAGCCTTCCAATCCTAGGCAATGTGTCCAGGGAAGTCATTGGTTCTGGAGTCTAAGTCCCACCAGAGTGAGAATCCAGAAGTGCTGGCCCTTGCAGAATGAAGCAATGATGGCTGAAGTGCCCATAGGAAGCGGAAGGGCTCTCTTTCGGATGAGCAAGGAATCTTCTTCCTCTTATCAGAACACATCCTCAGAGACTAGTGCTTGGGGCTTCTCTTCTGCCATCTCCCCACTCTCAAATCTCCCTTGGTTTCTTCTTTTGAACACTTTTATCTTGCTGACTCCAGGAGGAATGCTAGTGCTAACCTGGAAGAGAAATTGCCATCTTTTCATTGCTCTTCCTCACTCTGACACCTGCACATCATCACCTGCAGCTCTTGACAGTGAGTGCCTCACCCCAGGAAAGAGGCTGCCCTCACTCTGCATGTCAGGGCAGAGATTGGACCTGGTGGGTTGGCAGGTGGAACAGAGTGGGAAGAGGTGGCAGTATGGAAAGAATACTAGACTCCCGATGCCTGAGATCTGGTCTACTAGACCTATGGCTGACTTCCTCCGGGCCCCTGCAGACCTCTCCTTCTCTCCTTCTCAGCTGCCTTACCTATATAGCAAGTGGGTGGGGCTGCATCCTCTCTGGGGCCCTTTTCAGGGCAAGGGATCTGACTTGGCCTCTTGTTCTTGGGATTCTTTATTTGAACACACACACACACACACACACACACACACACACACACACACACA
>NW_022437011.1:9767535-9785664 GCF_009761245.1 Sapajus apella | reverse complement strand
ACACACACACACACACACACACACACACACACACACACACACACATACACACACCCTCACCCTCACCCAGATTTCTGAGCGGGGGAAGGTGACCAGCTGGTTCCCATCTCTGCTGAACAAGAGAATGCATAGATTCTGGGGTGGACCAAACCCGGACATGAGAAACTACTTGGCCAATCATGAGAGTCCTGCAGCCTCAGGCTATGTAACCAAGGGAGGTTTGCAGGCAGGAGCATGGACAGAAGGACCTTGAGTGGGCCTCACCAGCAGGAGAGTTGAGGATGGACTCTGAACTTGCGTACCAACCAGTGCCAGCATGTCATTTTCTCACATCTGGTTCCACATCTGGTTCCACATCTGGAACCAGCCAGATGTTCATTTCAAAGTGCTGATGAGCCCTGCCCTGATTGCCTCAGGGGGAAAGCCATTTGGTGACACTGTCCTCCAGGCCCTGTCATCTTCTCCAGATGGTAGCCCGTTTTTCAGCTTTGCGTCGTTGGGCACACCCACTGTACCACGAAGCTGGGGAGGGGTTGAGGACAACTGCTTGGGATGAGGCCTGGCCTCAGCCTCTTTGTTGGGCGCTGAAACCTACAGTGCATTTCCATTTCTTTCTGAGCAGCCGTTGGCTTCCTGGAATTTCCACATCCTGCCTGTTGGGATTGGGCCACTAGCTGCCCTGCTGAATGAGCCTTTCCATCTAATGGCCATGTGGCCACTACTTCCAGCTTATGACCTTTGCCTGGTGAATCTGTTTCCATCCCTGGGTTCCAGCTGTGGCCCATTTAGACTGTCATGTCCTCTTCATACCTTCAGAAAGGAAGGGGCTGGAACCAGCAACTCCAAGCCTTTGAGAAGCCTGCACTGGGGACCCTGGAGGATGCTGGAGTGGCAACAACAGCCTGATCCTGCCCTCAGGGACCTTAGATTCTTAAGGCTAGGAAGGGCCATCTGAGAGCCCTTAAAGAGAAGTCAGTCAGGTACGTCACATACGTAGGGCCTGAAATTGCAAGAGTTAGAGAAGGGGGAGATTACTGTGAGTTGGGGGTTAGGGAAGGTTTCCTGGGAGGTTCCAACTGGTCAGGACAGGGACAGCCCGGAGCCTCCTGACCTGACTATCCAGGCGCCCATATCGTGCAGGTGCTGGGAAAGGTGACTGGATGCTGCGGATTGTTGACAGTGATTTCTACAAGCTGGGGAGGGATAAATGGACAGAGGGACACATGTGAGTGGGGTGGGGGAGCTGCTGAGAGGCACACATTTGTCTCTTTCCTTCTTGGCTTGGACTTCCTTCATCAGCCTCCAGAGCCTGCCCTGCAGTGGTCCCACCTTCCCCTTTCTGTCTCAGCATCTGCCTGCTCCTGTGGAAAGAGCCCACCTGTGCAGGGCTTTCACCTGCACTCTCATGTGTGGTGAGCAGGTAGACAGATGGCCCGATGCTCACCTTACAGAGGAAGAAGCTGAGGGCGAGGATGTTTCAGCGGCTTGTCTCAGGCTGCCTGGGGCTGATCTGACCTGGGACTCCCCTCTGGAGTGCAGAGCACCCTCCTGATTTGTCATGTTTCTACTCCTCCTCTCTCAACTCATCAGACTTGCATGGAGGTCCTGCTCTGTGCACAGCACAGTGTAGTCCATGGTCTGCCCTTAAAAAAGCATCAAGTAAATATCTACTTACTGATATCCCACCTCACTGATAAAAGAGATGTGAGAAGGTACTGGGTTATAATCTCCTGAGGAGACAAGTCTGGCAGCCATGAGATAGTTAACAACAGTCCAAGGCACATGTGAAGGGTCAGCGTGAGCACACAGCCCCTCCCATGATTCCCCACTGCCTGCAGGACTGGGCCCCAGTGTCCTAGCCCAGCTCATGTAGCCTTTCGCCATCTGGCTGCTGCCAAACCTCTCTAGCCTCGGCTTTCACCATTCCTCCTCACAGTCCATTCTTAACTTTCCTGAGCTCATTGTAGTTTCCATATCCATCACCCTCCCTCTCCCCTCTGGGCCTCTGCCCCAGCTGCTCCTCCTCTTTGCAACACCTCTCCCTTCCTCCACTCTGCTAACTTCTATTTGGCTTTCAGGTCCCCACTTGTCCATCACCTTCTCTGAGAAGCCCTCCTGTCCCTCAGTACTGACCCTCCCTCTGTGCCCCCAAGGTGTTGGGTGCATTTGTACCCTAAGCTCAGCATTTGCATATCTGTAACTGCTTTTTACTGTTTGACTTTCTCCAGACTGTAAGCTCTTCGAGGGCAGGGCATAACCCTCTCATTCTCCATTTTCTCCATGCTGTCTAGAATGGTGCCTAGCATAGCAGAGGGCCCCTGACAAATATTGTTTAAACATACACAAATTGAGTTGGCAAATGCAAGAAGAAGGGTGATGACAATCGTGGGTGTGCAGGTCAGAGAGACAGTGCCCTGCAGAGAAGGCAGAACTTGGGCTCAGACTGGAAGAGTCATGAATAGAACAATAATAACAATACTAATAACTAATGTTTACTGCATGCCAGGCTCTGTTTCAAGCATTTTCTAATTTTATCCTTACAAAAACCCTGTGAGGTAGGCATTATTACTCTCCCAATTTCACAGGTGAGTGGAATGTAAAGGGGGAATAGTAATGAATTGGTCGAGACAAAAAGGCATTTTAGGTTAAGAAAAGTGCGTGAGCAAAGATAGAGGAACTTGGCAGGATATGTAGGGGCCTCTGCGGAGAGTCGCTGGGGTGGAGGGCCTGGCCTGGAGAGCCCTGGGAGTGAGGATTGATGACGTCCAGGGTTACTAAATCACAGAGAACCTTTAAATTGGGGCTTAGAAGTTTATTTATCTTGACTGAGGCGTCGAGAAGCCATTGCCACTTCCTCAGGAGGAGACTGGGCGGTGGGACGAATTTGGCCACAGTGTGATTGATGAATTGGGAGGGAGAAAGCAGGCAGGACAGCCAGGAGAGTGTTGGCATGATTTCCCTCCCTTTCTTCCCCTCCAACCATTTTAATTCTTCCTATTCAACGTTGTCCATTATAAGTGCTGACATGGGCGACCTTGGGACCTGGGGCTGGACAGCCGCTGCAGGTCTCCTGGGGCCCCAGCCTGCTCCTCTCTGGCTTGGCTGTGGCTGGCTGCTTAGGGCTGTGACCGTGACCTGGGTTGGGCTGGATTTCTCCTCCACGGTCACTTTTGCTAATGAGAAGCAGTTGTGCTTGCCACAGATCGTGCAGGAGGCAAGGGGAGAGAGCCGCCAGCCTGGCCTCATGCTTGCTCTGTGTCCCCCACCCCTCTCTGGGTCTCTTTTTTCAGCTTCCAGCCACTCCTCCCATCCCTCCCCTTGCCTCCTAGTGAGCAGGCTACCTGCCCTCAACTCTGGCCCATTTTTTCGGGTTCTTTTCAGGTTTCCAGTGCAGAGAAACTGCCAGGGGTGGGGTGGAGTTTCCTGAGGGCCGGTGAGTACTGTGTTGGGGACCCTTCATGGCTTCCTCCTACTATTTGTCTCTCTCTGCATCTTCTCCCTGTTGTCCGATGGGGGGCTTGGACCACCTGGGCTCTGAGGTGCTTCTGGTTCCCGTGCGGTTTTTCTTCGCTTTCAGTCTTCCTTTCTCTGTCTTTCCCTCTCCCTCTCAGCATCTCCGGGGCTGGGGCCCTCCTAGGGTGAACAAGATATGTCCTTTCCTCTTCTCATTATCTGGTCAATCCTTCTTATCTTTGGAGACTCCATAGCCTCCAGGAATCCTGTTGTGACCACCCTACCTTGTCAGTGTTCCAGAAAATGCTGGCTGGGCCCTAGTGCAATTCCCCAAGGGTATCAGACCACCCAGCCCTGATAGCCTTGCGTTGAGTTTTTGTGGCCCATCTGGCTGGTTCTCTCAGGATGAGAGCTGGTGGGAAAGAGTTGGGGATGGGGCACAGTGAGGATGGAAGTGGGGACAATAGGCACAGATATTCTAGTGTCTTCCCCACCAGAAGCATCCAGAATGCCTGGCGTCATGAAGGCAGAGGAGAGGGGCCAAGAGTGTTTCTCTGGCTGACCTCTTTCTTCCAGCTCTTCCCAGACTCAGGACCCTCTTCCCCAGGTTTGTTAACCCTTCAGACCTAGTCACAAAGGCCCTTTTTGGCTGCATCCACAGCTTTGAGTTTCAGTAGCGCTGTCTGCAGAGCAGAAGACCCACCTCCCAGCTCAGCCCCCTCTCCTCACAAGCACAAGGGCGGCCACGGCCCAGTGTTAAATGCTAGTCCAGACTCCCTCCCCATGTCACCCCCAACCCCAGAAAATGTGTCAGAGGCCCACTGACAACTCTTGAGGCCTTGCTGTTTCTTCTTCTCTCTTTATTGAGGCCTCTTTTTTATGGCAATGCTGTTGATAGTGCACATATTCCAGAGTAATATGTTCAGGATTAGGCCGCACAATGAGGTTATGACTTCCTCCTGTGCAACCCCCACCCAGGGGAGCTTGCCCTCCATCTGGCCGGCGCACATCTGGCTCAGGCTCACAGCTGGCCAGATGTTGCATCCCTCTGAACCCAGGCCTGCAGCCTCCTCTGCTAAGGGCTGGAGCTGCACACATACACATGCGTGTGTACACACACACACACACACACACACACATACCCCTCCCCACTCCGTTTGGAGCATTGAAGCACTGAGGTCATCTGGCTCTCCAAGGCGGAGGAGGAGGGAACTCGGCCTTGGTGTGATTATTCCTCCTCCGCCGTGGTAGGGCAGGCAGGCTGTTGGGACATATCTGCGTAGGTATGGAAATATCAGGTTCCCTGCTTCCAGCCCAGACAGGCTAGAAGGAAGGACCCACTTGAAACCAGGCTGTGAATCTGGAGCCTTCTCCCACCCCATCCAGGGGCCAGCTGCTCTTAGCAAATTCCTCGTGCACTGATTTAAAGGTGCTCTGGAATCTAAACCACATAAGCTCTCCTGTCTCATGCTGAGGCTGCCCTTTGCACCTTTTTTCTGGCCGCCCACCTGTTTCCCACCCTTGCCTCATTGTCCTCTTTTCCTCTTCCCACCTTTAGTAGTTCATGGATTGTGCAGTTTAAAGGACAAAATGTAGAGAGGCTAGGTCCTGGACCCTCAAATAATTGAGAAGTGATCTGCCAAGTTTGTTTGCCCATTGGTGTTGGCAGAGGCTGGGCAGAGGAGTAGGGTGGAAAAGGAAACTGCATTTATTGGGTGCCAACTATGTGTCAGGCACTGAGCAAGAAGCTTTGAATATATTATCTTGGTTAATCCCTGCAACCACTCTGCAAAGTAGATATTATTATCTTTATTTTACACACAAGGAAAGTGTGTCTCAGAAAGGCTAAATCTTTTGCCCATGGTCACATGGCTAGGAAGAAGCAGAGTGAGAATTCCAAAACTTGACTACAAACTAAATGCCCTTATGCCATGCCTTCTTCCTGGCGATGTAGTTGGTAAATGCCTCTACCCATCTGTAAGTCCTCCTGGCTGGCCACTGCATGCCCTGGATCTTCCAGGGCTAAGACCCTGAGGCTGCGAGCTTTGTCCTTCCCACCAGGCCAGGCCGGGCCGCCTGGGTGAGCCGGGGGAGGGCATGCCATAGGAGGGTGCAGGGCTGAGGTTGCAGTGTTGTAACCAGTTGGGTTTTCTGCATGGTCGGTCAAGAGCCTGCAGATTGAGGTCTCAGAAACTCAATTAGGAGTTGAGAAAGCTGGGTGGTGTAGGATGAAAGGCAGGCGGATGGGCCAAGGAGGCATCTCAGGGAACTTGGGAGCTTTCCATGGCTGTGGGACAGAGGAACCTCATTAGAGAGAAAAGAGATCCACAGAGCCCAGGCTGCTGTTGTTACCTCATGATTCCATCAGCCCTCCAAAGGGCTCCCAGCATAAGGACTATTCCAAGGGCCCTCCAGGGTCCCCTCTTCCTGACCACAGCATATGGCACCCCAGAGAGGCAGCAGGGGGTGGACAGGCACCCTCCAGCCTGGCCATGATCCACTAGGTCCCCATGACAGCACCAGCATTTGACTGCCCTGGGCTTGGAGAGCAGGAATGATGGAAGGCCTCACTCCTACCTCCCAATACATAGCCAAAGAGAGACATAGACACCCAAGACACATACACAAACACTGCTCTGTATCTTTCTGCCTCAAACAAAACTGTCATTTTAGAGATGAAGCTGAAGCACAGAAAGTGAGGGACTTGGCAAGGTCACATAGCCAGCAAATGTGTACCTTCTCAGTCTGCATCCAGAGCTTGACCCACAGTAGGGAGGCAGCATGGAGCAACAGAAACAGCACAGGCTTGGAGTCATCCAGGCCTAGGTTGAAAGCCCAGTTCTACCTCTTCTCTGCAATGTGACAACTCTTGGAGCCGGTTTCCTCTTTAGTAAACTTTCAGATTTGCATTGAGGATTAGAGACAACATCACAGATGCTCAATAAATGGGAGCTGTTATTGGCAGCAGTGGCCAGGATATTGACTGGGCCAGTAGTTGAGATGCAGCTAGGATGGTGGCTGGGAGAGGGGCCGAGCGGTGAGCTGGAATGGCGGCAGTGATCATCGAAGTGATGGTAACAATGGTGTGAAGTGGACCTTTGTTTGGGGGAAAGAGTGGTCCATTCAGGGTAGGTCTCTCAGGAAGTTCAGACCTGAATTTCTTTCCCACCACCAGAAGGCTTGATATGTGGGAGCCTTGTGGTTGGATATGACCAGATGTCGGTCGCAATGTGATTAGTTTAATTCTGACATGTGGAGAGTATTTGCCCCAGGAAAGGCAGCAACTGTGAGTGTAGTCACCTGCAGGAGGCATAGTTAGCTTGGAGATGACCAAGGCCACCTTTACCCTCCTGCTACCCTGGTTCTCCAGGAAACTGCAAGTCACAGTACAGCTTTGGGACCAGAACCTTCCTAAAAAGGTGGGAATGGGAAGCTCCTTAGATTTCAGTGAAATGGGAGAGCTTAGCTCTCTTAACATCAGGGAATTTACTACTTTGAAAGAAGCTAAACGTTCTGCAGAAGGCATATCATACTCCTGGGTGTGAGGGAAGTACTGGGATGCCCAGCACTGTATCCCAGCTCCCAAGGGACAGGCAAACCCTCCAGCTCTCCCCTGGAGTGGGTCGAGATGGTCCTGCCAGTCATGGAGGGGGCCAGCGTTAATCGTCTGTGTCCCTGGCATTGGGAGTTTGGCCTGTGGTTTGTGACTCACTCTAGCTGACCTTCTGAAGGACATAGAAGAAGTGTTGAAACAGAGCTTGGTTCCAAGCCTGCTCTACCCTAGGGAGCCTGAAATTATTTTTCTACTAATGATCCTTTGAAATAATCCTTTTAATCAGGTTCCCCCTGGGAAGGGTCTGGGACACTGCTCTTAACAAATTTTCCCTTGTGTCTTTCTCACACACATGCCATTCCCAGCAGCCTTTTGCTGTTTAGACAGAGGAAGGAGCCATGCAAAGAATGTAGCTGTACTAGTTGCCCTTTGGGAGGCCTTCTCCCCTGACCAGCCCCATGCCAAGCTTTGAGGATGTCTACTACTTTCCTTTTCTCATGCTCCAAACCCAAGGTGAGCAGGACTTGTCTAGGGGCAGCTGGTAAATATAAACACCTAGCCATGGCCAGACACCCAGCAAAGCCTTCTTTAGAAGCAACCATTTATGTGTGAACCTTAGAGATGTAACTTTTGAAGACTAAAGGAAAGTTCTCTGCACCAAATAGCAGTCATACTGGGGTTATTCCTTAGTGTAAGATGTTATTCTTAAGTAAAATGTAAGTTCCCTAGTTGAAATAGAATAGAAGCATAGAAGGAAAAAAATAAAATTATATATATGTATATATATCTATATAAGTCTGGCAAGATATACACCAAAATGTTTCTAATTATTATCTTCAGGTAGTGGATGATCTAGTGACTTTTATGCCTTACTGATATTTATTGATAATTACTTTTGAAATAAGAAAAAATATATTAGTTCAAAATTCCCTTAAAGGAGGGTCATACTCCATTACCCATCTGTTCTTCAGTAAAAATTAGTTCTGGGTCTTTTCCTAGGAGCAGGATTTGCTAGAAAGGGGGAGATCATCTCTGATTCCTTAACCCTAAAATAGTGATATCATAGTTTGTACATAGCATGACCATTATATGTCTGTGGAATAATGTGTTGATTGATTTTTAAGGGCTGTTGGAGAGATGGAAATGATGAAAATTTGAGAGCTGAAAGATGGGGGCCCCTGAAGCTTCCTTAATATACAGCTTCTTTTTCCCTTAAAGGGGGAAACAGGCGATTATTTTTACAGTGGTCAAGTTAGTCTTATTTGTTTCATTCCTCACTGAAGTGTCTACATTATGGATTTTTGGAGAAACCTGTTGATAGGGAATTGAGGGATCTGATCCTAGAAGCCTCAGGGTCACCAAGACTCAGAGGCCTTGATTGTTAATGGAACATGGGTGCCTGTGGCTGCAGAGCCTGCCTGTGGTGAGGGAATCTTGACTCTAGCCTCTGTCTCATCCTCATGTCCAATCTGAAATCAAGTACTGTAAATTCCACCTCCTAAACACTTCTCAGATTCTACCAGTTCTCTTCATCCTCACTGCCACCACCCTTATCTCACCCAGGACTCCTGCAACAGCCTGCTGACTGGGATAACTCCTGTCAGACTTCTATTCTGTATGCTGCAGTCAGAATAAATATTTTAATATGCAGATATTATCTTATGATTATACTGCTTAAAACCATTCAACAACTTCCCATAGCACTCAAGATAAAGTCCAGACCTCCTGGTATGCAGTTTTGCAATGAGGATTAGACACAACATAGCAGATGCTCAGTAAATGGGAACTGTTATTGGTAGCAGTTGCCAGGATGTTGACTGGGCTAGTAGTCAAGATGCTGCTAGGATTGGGAGAAGGGCTGAGTGATGGGCTGGAACGGTGGCAGTGATCATCGAAGTGATTGTAACAATTACATGTGAAGCAGACCTCCGTGTGGGGGAAAGAGTGGCTCAGGCTAGGTCTCTCGGGAAGTTCAGAGCTGAACTTCTTTCCCACCACTAGAAAGGTTGGTATGTGGGAGCCAGAAGGTTGGAGATGACTAGATGTCAGGTGCAATGAGACTGGCTCAGTTCTGGCTACAGAGAGTTTTTGTCTCAGGGAAGAAGGCTTCTGCCTGTTTTGATATAGTTCATTAACATTATGCTAAATGAAATAATCTAGTCACAAAAAGACAAATACCACATGACTCTATTGATATGAGGTGCCTAGAGTAGTCAGATCCATAGAGACAGAAAGTAGAATGGTGGCTTCCAGGAGTTGGGTGGGGAGGAGAAAATAGGGAATAATTGTTTAATGCGTACAGTTTCCATTTTAAAGATGAAAGCGCTCTGGAGAAGGAGAATGGTGATGGTTGCACAAAAATGTGCATGTACGTGATTCCACTTATACACTTGAAAGTGGTTAGAATGGTAAATTTTACATATGTCCATTTCACCACAATAAAAAGAATTGGGAAAAATGGGTAAAGGATCTAAACAGGCACTTCTCCAGAGGAGCTATACAGATGGCCAATAAGCATGTGAAAGGATGTTCAACATCATTAGTCATTAGGGAAATGCACATCAAAACCACAATGATATACCACTTCACACCCGCTAGAATATCCAGACTAAAAAACATGCGTAATAATAAATATTGGCAAAGATGTGGAGAAATGGGAACACTCATACACTGCTAATGGGAATATAAGATGATACATGGAGCTGGTTTGGAAAGGTGGTGACCCACCAGTGCCATTCCCAGGTATATATATACTCAAGAGAAATGAAAAAGTATATCTTTATAAAAACTTGCACACAAATGTTCATAGAAATATTATTCATAACCAAAAAGTAGAAACCACCAAAATGGCCATTAACTGATTAATAAAATGTGGTGTATCCACAATGGAATATTATTTGGCAACACAAAGGAACAAAGTACTGATACATGCTCCAACGTGGATGAACTTTGAAAACTTTATTCTAAGTGAAAGAAGCCCATCACAAATGACCAAACATTGTATGATTTGATTTATATGAAATGTCCAGAATAGGCAAATCTTTAGAGACAAAAAGCTGATTAGTATTTCTTAAAACTGGGAGTTATGGGTGGCCAAAGAGTATGGGGTTACTTTTCAAGTTGATAAAATGTTCTAAAATTGATAGTAGTGGTGGTTGTACCACTCTTTGAACATATTTAAAAATCACTGAATTGCACACTTTAAATGTGTGAATTGTATGATACACAAATATGTCTCAATAAAACTGTTTTGCCAGCAATGCACAGGCATTCAGATTTCTCCACATCCTCACCAACACTTGTTATTTTCTGTCTTTTTTTTTTTTTTACAGTAGCCATCCTAATAGGTGTGAAGTTGTATCCCATTATAGTCTTGACTTGTGTCTCCCTAATGATTAGTGATATTAAGCATCTTTTCATGTGCTTGTTGACCATTTTTATATATTCTTTGGAGAAATATGTATTCATGCCCTTTGAATAGACATTTCTCCAAAGAAGAAATTAAAGACATTTCCCCAAAGAAAAAAATTAAACCCATTTTTAACCAGATTGTTTTATTGTTGTTGAGTTGTAAGCATTCTTTATATATTATAGATATAAGTTCCTTATCAGATGTTTGATTTGCAGATATTTTCTACAATTCAGTAGGTTATCATCTCACTTTCTTAATGATGTCCTTTGAAAGACAGAAGTTTCTGATTTCGAGGAAGTACAATTTCTCTATTTTTTCTTTTCTTGTTCATACTTTTAGTGTCATATCCAAAAAATCATTGCCTAATCCAATGTCACAAAGAAATACATCTATGTTTTTTTTAAGAGTTTTATAGTTTGAGCTCTTCCATTTAGGTGTTTGATCCATTTTGAATTAGTTTTTGTGTACGATGTGAGGTAGGTATCCAACTTCATTATTTTGCATGTGGCTATTAGTTATCTCAGAACAATTTGTTGAGAAGACTATTCTTTCCTGATTACATTACTTTCATACGATTGTTGAAAACTAATTAACCAAAAACGTGAAAGTTTATTTCCGGATTCACAATTCTATTCTATTGATCTGTGTCTGTCCTTATTCTGATACCACACTCTCTTAATTATTGTGGCTTTATAGTAAGTTTTGAAAGTGGGAAGTATGAGTCTTCCAAATTTGTTCTTCTTTTTCAAAATTGTTTTGGCTATTTTGGGCACCCAGTCAACTTGAATTTTAAGATCAGCTTGTCAATTTTTGCCAAAAAGCCAGCTGGGACTTTGACTGGGATGGCATTAAATCTGTAGACCGATCTGGGGAATATTGCCATCTTAACAATATTGAATCTTCTGATCTATGAACAGAGGATGGCTTTATATTTATTGGGAGCTTCTTTAATTTCTTTCAACAGTATTTTGTAGTTTTCAGAGTTTATGTTTTGCCCTTCATTTGTTAAATTTATTCCTAGTTACATTACTCTTTTTGATGCTATTATAAATGAAATTGTTTTCTTAATTTCATTTGCAAATTGTTCATTCCAAGGGTATAAGAGTATAATTTATTTATGTAGATTTAGTATCCTGCAACTTTGTTGAATTCATTTATTCATTCTAATGGCTTTTCTTAGTGGACTCCTTAATACTAAGGAGTATTTCGATATATAAAATTATTTCATATACCTATCAAAATACCAATGACATTCTTCACAGAAACAGGAAAAAAAATCCTAAAATTTATATGGAACCACAAAAGACCCCAAATAGTCCAAGCAATACCTCCAGTTTTGTTCTTTTTGCTCAAATATGTAGTAACCAAAACAGCATGGTACTGGCCTAAAACAGACACATAGACCAATGGAACAGAACAGAGAACTCAGAAATAAATTCACATATTTACAGTCAACCGATTTTTGACAAAAGTGCCAGGAACATTCATTGGAGAAAAGACAGCTCTTCAATAAAGACCTATATGTAAGACCAGAATTGATAAAACTCCTAGAAGAAAACATAGAAGAAATGCTTCAGGACATTGGTCTGGGAAAATATTTTATTAATAAGACCTCAAAAGGACAGGCAACGAAAGCAAAAATAAACAAATAAGATTATATCAAACTAAAAAAAGCTTCTACATAGCAAAGGAAACAATCAACAGAGTGAAAAGAAAATAGAATGGAAGAAAATATTTGCTAACTACTCATCTAATAGGGAATCACAGTCCAGAATGTATGAAAAACTCAAACATATCAACAGAAAGAAAATATACAGTCCAATTTAAAAAATGGGCAAATGGTCTGAACAGATATTTCTCAAAAGAAGACATACAAAAGGCCAAAAAATATATGAAAAATGCTCAACATCACTAATCATCAGGGAAATGCAAATCAAAACCACAATGAGGTATCATCTCACCCAGTTAGGATGGCTATTATCAAAAAGACAAAAAATAGCAAATGTTGGTAAGGATGCAGAGAAAAATCTCTTATATACTGCTGGTGGAAATGCAAACTGGTACAGCCACTATGGAAAATAGTATGGAGATCTCTCAAAAAAATACAAATAGAACTACCCTATCATTCCACAATCACACTACTGGGAGTTTATCCAAAGAAAGGGAAATTATATGTGAGACACATTTGCATCCCCATGCTTATTGGAGCACTGTTCACAATAGCCAAGATATGGAATTAACCTAGCTGTCCAGCAATAGATGAATGCAGAAAGAAAATGGGGTACATACACACAATGGAATACTACTCGGCCATAAAAAAGAATGAAATCCTGTCATTCACAGCAACGTGAATGAAACTGGAGGACATTGTATTAAATTAAATAAGCCAGGAACAGAAAATTAAACACTTCACATTCCCACTCATATATGGAACCCCCCAAAAAGTTGATTTCAAATATGTAAAAAAGAAGAGCAGAGGATACTAGAGGCTGGAAAATGTATGGGGAAGAGGGATTTGTTAAAGGATACAAAATTACAGCTAGATAGGAAGAATAAGTTCTAGTGTTCTATAGTCCAGTAGGATGACTATAGTTAATAATAATATATAGTTTAAATACCTAGAAGGAGGATATTCAGTGTTCCTATCACAAAGAAATGATAAATGTTTGAGATGATGGATATGCTGATTGTCCTGATCTAATCACCATATCTTGTATGCGTTGAAATATTTTTTTAAAAGATCATCTCATGTGTATTATCTGAGAGTGAATTGAGATAGTTTTGCTTCTTCCGTTCCAATCTGGATACCTTTTATTTAAATTTTTTGCCCATACTTTTTTTAGTGGTTGAAAAAAATAACTACAAATGAGAATAGTTGAGAAAATACTAACTCAGTACAAAGAATATTTGTAATGTGAAAATTGTATGAAATTCAAAATTGTGTCCGTAAATAAAGTTTTATTAGAATGCATAGCCATGCCATTTGTTTGCATATTGTTTATGGGTTTGTTTGTTTGCACTACCAGTGAGCAGTTGCCATAAAAATCGTATATGACACTCTCATCACTGCACTGCTGTAGTGATAAAGTTATAACCTAACAATGTTAATAAGTGACATGTGGTGTTCTATACTGTGGTATTTCATTTTATTTTTTATTACCAGTGCATCCTCATTATGTCAAAACAAGAAAAGAAAAGTGGACTTTGATTGTCATGCTTTTGAGGCACAATGTACTGTTTATTATTTTATTATTAAATTAGATACCAAAAAATAGGTTTATTGAACAATGGCATTATAGCTATGCTAAAAGAGTACAAAAATGTCAATATTACCAAACACTTAACATTCATCACAATATTCCCAAATCACAGACAAGCAACAGTCAGAAAAATCAGAAAATTTAAAATCAAATATCTCATTACAGCAGAATTTCTTCACAAAAATAAAAAGTGAAGCCAGGCATGGTGGCTCATACCTGTAATTGCAGCACTTTGGCAGGCAGCAGTGGATGGATCATCTGAGGTTAGGAGTTCAAAACAAGCCTGGCCAACATGGTAAAACCCTGTCTCTACTAAAAATACAAAAACTAACTGGGCATGGTGACATGCAACTGTTGTCCCAGCTACTCAAAAGGCTGAGGTGGGAGGATTGCTTGAACCCAGGAGGCAGAGGTTGCAGAAAGCCAAGATCCCACCACTGCACTCCTGCCTGGGCAACACAGTGAGACTCTGTCTCAATAAATAAATGAATAAATAGTGGAAATATGGCTGCATCAAACTAAATTTCCAAGTGGCTGATTTTTTAGCAAAGCAAGGAAAGTTGTTTACAAATAGCGAGTTAGTTAAACTGTGTACAGAGAAAATAAATTCACTAAAGACTATTAGTCCTTCTGCAAAAATGTTGTTCAAAGAACCACAGACATTGGGGGAACATAAATAGTAAATTTAAAGACAAGGAAAATGATTTTGAGTGGTTTTCCTAGGCTCTGGATGAGGTGACATATGTTAACAATACTGGCCAGTTACTATTGTTTATTAGAGGAATGGATGTCAAATTTGAAGTCACTGAAGAATTAGCCTCTAAGAATAGTGTAGAATAACTACAGATGAGAATAGTTGGGAAAACACTAACTCAGCACAACCTGAAGTGGAATCTGCTAAGATGTGTTATAGCTAATGATCGCAAAAATATGTATAGCAGAAAAAAAGGCTTAATTAGGCAAATTTGCAAAACTTGTGAAAACGTAAGATGTTTAAAGCCTATGGTCATTCATTGTGTTATTTATGTGCAGTTACTTTGAAGGAAATATTTTAATCTGTCATGTATTATTGAACCAGTGGTGTCAACAGTGAATGCCATTCACTCTTAGGAACTTAATCATTGACAGTTATGTGATTTTTTTTGTCAGAAATAAGAGCTAAACGTTTCCTATCATACATTTTGATGATTTAACAGTAATAAAATTTTGTTGTGATTTTTCTTTCAGCTTAGAGCTGAAATTGATATTTTTCTGGATTTAAAAAACCACCCTTAACCAGTATTATTAAATACTAAATGACTTTGGATAATAGCTTTTGCTGCAGATTTGGTATTTCTTAATGAATTTAACAAAATATTACAAGGTAAAACAATGCTGATTTGTAAAATATATATGGTGGTAAAATAATTTTGACTATAGCTAATGTTGTTTGAATCACAAATCATGTCAAGCTGCTTTACACACTTCCTGTGCTATGAGAAATTGAAACAGGAAGCAAACTCTCCATGCCACACAAGTTTGCAGTGGATGTATTTTCTGAGCTCAAGCTATAGTTCCAGCAGTGTTTTTTTCCCCAATGTTGATGCAAGTGAAAATGAAATTTCTATACTTCAGAATTCACTTACCTGTGTAATTGAGGGACTTCCACCTAACCTTCAATTGGAAATAATTAACCTGCAATGTAATGACAAGCTAAAGACAAATATCAAGAGAAGAATCTATCCGAATTCTATAAATGCTTCCCGACTGACAAATATGCTCAATTAAAATCATATGCTCATGGCTTGATATCAATATTTGGCATTACTTTTCTATATGAAAAACACACTTTCAAAGATGAAATCAGATCTCATTACAGATCAGCATTAACAGGTGAATATTTGCAATCAATTTTGATAATAAGGAACACTAGCTTTGCATCACAGTTAAGTGAAATGTTATCCCCCACCCCCCAAAATTCTCTTATTCTCATTAATAGACTTGTATTACAAAAAAAGTTACTCAATTATTATATATTGAATTTTGTCAATTCAAAATTGTAAAAGTTTTGTGTGTGTCTTGTGCAAATACCCACAAAAATTATTTGATTTTTGCCTCTTGGCCCATGAAATCAAAAATCTTTAATATCTGGCTCTTTACAGAAAAAGTCTGCTGAGCTTTAGCTTACAAGATGAAAACCCAGCTCCCATGTATATCATCAGTCTCATATTTGTCCTTCAATATTCCAGCTCCACAGGACTACCCTGTAGTTGCCCACTGTCACATTTTCTTTTTTTCCTTGTGATCTTTGTATATGCTATTCTCTCTGTTTGGAATGATCTTTTTTTTTCTTCCCCGCTTCTATTGATTAATTCCTTACTGTCCTTCAGGTCTTAGCTTAAATATAACTTCTTCAAAGAAGTATTTGCTGACACTCTCCACCACTGTGAGGTAGAAACCCCTCCTATGAACTTCCACAGAATCCTGTATCTCCTGGTATGAGTGTCTTTTTTTAATGTACATGGAAAAAAAAATCCAAGAATGCATGATGGAAAATAAAGTCTCCCACATATTTCAGACTCCAGACACTGAATTCCTATTCCTAGAGGCTACCATTATTACATTTTCTTGGATATCCGTCTAGAGATATTCTCTGCCTATATGGCACATACCTATGTGTTTTCTTTTTTCCCCTCACAAATGATGTATACTGTATACATTTTTCTGCACCTAATTTTTTCCACTTAACTATGAACTTTGGAGTCTATTCCATATGTACCTTGTAGAGCTGCCTCATTGTTAAAAATTGAGATAGAATTAAGACAATAAATTTCACTAATTTTAAGGGTGCAATCTGATGAGTCTTAACAAATGTATGCAGTCAGGTAAACACCACTACAATCATGTTATTGGATGTTTCCATTACTCACAAAAAGTTTTCTCATGCCCCAAGTAATCACTGATTTGCTTTCTGTCAGTACAGACAAAATGGAATCACATAGTATGTATTCTTTTGTGTCTGGTTTCTTTTGCCAAGAATAATGTTTCTGAGATTTATCTATGTTATTGCATGTATCAGTAATTCCATCCTCTTTATTGCTTAGTAGTATTCCATTGTTTTTATATACCACAATGTCTCTATCTGTTTCCATCTTGGACATTTGGATTATTTCCAGTTTAGGGCAATTAAAACTGCTGTGAACATTTGTGGAGAAATCTTTGTGTGGACATGTTCTTATTTCTCTTGGGTGAATACCTAGGAATAGCATAGCAGGGTTGTAGGAAGGTCTATGTTTAATATTTTCAGAAACTACCAAACTGCCCCATTTGACCTTCCCAGCAGGAGTTACTAAGGAGTTCCAGTTGCTCCATGTCTTTCCCAACCTTTTGTATTATCATTTGTTCTAATGTTGACCATTCTATTGGGTGTATAGTAGTATCTCACTTTGGTTTGATTTGCATGTTCCTGATGACTTGCATGGTAAGAATCTTTCTGTGTACTTTTTTTGCCATTGGTATATCTTTTTTTGTTCAAGTGTCTGTTCAAATTTTTGCTCATTTTTTGAATGGACTTTTTCATCTTTATATTACCTAGTTGTAAGAGTTTTTTAAAATATATTCTAGACATAATTCCTTTGTCAGATATATTTTGCAGATTGTTTTCCAATTTCTCATTTGCCTTTTTACTTTCATAACACTGTCACTTGAAGAGCAGAAGTTTTAAATTTCGAAGTCCTATTTATATTTTTCTTTTACATTTCCTACATTTTGAGTCCTATTTGAGAAATCTGCCCAGGTGTAGTGACTCACGCCTGTAATCCCAGCACTTTGGGAGGCCAAGGTGGGCAGATCCCTTGAAGTAAGGAGTTCAAGACCAGCCTGGGCAACAGAGCGAAACCCTGCCTCTACTAAAAATATAAAAATTAGTTGGGCACAGTGGCTCATGCCTATAATGTCAGCTACACAGGAGACTGATGTATGAGAATGGCTTGAACCAAGGAGGTGGAGGTTGCAGTGAGCTGAGATGGCTCACTGCCCTCCAGCCTGGGTGACAGAGCAAGACTCCATTTTTAAGAAAGAAAGAAAGAGAGAGAGAGAGAGAGAGAGAAAGAAAGAAAAAGAAAAAAAAAGAAAGAGAGAGAAAGAGAGAAAAGAAAGAAAGAAGAAGGAAGGAAGGAAGGGAGAGAGAGAGAGAGAAAGAAAGGAAGGAAGAAAGAAAGAAAAAAAGAAAAAGAGAGAAAGAGGGAGAGAAAGAAGGAAAGAGAAAAAGAGAGAGAGAGTGAGAGAGAAAGAAATCAATCTTTGCCAAACCCAAGGTCACTAAGAATTTTACATTTAGGTCTGTGATCCATTTTGAGTTAATTTTTTAATATCGTGTGATTTAAGGGTCAAGGTTCTCTCTTTCCTTCCTTCCTTCTTTTTTCTTTTCTTTTCTTTTCTTTTTCTTTTCCTTCCTTCCCTTCCTTCCTTCC
>NW_022437011.1:9563007-9767435 GCF_009761245.1 Sapajus apella | reverse complement strand
CTTTTCTTTTCTTTTCTTTTCTTTTCCTTTCCTTTCCTTTCCTTTCCTTTCTCTTTCTTTCTCTCTTTCTCTCTTTCTCTCTTTCTCTTTCTCTCTTTCTCTCTTTCTCTCTTTCTTTCTTTCTTTCTTTCCCTGTCTTTCTGCATATGACTATGCAATTGTTTCAGCACCGTTGTTAAAAAGATTATCCTTTTCCCCAAGAATCTCCTTGAGTTGCCTTAGAAACTTTGTCAAAAATCAATTTGTGTGGGTATATTTCTGAATCCTCTATTGTGTTCTGTTGATCTACATTCTTGATTATTATAGCTTTTAATATACCTTGAGGCTGTGCGTGGTGGCTTGAGCCTGTAATCCCAGCACTCTGGGAGCCCAAGGTGGGGATTCATCGCTTGGGCTCAGGAGTTCGAGACCAGCCTGGGCAACATAGTGAGACTTCATCTCTACCAAAAATTAAAACAAAAATGAACTGGCTTTGGTGGCCTGGGTCTGTAGTCCCAGCTACTCAGGAAGCTGAAGTGGGAGGACTGTTTCAGCCCAGGAGATAAAAGCTGCAATGAGCTATGATCACACTGTTGCACTCCAACCTAGGAGACAGAACAAGACCCTGTCTCAAAAAAAAAGTCTTGAAATCAAATAGTGTAAGGTTTCCAACTTTTTTCTTCTTTTTCAAAATTGCTTTTGGATATTCTGGGTCTGTTGCATTTCTACATACATTTTATAATTAGCTCGTCAATTTCTACTAAAAAGCCTGCTGGGATTTGATTGGATTTCATTGAACCCATAGATGAATTTAGCGAGAAGTTACAGCTTAATATTGAGTCTTCTCATTGCATGAACACATCTCTCCATCTATTTAGTTCTTACTTTTTCTCAGCAATGTTTCAGTTTTCTTTATTATTATTATTATTATTATTATTTTCATAGGCAAGTTCTCACTCTATCATCCAGGCTGGAGTACAGAGGCATGATCATAACTCACTGCAGCTTCAAACTCCTGGGCTTAAGCAATCCTCCTGCCTTATCCTCCCTGAGTAGCTGGGATTACAGCATACACCACCTTGCCCAGCTTGTTTCATAGTTTTTGGTGTGTAGTTTCACACTGAAAACAACGTATGCGTAAGAGTTTTTTTAAAATATATTCTGTGTGTTCACAGAATATATATGTGTGTTTACAGTTTTCATTGCATGGTTTTAGTGTGTAGTTTTATATATCTTACGTAAATTTTTTTCTCTAGATTTTTTGTATTTTTGATGCTACTGCAAATGATATTGTTTACAGTTATGTCATAGAATATTACCATTATCCCCAAAAGTTCCCCTATGCCCTGGGTAATCACAGTTAATATATAGAAATACGTTTGATTTTTATATAATGACCATATTTCCTACAACCTTGCTAAACTCATTTATTAGTTCTGGTACCATTTTTGTAGATTCCTTAGGATTTTCTCCATAGACAACTATGTCATCTGTGAATCAAGACAATTTTACTTCTTTTCCAATCTGTATGCCTTTTGTTCCCCCCTTACATGTTTGCACTGGCAAATACCTCCAGTACAATGTTGAGTAGAATTGATTCCTGGCCTTATTCCTGATCTTAAGGGAAAAGCATTTAATTTTTCACTGTTAAGTATAATATAGCTATAGGTCTTTTGCAGATGCCTTTAATCAGATTGAGGGAGTCCCCTTTTGTTCTTGAGAGTTTTGTCATGAATAGATT
Organism: Sapajus apella; assembly: GCF_009761245.1. NCBI lineage: Eukaryota > Metazoa > Chordata > Mammalia > Primates > Cebidae > Sapajus > Sapajus apella. Next base: position 9,765,715 of record NW_022437011.1, on the reverse strand, counting down.
TAGATTTTATCAAATGCATTTCTACACCTATGAAGATCATCTCTTTTTATTTGTTTGTTAATAGAGTGAATTACATTGATTTTTGAATGTTAAACTAATCTTGCAGTCCTGGGATAAACTCCATCTGATCATAATGTATTATCCTTCAAAATGTTCTTAAACTTTATTTTCTGGCTGGGCGCGGTGGCTCACACCTGTAATCCCAGCACTTTGGGAGGCCAAGCTGGGCAGATCATGTGTGGTCAGGAGTTCGAGACCAGCCTGGCCAACATGGTGAAACCCTGTCTCTACTAAAAATGAAAAAATTAGCCAGGTATGGTGGCACACACCTGCAATCACAGCTACTCAGGAGGCTGAGACAGGAGAATCACTTGAACACGGAAGGCAGAGGTTGCAGTGAGCTGAGATTGTGTCACTGCACTCCAACCTGGGCGACAGAGCAAGACTCCATCTGAAAATAATGATAATAATAATTTATAAAAACCTTTATTTCCTAAAATTAATTTATAATTTTATTCATGAGGAATTTATGAGGAATATTGGAACATAGTTTTCTTTTCTTGTAATGTCTTTGTCTGGTTTTAGAATCAGAGCAATACTAGCCTCATAGAATGAGTTGGGAAGTGTTCCCTTGTCTTCTATTTTCTGAAGTAGTTTGCATAGAATTTGGTATCCCTTGTTTCTTAAATATATTTAGTAGAATTCACCATGAAGCCTTCTGGGCCTGGAGCTGTGACTGTGAGAAGGACTCTAATTACAAACTCACTTGGTTTAATAGATATAGAGCTATTTAGGTTATCCACTGCTTTTTGAATGAGTTTTGGTAGTTCAATGATTTTTAAAGAATTTAGTCTAAATTATTAGCATAACGTTGCTCATGAGATGCCATTATCATTCTTTTAGTGTATGTGGAGTTGGTAGTGATGACACCTTTCTGCTTAATACTGCGAATTTATGTCTTCTCTCTTTTTTCTGATTGATCTTACTAGAGGTTTAGCAATTTTATGAATCAGCTTTTAGCTTCATTGATCTTTCCTATTATTTTTGTGTCTCTATTTCATTTATTTTGTTGCCTATTTTATTATTTCCTTTTTCTCTTTACTTTGGGTTTAACTTGCTCTTTTTTTTCTCGTTGCTTAAGGTGGGAGTTTTATTTCATTGATTGAAACCTTTCAAGAGGGATTTCTGGGTCATACAGTAGTTCTGTTTTTAATTATTTTGGGAATCTCCATACTGTTTTCCACAATGGTTGTACCAATCTACATTTCCACTAGCTTTGTGCAATGGTTCCCTTCACTCCATGCCCTTGTCAACATTTTTTATTTCTCATCTTTTTTTAATAGCCATCCAAACAGGTATAAGGTGATAGCTCATTGTGGTTTTAATTTGCATTTCTCTGGTAGTTCATTAAATAAGACAGTTTCTTTTCATTTGTCTTCAAGTTAACTGATTATTTCTTCTCCCATCTTAAATCCTCAGTTGAGCCCATCTAGTGATTTTTTAATTTTACATTTAAATTGTACAACTTAGCTCTGTAGTCCATTTTATAATGTGTTTCCATTTCCTTGTTGAGATTCCCTACTTGTTTGTTTCTTGATGGCATGTTTTCCTATGATTATTAGAACATATTTATAATAAATATTTTGAATTCTTTATCTTCTAAATCCAATATCTGGATCCAGTTGGGGTTCCTTCAAAACTAACTTGGTTGTACTTGGCTTTTGGGCTTCACCCTTTAAACTTGGCCCCAGCATTTTCCCGTGGCCTCGGAACAGGGGAAGGGTCTCCTTTCTGTTTCATCTCTTCCTACCCTACTCAGGAACCTACTGTCATCCCACCTGCTCTACTCTGACTTTCCTGATGATTATGACACTCAGAGATCTTGTTACTCTCTGAACTGCTATGTTTAAATTTATATCCCATAATCCAGTGCCGGATCATATCCTATTGTTTGCTAATGTTTATGTAATTTGGATTCCTAACTAGATTGTAAGCTCTTTCAGGATTGGGAGTATGGCTTTTTCTCTAGAATATCAGTAAATTGAGTTCCTTCTGTATGACAGGTCTTGTCCTGAGCACTTCATACTGTCTTTCATTTAGTCTTCAGAACACCCTTGTAAGACAGGTATCATTATCCTCCTTTTCCATATGAGGAAACTAAGACCCAGAAAGGTTCAATGATGAAGCCAAAGTTCCAAGCTAATGAGAGAGAATGACTAGGCTAGCATTCAAACTCAGACCTGTCTGACTCAAAGCCCATGTGGCCATAGCTTTTTATTCTAGTTGGACTTGTAACCTCTTGTTCTTTCTGGCCACTAGTCTGACTGTTACCACGTGAAACAGAGTCAGATAAATCTGTGGATTCGTTGAATGGTGTCTGGTGGCCCAGTGTTCCCTGCACAGCTCTTTTTACTTCAGACAGTATCCCATGGCCTGCCTGCCTGCTTTAGCCCTGGCTGTGCTCTTCATCAGGATCCACTCATGGGCTGCTGCACTCAGAACCCCTGCTTGGTAGCCCGAAATAGCCTTTGTTTTCTCCTGGTAGCTGGTGGATTTTCTCCAGCCATTTTTGCCAAGTGGAGCCATGAGTAGGAATAGCAACAGATGGTAAGTATCTAGAAGCCAATGAGGCATGCACGTTATCGTCAGAAGCAGAAGCGTGTTCTGCAGAGATGGAAAGCAGACCTCCTACCAGGAGAGGAAACACAAACCAAAGGGAACCTTCCCGAAAGTTTGAGCCGAACTCTGTTTCTTTTCTGTCTCTGAGAACTAGAGGAGTGTGGTCCTCTTTGTTGAATCCTTTTCCAAACATACCCTACACATGGCTAAAACGGGTAAAACATAAGCCATCTCTTTGCAGGGATTCTTTAGGATACATCTTGTTTTCAGTGCCTTATAGACATGATCACCTCCTTGCTGCTTAGCCAAGTCCTTTGGTTTACAACAGCATCAGCAGACTGGAAGAGAAGACTTCTCTTTTAACTTTCCCTTCTTTCCCCAGGGAAAGTATGAAACAGCACATTTGTTGAAAGAGACAAGTTTTGCATTAGGCTGGTTGTTTACATGGGTCTGAAAGGCAATAAACCCGGTCCTGACTTGAAGTAGGAGAAACTTAGGAAAAAGCAAGGGTGCCATGGAAAAACACTCTAATCCTGGTTTGTCCCACAAACAACCATGTTAAAATGTTGGTACAGAAGCCCCCTCTGAAGCTGAAGAGAATACCTTGGATTAAGAATCTTGTCACTTGGTTTACCCTATGTTCCATCACAAATTCAGACAAATGAGATGTGACTGTCCCACTCTGGGGGATGCTATCCTATTTGGATAGTTTCTTGCTTTTTCTCCAAGGTAAAGTCAGAATCTATTGAAATATCAGTCACTTTCTCACTGACAAAGTGCCACAGTAGCTGATGGGAGGGTTGACCTGTGAGGAATTTGTGGACCGTCAAGCCCCAGCCAGAGGAAGGAGTCAGACTCTTGAGAAGTCGTGGCATCCGATCTTTTGACCGAGGTGGGAAGCAATCCTGTGGTTAAAAGCATTTGAGAAAAGAGGCCTACAGATAGCCTCTTGTGGGTACTGTTTCCTTGGCACCCATGTGGAAGTGTGGCTTCTCTGCTGGGCAGGCATTTCTGTACAACTGTGACCACTCTTCTTACCTGGCTTCTGAGGAATGCATAGCCCATACCTGATCTCATCTATTATTTTGCATCCCCTAGGAAACAGGAATTATATTTTCATTCATCTTACAAGCCCGATGAAAGCCATTGTTATGTGCTGGGAGTATAATAAGGAATGAAAAAACATCCCATAAATCAAAGATTATGGTCAAGTCAGAGCAATGAGGCCACAGGATTCATTGTAGTAGAAGGTATGACATGGTTAATGTCATTGGAGGGAAGCAACATAAGATTTTGTTCTTTAGGGATGGGTAGGTTTGGAACAGCAGATATGCCATAAGATACCTAGGAGCCAAAATAAGAAATGTTGGGCAGTAAGGTATGTGTGGGAACCATGTGACCAGACGACAGACTGTGTGAGGCAGAGCAATGACAAAGGACACAAGATGGAGTGCCTTGAGTGGCAGGCCCTGCAGTTGGACACTCTTGAGAGTTGGCCAATAGCTCAGGAGGACTTTTGAGCAGAGAAGTGACAAGATAAAAGCTTTTGGGGGGAGATTAATGGAGCAACTACGTGTGGAACTTTTGTGGGGTGCTAGAATAGAGAACCAGGATACAGGGGGAAAGTTGAGAGATGCTGGAAGGCTTGATTTTGGTGTCATGATGAGAATGAGTAGAGAGGAAGAGGCAAATGTGTTAGACAAACACTGTGCAGGCAGAATTAGCCAGGCACAGCTAGGGACAGAACGTAATGCCACAGAGAGTCAGAGACAACTCTGGATTTTCAGCTCGAGTGACTGAGGAAAAGCTGAGGCAGATAATAGATGTCAGAAAGTCAAGAGCCAGAGAGCAGGCTCAGGGAGAAGATGGTAAGTTCCATTTGTAGTGGCTGAGCTTCATCTTCCAGGGGCAAGTTTCCAGCTAGAGTTAAGAACACAGAGTTGACCATCAGGAAAGACCAGCATCAGAGACACAATTGGGTTGTTCTAGGAGAAGGGGTAGCTGCTGCTCTGGGGGTCGTAGAAATCCTTGAGTGGAGAGTAGGAAGCAGATGACCAATGCCTGCCCAACACTTGGCTCAGGTCAGGGCTCATATGCTTATAGAAGACAGAAATGAATTAGTGGATGAATGAGACAAGGGCAGAATCTGGATATTACTTACATGTAGTAAGTAATATTTAATACTTAATAAGTAAGTAAGTACATATTACTTACTTACAGAATCTGGATAAGCACTTACATGTAGAGTGGTCATCAGTGAAGAAGGCAGAAGTGACCTTCAGAAAACTGGAAGAGCCAGGAGAGGAACCCTGGGAGAAGAGGGCAAGGAGGGGCAGGAACTTCAGGAAGAAGGTGGCCCACAATATTCATTGCTGCAGAAGAAAATGGACCTCTTAAGAAGGTTATCAGGATGGCTGGGCTCATTGTTCTCATGGGAAAAGACAGTTTGCCTCAGTGATGGGACTTAGGCCCTGGGCATTCGTCCTCACTTGTTCTCTTTGTCACCATGGCTGCTCTGATTATAAGAGTCCTGGTCAGAAAGCGCTGACTGATAGCAAGGGAGCTCCTTTCTGTCTCTTGCCTTTGGCTGCTGGTTGGGGACTATGGGATGTGCAGCGGGGTGATTGTGTGAGGTTTGGGATGGCTCATGCTTTCTAAGATAAATGGGGGTTTTTCTAGAGTAAGAGGCAGAGTAAGGGCATAGCACCTATCTCTGCAAAGATCATATCTTGGCCTCCCGGAGGGGAGGTAGATAAAGCTATGAGCTAGTGGCCATCTTATCCAAGGCCAGTGAAATAATCCTGGGGATAGTTTCCTTTTGGAACTGAGATAAGGGGAGAGGGGACCAGAGAGTGCTAAAAACTTGTCCTGTAGGCTTTGCCAGATTACTTTGTTATAATTTTATTTCTCCTGCCTGATTCATTCTTTGAGGAGCTATCCCACAGTTTCTGAGCAGGGAATGAGGACTTTGGGACTAGGAGTAAGAGTAAGGGCGGTGGGGGAAAGGAGGGAGAGAGGAGTTGCCTAGCGCTCACTGCAGTGAAGGTTTCAAATGGAACAGGGCAATAGGGCAGGTGTGAGACATCTGAGCCCAGAGTGAGCCGAGAATAACCACAGCAGGGAGGGGAGGGAAGAAACACCACTGCTCCCACTTGCACACGCTCCCAGTATGGTCTCCTGGAGACACAGCTGTGACCCTTGCCAGGTACCACATCCTTTTATTAGTTCTTAGAACAGAACTGTATGAGAATCCTGACTGTGCACAATAAACTAAGGTTAGGCACAGAGAGACAGCCCAATAGTGGAGTCCTGGGGGTGGGTGGTTGGCACAAGGCCCTGGACTCCTTCCCTGCAGGAGCCAGGCAGCCTTTCTTCCTTCCGTGGTCACAGAGGGTGCTGTGTTCAACTGCCTGGCAAAAGGTCTGCTTGGAATGTGCTTGGAAGGTGAGCTCAAGTGATACACTTCACAGATGGGGTCCATCACATCCACTTTGGAATGGAAAGAAAGTTATAAGTAGTAATATCAGACTTCCCAAAGGAAGGGGAATGGGGATTCATCCCTGGAGGGAGTAGGGATTCAATTGCTGGACAGATTTACTTGCACCTGACCAAGACAACACGAAAGAAGAAAACCAGACAGTAGAAGTTATGCATGAACTGATAGAGAAACATTCATGTGTCACCTTCGGGCTAGAGGCAGCCTTGCCTGAGCCTGAAGGCTGGAGGCTAACCACTTCTAGCCTAAAGATGTAAGGAACCAGGAAAAGCACAGGTAGGCTGTTTTCCTGCCCACAGGTATATGCACAGCCCTGCTCATTCTTACTCAGCATCACACTTGATGCAGGCCATCCTGACGCCATAAGCACTGCATCATCACTCACTGCAGCCAGCCTGAGGTCTGACAAGCAGGAAGAATCAGAAAGGGGTGGCTACCTTAGCAGACCATAGAGAGCCAGGCTTATATGACCAAATGCGACTAAGCACGACCATGTGTGCTGTGTGTGCACAGGGCTCACACACCAGCACTTCTTCCTCTGCTGCCTCTGTGGGGCCAACCTTCCCTGGTCAGCATCCGTGATAAGCTCGGAAAGTACAGAGACAGACGTCAAGTGTGGGGAGCAAAGATGCTCATACTCACGCCATGCTGACCCTGGCAGAGCAGCCAGAGCATGTGTGGGATGACACATTACCTCTTGGGGACCCAAAGAAACAAATCTTTAGGTGTTAACTTTGTGGGTGTTAAAGGTACAGGCTGGTTGCGGTGGCTCACGCCTGTAATCCCAGCACTTTGTGGGGGCCGAGATGGGTGGATCACGAGGTCAGGAGTTCGAAACCAACCTGTCCAACGTGGTGAAACCATCTCTACTAAAATACAAAAATCAGCTGGGTGTGGTGGCAGGCGCCTGTAATCCTAGCTATTCGGGAGGCTGAAGCAGGAGAATCGCTTGAACCCGGGAGGCAGAGGTTTCAGTGAGCCAAGATCACGCCATTACACTCCAGCTCTGGGCAACAAAGCAAGACTCTGTCTGGCGGGGGCGGAGGGGGCGGGGCACAGAGGGGAGAGGTACTTTTACTCTTCCTGTGTCAGGGGAAGGCCCTAGGTTCTCTCCGAGCCCTGCTGCTGCTGTGTTAGGGGCAATGGGGTGACTCAGAGGCTATAGCAGCCACATTGGCTGCACTTGCTGGATGCATATGGCAGGGGGCTGAGTTGAAAGGAAATAAGATAAAGTTTCCTGGGCAGCCAGAGTGGAGCTGGCCAGCTGTCAGGAGCTACCTCTCTACATCCATAGATGAGCTGCTTGGAAGACCCTGTGGAATAGGTAGAAAGGTAGGGCCTGGAGGTCTGTGCTGGCCAGGCAGGTTTGGGAGAATGGACTGGAAGAGTACCTGACATCTTCCCTCAAGCTCCCCATCCTGGCAGAGGTCCTCTACCAGCCCTCAGGGGAGCCTGTGCTGCAGGCTACTGCCCATGGCCTTGGTCAGCATGGTTGTATGTCCCAGGGCTTGGTTTGGCTGCAAAGCCTCTGCTTTTCCCTTCTCTCAGTTGGCTCAAGAGCCTAAACTGTCTTACTCCCAAGCACTAGCTAACCTACAGATAGAAGGACCCCTGGAGGAAGCTTCTAGTCTAGATCATAGTAGAAATCAAAGATAATACTTACCAGGAAAGAACTGAACCCAACCACTTAGCTGCAGGCTTCCCCTTCGGAGCCCTTCAGGGTACACAGTGGGCACCAGCCCTCCGGACCTGGGATTATTAGTGCTTTGGGGAGCATCATCTCAGTTCCCCAGCAGTGCGGAAGCTCCTTGAATGTAGAGGAAGGTCCCCCCAGCACAGTGTTTCAGGCTTCATGAGTGTCCAGCAAACACTGACGAAGCTGAGGAGTAGCGGAAGACAGCAGAGAGGCGAGTGCTGAATTTGTGCGATGCAGATGGCTACACGGTGCCACCTCGGTCGGAAAACAGGACATTAGTTTCATATGGATTTTTCTACCTTGCTAGTCAGGATTTTGCTCCTGACTGAGAAAACAGCAAGAACACCATACAATAGAACTTACAGGTGAACAGACACACTCTATCACCCCTACTTCATCTGAATGCCTTTATTAGCTTCACATCTTCCTTGCGTTCTGGGCTATCCTCCTGTTCCTCCTCCCCATGCCCTCCATGCGGGCTGCTCCCAGGCTTCATGTGTCCTACTCTCCTGAGACTCGGGCCAGCCCTGGGCAGCTGTCCCCATCTCTTCTCAAGATCCCCACACCTGTGTCATTTTCACTCTTCTACCTTGACCCTATTCCAAAAATCTATTAGCAACTTAATGCCTTTGCATTCCTCAGATCCAGGCTCCAATGAGCAGTGGTCTTTGTCCCAGAAGTAGCAGTGAAGAGACTTCAGCGAGGCCCTGGAAAGGGAGGTGGCTGAGGGAACCTGTGCCAAGCCCTGTCAGCCCAGAGAAGCCTTACAAAAAGATTCTTTCTAGAGGAAAGAGGAGATTAGCTGAGCCTCCCTAAAAAAGACAAGTAAAGAGGACACAGAAATATTTCCTTTAAAAGGGAGCAAGAGCAGATGGAAAGAGGGTTTATATTAATGAAATCTCCGGATATTAAGGATGAAATGAATGCCAGGGAAGGTTATTATCATTTCATTAGAACACAAAGGAAGAAACAAACACGTTATTATGTGAAACCAAGAAGTTATGAACAAGGGAATCCAGCAGGGAAGTTATTAGCTGGGTTAATTAAAACAGAACAAGCCGGTTGAGTAATTCCATCTGTAGAACCCAACAAGGAAGGCATAATTCACTGCCCTTAAGAAAAATACTCAGGGTATTTTCCTTTTTCTCCTTGGCCAGAAATTCTGCACTTTTGATATTGTCTCACAAACCAAAAAGATTTATTCCTATCAAAGCTGAACTGGTTTAGCACTCTTGTGAGAGAGTTCAATTCTGACTAGAAGACATGGCAATCCCCCAGAGATTCTTGAGCCAAGACAGCCAGGGGCTCTCCCCTATGTAGGATTGGGGGCCCCTCAAAGATCCCTCCAGCGCCTAGCCTACAGGATTGCAGGAGGTGGCAACGGAACATGGGACCAGGCCCTACTCATCCATCCTAGTGAGGGCTGGACCAGGCCAGGTTTGCTTGCTGTTTTCTCTTCATGTCCTCTTGCCATCCTGAAGCTAGAAACTCCTTGGCACAGTACCTGTTCCCTAGAGCTGTCAAAGCCAGTCTTTCCACCTAGCTTTGTTGGCATCTAGCAAAAGGGAGATGACCAACAGGACTGCTGTTTGCAGCATCCAGCCATCTAGCCATATTGTTTGAGTAGTGCCCATATAGCTGAGTTGCTGGCTTCCTTCAGGAGGCCTAGAGGTCCCAAGTGTGACAGTCTCAAGCCGGCCAAATGGGTCCCGTCAGTCTTCGGGATTTTGCTTGTCTCCCATTTGTTAGGCCTTATGAACTAAAACTGGGCTGTGGGTTTGGGTGAGCCCTTGGAGGTTGATCTTCAAGTGCTATTTCTCAAGTTAACATACCAGAAGGCCAGAGCTCCCAAGTTCTTTGGCCTGTGAGCACAGGTGCAGGATGTGAGAGCTGGAAGGGCCTTGCTAAGGGTATAGTTCATCAAAACCTTTTGTTGGAGAGGAGGAAACTAGACTTCGGAGTGAGACAGGAAAAGCCTGAGACCGATCTGAGGCTGCAGCGCTAGCTCGTGGCTGAGCAGGACAGGAACCAAGGTTTCTTAGCAAGTCCTGGTAACCTACTTCTGCCCTGTCCCCCTCATGCTCTGTCCCTCCACTTTGGAGCTGTCTCCCACAGAGTGCCGAGGAGATTCCTGGAGAGCACAAGATACATTTTAATAAGGGTTAGAGCATGTGACACAAACACTGCTTCATAACTGTCTATTGCTTTTCTTAATTGATGTACCTTTTTTAGAGCAGTTTTATGTTCACAGCAAAATTGGGCAGAAAGCACAGAATGTTCCATACACTCCCTGTCCCACACATGCACAACCATACCCTCTCTCTGCATTCCCACCACGGTGGTACATTTGTTACAATTGATGAACCTAGATTAACACATCATTCTCACCCCAAATCCAGAGTTTACACTAGAGTTCATTTTTGGTGTTGTGCATTCTATCGGTTTGGACAAGTGTATAAGGACATGTATTCATTACAGCATCATACAGAGTATTTTTCACCACCCTAAAAATCCTCTTTATCCCTCCCTCCCCTCAACTTGTGGCAATCACTGATCTTTTTACTGTCTCCATAGTTTTACCTTTTCCAGAATGTCATATAGTTGGAATCATACAGTATGTAGTCTTTTCAGATGGACTTTTCTCACTTAGTGATATACATTTAAGTCTCCTCCATGTCTTTTCATGGCTTGATAGCTCATTTCTTTTTTAATGCTAAATAATATCCCATTGTCAGGATGCACCAAGTATATTTATTCATTCATCTCCTGAAGGACATCTTGGTAGCTTCCAAGTTTGAGCAATTATGTATGAAGCTGCTATAAACGTCCTTGTGCAGGTTTCTCTATGCATATAAGTTTTCAACTCATTTGGATAAACACCAAGGAGCATCATTGCTGGATCATATGGTAAGCGTGTGTTTAGTTTTGTAAGAAATGGCTAAGCTGTCTTACAAAGTGACTCTACGGTTTGACATTACCACCAGCAATGAATGAGAGATCCTGTTGTTCCACATCCTCACCAGCACTTGGCGCTGTTAGTGTTTTGGATTTGGGGCATTCTAATAGGTGTACCATGGTATCTCGTTGTTGTTTTAATTTGCAATTTCCTGATGATAGATAATATGATGTGGAGCCTCTTCTCATATGCTTATTTGCCATCTGTATATTTTCTTTGCTAAGGCACATCTTTAGGCCTTTTGCTCATTTTTTAACTGGGTCTTTTGTTTTATTGTTGTGTTCTAAGGGTTCTTTGTATGTTTTGGATAAAAGTTCTTTATTAGATGTGTCCTTTGCAAATATTTTCTGTTTGTTGCTTGTCTTCTTAGTTTCTTGACATTGCCTTTTGCAGAGGAGAAGTTTTTCTTTTCTACTCTTTTATTTTCTTTTCTACTCTTTTATTTTCTTTTCTACTTCCTTTCTTCTCTGGAAGATGTAATCCTCACTCTCAAGAAACTAATGGCTTATGTGGAAGACAAAGGAGACAAACCACAAAGGTGAAAGTAGTAATAAACTAACACTTAGCTCTTTTCTAAGAACTTTACTTTTACTTTTAACTCATTTAATTCTCACAGATGTGAAGATTAATGAGAACTGCTTTCCAAAACCCTCAGAAACTCTCCTCAATCTATAAAATTGAATCCAGACAGTTTAAATTGGCCTATATGCCTTCATACCAAGATCTGAATCTACATTTCCAAACTAAGCTGGTTTACTCACTATGTCTTGATATAGTCTCTATGTGTTTACCTCTGATCGCTTGCACATGCTATTCTCCTTGTTGGGGATGTTCCCTGTGGTCTCATTTCTCTATGACCATTCCATCCTCCACATTTCTATTGCACTTATTTTCTGGACCATTCATTTTTGTTACGAACCTAAGCAAGTTTACAGGAACAAAGCTTATGGAATGCCAAACAGGTCAGCTCTTACTGCCCTCCACAGTCTTTTGGCTTTGGGTTGCGAGCACTGCATAGCTGTTTCTGGTATGGTCTCTGCCTAATCCAGTTGCTGTATTTTATTTATAATCTTTGTACACTAACATAGCCATCATATTTGTTATTGAAGTGTTTACTTAGTATTGCATGATGTGCATTCATTGCTTCTCTTTTAAAGTCCTGTATTAGTATTGTAATTCAATTTTGTTTTCCCAAATATTTGCATGCCAAGTATATGCAAGAAACCACATCTCTTGTCATTAGTCTGGCAATTGCGAGCTCCTCCAGAGAAAGACTGTCTTCAATATTGCTGCATTCTCCACTATCTTTAGCTTGCAAGTCCTAGATGCTCAGAGAACCCTGTTCAATTGAATCAAACTATCATAAAGCCAGGAATTTAGCCATGTAACTTACCACCACCTCTATGCTGATAAAAACGAATCTCATGAGGGCTAAGATGTATAACTGGAAAGGATCCAGTAACTTTCTCCAGATGTTTGATCAGTCTAACATCACTTCTCTCATCTTGTCACCTCCTCTCTCCAGAGTATCATTTAGCTACAAGGATTCAGGAAACCTTAAAGATCATTTTCTCAAGCAGCTGATGCATATAAGCTAAACATAAGGATGAGATCCCTGGAAGTGCTTCTTGCTTCTAGTGATACAAGTCTGTATGGGCCCCAGGGGTCGTGGGATGGAGTGGGTTAGTGATCCCATACTTGCCATTTCTCTGACTTTGAGTGAAAGCTCAGAACTCCCAGCATTGCCTGCTTAATCTGTACTCAAATTGCAGAAACCTGGCCTGGCTTCTCTGCCTTTGGGAGGGTAATCATTTCAAAAGCATGTTGTGCTTACTTCTGCAGCCAGGCATGGCTAGATTTAAGCAAAACTTTTTAACTTCTTTATTCAATGTTTGCTACTTGTTGACCTACCCTATCCTTTTAAGAAAATTCTCCTCTTACTTTTCCCCATCCACTGTTTTGCTCCCTCCTGGCCTCTCCACCAGCGATTTCTTCCTGGCTTCTAACGTGTAGGCATCTTCCCATGAATCTCTCTGCTTCTGCCTTCCCCTGTCTACGCTTTCTCCCTAGCAGTCTTGCCTGCCATGATGACTTCACTGATACCCCTCAACAGTGACTCCTCAAACCCCACCTTCAACCCTGACCGCTTGAACCAACTCTAGACCTACGTTTCCAGATGTCTGCTAGGGATTTTTGATGCTGGCAATCCAAATCTGACCCATCTAACTAGCTCAAGTGGCTCTCCCCCCATTTCCCCAACTTCTGTCACTGTTTTAGTGTCTGACGTTAAGAACCTTGGGGCTTGTCTGCGCTGCTCACTAACCACATCTTGGACCCTCAGTTTCCTCATCTGCTATGTGAAAATGGTAATGCCCTCTCTATTGCACTAAGAGCACGGAATGAGACAAGCTATCTGGAAGCATGTTTTAAGCTATAAAAGGGTATGCAAAGAAGAGATGTAATAATTGTATTATCATCTTTAGTTTTTTTAGCTAAAAAGCTAAAGGCTACTACCACCTTTAGCCACAAATTCACCCCATCACCTTGTGTTACCATTTCCTTTACACCTATGCTTCTCGTCCACCCTTTTATCTCTATTCTCAGTATGACCACCGGAGTTTAAACTCTGTCGCCCGCTGCCTCACCTACTCCTATATTCTCTGACTCAATGGTTCCCAGACTGCAATCCACGTAAGAATTACTGGGAGGAGTTTATAAATAAATGCGATTATAGTCTCTTTCACAATTGTGCTGGGAAAACTGAATACCCACATACCTCATACCATATACAAAAATACCTCATACCATATACAAAAATTAACCCACATGGGTCAAAGATTTAATAGTAAGAACTTAAAATACAAAACTCTTAGAAGACAAAATAAGCATAAATATTGTGACATTCAATTAGGTAATTGTTTCTAAGATATAACACCATAAGCAACAAAATAAGTAAAGTAGAATTCATCAAAATTTTAAAAATGTTGTACTTCAAAAGACACCATCAGAAAAGTGAAAAGACAACCCACAGATTGGGAGAAAAATTTTATCAGATAAGAGACTTGTATATCTAATATATAAAGAGCTCTGGCAATTAAATTACAAAGAGATAAATGACCCAATTAAAGATGGACATACACAATTTTTATTTGTCAATTATACCTCAGTAAAACTGGGGAGAAGTGAGTCAAGGATCTGAATAGATGTTTCTCCAAAGAAGACATACAAATGGCCAATATGTACAAAACTAGATGCTCAGCATCATTAGTTATTAGGGAGATATGGATCAAAGCCATAATAAGGCTAGGCACAGTGGCTTACACCTGTAATCCCAGCACTTTGGGAACCTGAGGCAGACAGATTACTAGATCACAGGAGTTCTAGACCAGTCTAGAATTAGTCTGCCTAGTCTGCCTAGGCAGGCAATGTGGCAAAACCCTATCTCTACAAAGAAATACAAAAAAATATCCAGGCATGGCAGTGCATTCCTGTAGGCCCAGCTCCTCAGGAGGCTGAGGTGGGAGGATCGCTTGAGCCTGGGAGGTCAAGCTGCAGTGAGCCGTGATCGCACCACTGTGCTCCAGCCTGGGTGACAGAGTGAGATCCTATCTCAAAAAGAAAAAATAAATAAATAAAACCACAATAAAATAATGTATGTTCCAAAAACCATTGACTTGTACACTTTAAATGGGTAAATTGTATGGTAATGTGAATTACACCTCCATAAAGCTGCTTTAAAAAAAAATTACAAGATACAATTTCACATCCACTGGGATAGCTAGAATCAAAAAGTCAGATAATAACAGGTGTTGATGAGAATGTGGAGAAATTGGAAACCTCATACGCTGCTGGTGGGAATGTAAAATGGTGCAGCTGCTTTGGAAAACAGTCTGGCAGTTCCTCAAACGATTAAACATAGGAGTGGGCAATCTTACTTCTAAGTGGAATTTCAGGTATTATATATACCCAAGATAAATGAAAGCATATGTCCACATAAAAACTTATACACGGATATCCATAGAAGTATTATTTGTAATCCCCAAAAGGTAGAAACAGCCCAAATGTCCATCAATTATTGAACAAATAAATAATATCTGGTATATATATGTATAATGGAATATTATTCAGCCACAGAAAGGAATGAATACTGATCCATGCTACAACATGGATGAACCTGGAAAACATTATACCTAGTAAAAGAGGGCAGTCAAGAAAAGCCACGTATTGTACGATTCCATTTATATGAAGTGTCCAGA
Organism: Sapajus apella; assembly: GCF_009761245.1. Taxonomy (NCBI): domain Eukaryota; kingdom Metazoa; phylum Chordata; class Mammalia; order Primates; family Cebidae; genus Sapajus; species Sapajus apella. The sequence goes on along the minus strand of NW_022437011.1, from coordinate 9,750,692 downwards.
ATAGGCAAATCTATAGTGACAGAAAGTCCATTAGTGGTTGCCAGGGGATGAAAGGGACGTCAGGGGAGGCAGTGCTAAAGAGTATGAGGTTTCTTTTGGGGATGATGAAAATGTTCTAAAACTTCCTGCAGTAATGGTTACACAGTTCTGTGAATAGACCATAAACAGTGAATTATATACTTTAAATGGGTCATTTGCATGGCATGTTAATTATATCCCAATTAACCTTAAAAATGCACTTATAAGGGGAAAATTGATGGTGGGGAGATTTTATAGAAGGCTTTAAATGCCAAGTTGAGCAGTGAGGACTGGATTCTCTGGGACCGGTTTTCTCTAAGTGTGCTTCATATACTGTCTGCCTCGCAATAGTTACACATACCAAGTACTTGCTGCACCCCAGAGACTGTAATTCAGAAAGTTTTCCGTGGGATCAGTACTTTGTATTGATTTGTAGCAAGCAACCCACAAAAGCTGCAGGCTACAGCTGATCAGTCTTGCTGCCTCCAGACTCTGCTCCATTCTGCCCTGCATGTTGCTGCCAGATGAGCCTCCAAGAGTATAGTTTGGGTTGGGTCACCTTCCTGCTCAGAACCCTTCAATATCCTTTCATTCCCTTAGCATGAGCTCCAGGTGCTCTGGGCAGCCTGGTTCCCACCCAGTCTTTCTAGCCTTATCTCCATGACTTCCTACATGTCAGTCAAAATGTAGTATTCATCATTCTCTGAACTTGCTTTGTGGGTTCCCACTCAATGCCTTTGCCAGGCTGTCCCATATTCCAGGAAAGCATTTCCTATACTCTCATCTCGTCTTCTGGGATACAAATGTCACGTGATCCTTCCTTTCGTTTTAACTAGCTGATCATCTAGAATTTACCACACAGTCTTTCGTTATCTTTTAAGCTATACAGATCTGATGCTTGTAAATCAAACGACAATATTCAGAGTTGCTATGAGAAAACACCTGTGGATCAGGCAGTGCAGCCTGACACCTGGTCAGAGTGCAATACCAGGAATAAAATCCTGGTAGCAATCTCCTCCGAGGAGTTCAGTGTCCTCCCTGGTGATCCAGAGATCAGGGATCTGCATCAGGCACCAGTGGAATACAAGAAGGACCTGGTGGGCCCTGGCTACCATCCAGCCTGTCAAGCCTTAGCTGCTTAGCTGGCGCCACCTCCTTACAGAGGCTGGAAACTGCTGAACTGAATCCCCATTTCAACTGGTGACACTGAACAGAAATGCTCTCCCGATTCCATTGTCCTCTGTCCTCTGTCTTCTGTCCTCTGTCCATGAAAGCATCCCATCTCAGTAGGAGAAGAGAAGGCTGGAAAGTCCTTCACGGCCTATGTGGTAATAAGCTCTTGAAAATAAAATGATGGTTGTTAGATTATTATTTTACAGTACAACAAGAGCCCCCTTGCATCCATTTCCATAATTACATTAAACCAGTTTATTTGAAAGAAGCTTAATGGGAAACAAGCTATTAATTATCATTTGGTCTTTTCTCCCACTGCCCCTTCCCCTTGAATACTGGAGCCCACACCCTAGGGCCATGTATGGGAGTGCATCTCCCCTTGAAGATGGGAAGGCCAAGGTTCACTGGGAAGGAAGAATAGAGAGCAATGGAAGGTACAAGGTTGTGGTGGCCCCTGTAACCAGCCAGGGGGCCAGTGCTGCTGTACGTCCACTTCTTTAGACCCAGAGTGGAGGAACTGGGAGCTGTAGGGCAAGCTGAGCCCAACATGGGCATGTTCCCTGGGGCCTCAGAGCTAGTGGGTGGGGCGGGCACCTGGGCAAACAGAACTAAGAAACGGGCAGGAATGAATCAAAGACAGCTTAAATGTGCAGAAATGCAGTTCATACCTCTGGGCAAAACTAATCCCAAACAGAGTTATGTAATGGGCAGGTGGTATATGATAGGAGGGATGAGGCTGTGAGGTATGTATACAGGCATGAGTGAATGAGAAAGAGAGGTTGAGAATGGAGTGGGAGGGTCCTGGGGAATTTGGCAGAGGAGCTCATGAAGCTGTTGCTTGGAGGTGGGTGTGCATGTGTGTATATACAAATACTGGGAACCCTGGAAAGCAGCAAGAGGAAGGTAGGTCTGAATGAGGCTGAGGCCTATGCCTGGTGTGGCCTTAAGACCACTCCAGATGTGTGCGCTCCTTACTCTTGAGGTGGTAGGGACAGAGAAAGGCCTGAGGGCACAGGTGTGGGGTTTGGAGCACTACCCTTATAAGTTAGTGTACCTCCCTCTGACCACCATACTCCCACCCCCAGCTTGCTCACATCCTACCCATCTCCAGCCCTTTCTGCTAATTGGAATCTTCCTCTTCCTTTTATAAAAAATCCATCATGACAGACCACTCCAGGTTACTTTTTTTTTTTTTTTTTTTTTTTTTAGACAGGATCTGCCACTCAAGCTGGAGTGCAGTGGTAGCAATCTTGGTTGTTCACAGCAGCCTCAACCTCCCGGGCTCAAGCAATCCTCCCGCCTCTCAGTCTCCCGTGTAGCTGGGACTACAGGTGTATGCCACCATGCCTGGCTAATTTTATTTTTTGTAGAGACAGAGTTTCACCATGCTACGCAGGCTGATCTCAAACTCCTGGGCTCAAGCAATCCACTCTCCTTAGCCTCCCAAAGCACCGGGACTATGGCCTTGAGCTACTGCACCTGGCCCCAAGTCTCATTTAACTATCCCTCCAAGGAACTTCCAGGATACTTAGTCTGATCTCTCAAAGGAAATTGTGCATAAGTTGCTGCTGCTGTCTTAGCTGTGATTTTTGTCCATCTGTGTAAGTGTTGTCCTCCCTCTAGATTGTAAGCTTCTTGAGGACAGGCTCTTTGTATACTGTAATGGCCAGTACTGTGCCTGTCACTAAGCAAGTGTGGAGTAAGCATTGTCTGGTACTGAGCCTGGTAGCCCAAGGAGCAGGCAAGGGCAAGGCAGGGGAAAGGGCACAAAGGCTCTGGTAGGGGCCCCTTGGGCCATTCAGCTATGAATCCTCTGGCTGCCAGGGGAGCTGCTGGGCTTAGAGGGTGGGTTAGTAGTGTTGAAGCTACAAAATAATTTTGGGGAAAATTGTGGATAAAATAATGTAAAGGAAGTGGTCCGCTGGACATCAGTCAGAAACCCGAAACAATGCAAGCAATTAGAAAAAGGCTTGTGGTGGGCACCTCAGTGACCATAATTTTCAGGACTCACTGCTTCAGAGTAGGTGGAGAGGCCACCAGACTCATCAGAAGCCTAAGTGACTGGGGCACAGTGTGGGAAACAGATATAGGGGTGAGCACAGATTCACAAGGCCATCAAGATCAACAAGTTGCATGATGAGTGGGTGCTGATTAGCTGCCGTTGATTAGAAGCCTGCAAAGACCTAAAGCATCCAATAACCAGACGCAGGGTCTCAGAGCTCCCGAGGTCATGTGTGTGCATGCTAGTTCCCATGAGCAGCCCCACATACATCCACAGACTGGGCTTGGAAGAATAGAAGTTTTCAGAGAAGCAGTAGTTGACCGTCAAAGGTGGGAGGGAGGCTGGCAGAGGGTCATCTGTGGAGCAGCAGCTGATGGCAAGGAACAGAGGTCCTAGAGCTAGAAACATATGTGGAGACTCAGGGCTCCTCTTTGAAGATTTACTGCTAGAAAGGCCCTTGGAAAGCGTCTCGGTTTTCCCTTGGTTCACAGGTAAGTAGACATGGAGGCCCAAAGAGAAAATATGACTTCCCCAGGAACCAGCAGAAGAAAACTGATTGAGCTAAAAGGATAATTCAGGTGTCCTGACCCTATCTTCATATCATATCTGCTTGGAATTTGCATATCCTGCTCCTGGGAAAATTATGGTATTTGCAGTCCCAGGGTACCCCAAGAGCCAGCAGTGTAGAAGGTCTAGTGGTTCTTGCTTTGTGATTAGTGCTGGAACTTTCATAAGCTGTAAGTGCGTGCTCTGAGGAGAAAGACTGGGGTGATTTGGGGCAGTAGGAAGGAGGGCAGGGCCAGAGCTGGGTCTCCAGGGTCCCTGAGACCTGCCATAACCATTGTGAAGTTAGTGTCTGCAACATTGTCCACTGGGGAAATTCCCAAGAGGGCTAAGTGTGGCATGGGAACCAGCACCCAGACCAGGCCAGGGAAGTTGGGCTGTTGTCCCAGGAACAGCCAAGCCTGGGGTGGGCAGGGCTGGGCTGGGTTGGGCTAGGCTGGGCAGGGCTGAGAGAAGAGAATTTTTTGCCTCTGGGCTCATAAATGCCTATATTGGGCAAGGCCTCTTGTTTCCTTGGGCGGTGACCAGGATTCTCTCCAAATTTGCCAGCCTGGCTTGAATTGTCTCTCTGCCTGGTAAGAGACTGCATCCTTCTAGAGGATCCACCTCAGTCCTCAAGGGACTAAGAATGGATGCTGACCCCAGCAGCCTGACCTCCCAGAGTGGATAGAGATGTGAGCAAATTCCATCTAAGAGGCTGGGCTGCTCATTACCTCTGCTAGGCTAGGATGGGACCCACAGTAGGGGACAACTGTTTCTGGGAACCACGGTTCCTGTGGGTTGCTGATCCATGCAGTCACTGTGCCCCAGAGTGGTGTAGATAGTAGCTAAGGCCTTGTTCGTAGTCCCCGCAGCCCCCAGGCCAGCAAATAAGTCATTATATCATTACATAAATAAATTATGTACTTACATAGGCATTGGTGTGTAAGTGCCAGTTATTATTATTGTTGTGTAATTATGCAGTTAGCTTGATGAGGGAGGCAGGTAGAAGGGTTGAATCACCCCCCATCCTGGGGAAGGTAGACAGGCTCCCACCTCTCATCTCAGGGGGAACTGTGGCTCTGGGTCACCCAAGATAAAGTGCAGGAGTCTCCCAGGTGTCTCCTTGCAGATGGGGCAATTTACCACAAGGCATGCCCTAGAAGAGGCTGGCAGCAGGAATCCAGGCAGCTTACTCACCTGCAGCAGGGCCTGGTACCATGCCGTGGGCTTTCTGCCAGCTCCTGACTGCCTCCCCCAGCCTAGCAGAGGGGCTTGCAGACAACAATCACAGAAGGTGGGGGCTGAGAGATCATGGGGCTGGGAGAAGGGCCTGTGGACAGAGTAACATCTCTTCTTCCTAATGGGGCTGAGGGCCATCTGCTCCTCTACTCCCAGCCCTTTCCCTCTTGCTGGCAGGTTTGGAACCTTAGGTTCCTTGGGTTGGAGCATCTCTCAACATAATCCAGCCCAACCTCACATTTTCTAGATGGGGATGCAGACCAGAGAGGGAAAAGTACTTACCCAAGAGCACGCAGCAGGCCCTGGGGACACGAATTAGAGCCTAGCCTGCCTCCGGGGGCCTCTGCTCTGCTGGCCTCCTTTGTCTTCTTGTTCGCATGCTGTCCCCCCACCCCATTGTTGGGGCTGCTCCAGCTTCTCACTTCCTCTCCCCAACCTGCTCCCAGCCCTGTCCAGGCCTGCCTGTTGCCTCACCTCTCCCCTCATTTCCTCTCCCATTGCTGCCTGGCTTCCTTCTCCCGGCCCCTGGAGCCAGGGGAGGCTCCCCACCTTCTCTTCAGCCAATGCTTTCTTCTCTCTCCTGGTCCCTCCCAGTTTGCTCCTGAGGCTCCTCCTGCGCTGGGCCTGCCTCTTCCCTTCCACCTTCTGCTCTCTCCAAAGAGGGTCTGAAAATGAAGCAGGGAGCATGAATTCTCTTCTGGGTTTGGGATTGGGTGGGTTGATGCAAGAAGGGCCTCCTAAATGGTGGGAGTGGGGACAGAGGTGCCCATGGCAACTCCTACAACCGGAATCCCAGCTCAGGCACTGTAACATCTGATCTTGTATCCCGTAGGAGCAAAGGAAAAGGGAACAGGGTCAAAAAGGCATGGCAGGGCAGTGCAGCTCAGCACTGTTGGCACGGGCGTCTGGACATAAGGAGCTGCCTAAGACTGGGTCCTTTTCAAGTGTCCTCATTTCTGGGAGATCAGAGATGAATTTCCACATCCACTCTGAAATCCCTGTGAGAAAGGCCTGTGGGGCCATTTTTTTGTTTGCTTGTTTTTGTTTTGAAGGGGAAACTAAGTCTTGCTCAGAACGTCACAGTCTGTGGAGGACTGGGTTTGTTATCAATTTTTTTGTTTGCTTGTTTTTGTTTTGAAGGGGAAACTAAGTCTTGCTCAGAACATCACAGTCTGTGGAGGACTGGGTAGGTTATCAATTTCTCAGCTGTTTCAGGGATCAGTGAAGTTCATTCACTTAACGAGGAATGTGTATGTGCATGTGTTGAGCAGGCAGGCACAATTCTGAGGGGAGCAGCCAAGGTTTACAGGGCTGTGTGTGTCTCTAGAAGCATTCTCACCTGGCAATCAAAAGCTTTTCTGCAGGGATCTGTAGCTCTTACTCCTTCAGCCATCCAGATTCTTGTCGCCTTTCTGGGTTGGCTGGCAGAGGAATCTGGAAGCGTGTCTCCCTGGTTCGTAGCCTGAGTGCCTGGTGTGGAAAATGACTTTTTCAGATTAACCTAATCTCAGGAGCAAAACTGGGCCCAAACCCAAGTGTTCTAGTATCCAAGCTTGCCCTTTTATGCAGACCATACAGTCCCCTTCTTTCTGGCCACCTAGTTCTCTGCACTGACTGAGGGAGGTGGAGGCATGAACAGACTTTCTAAAGAGAAGAAACCAGTTGCGGCTTACTGGGATGCTGAAGCTACAGGCCATGATGCAGATTTGGCAAGAGACCCTCTCCCTCAGCTCTGATGCGGCAGGGGGCTCTCTAGGCCTGGGAAGCTGGGTCTGGCACCCATGTACTCCTCAGGATCTGACTGGCTGCAGCCAGGCCCCCACTGCATCCTAGAGTTATGTGGGGAATGGGCTTCCAGGCTTTGCCTAATCCTTCTGGATGATTGGGAATTTCTCTGGTTCTGCAGGGAGTGGCATTTTGATCTATTTCCTCCTCTGACAGCCTCACTGAGTGAGGAGTGTGCCTCATATATTTGAGGCACTAAAATTAGGGTGGCTAAGGGTAAGAGTAGCCTCATTTTCTTCAAGGCCTTTTAACTCACAGGCAAACATACCATGGGCTCAGGGATGGCTTCTCCTGGGATGGAGGGAGTGGATTCAAGGAACTGCTTAAGGCTCTCCCTAATCTGAGGCCGCTGAAGCTCTCCCCCAAGAATTCCCATGAAATAGCAAGTCCAAGGGGAGTGGGCAAACTTCAGCATGGTCCCCAAGACCCCTTTGCAGGAGGATTTTCTAGGTAAGACTCGGAGTCCCAAAGTCTCAGGTTGGGGAAGCAGTAGTATGGGGTTTTTTTCCCCTTTCACTCAAAGGCATTTTTGCACATGACTCAAACAAGTCTAAACTTTCCTAAACTTCAAAGTTTGCCCATGGCACAGCCTCAAAGTGGAAAGGAAAATGTTAAAAAGAAAAAAAAAAGTTTGTAAGCCAGTCAAACATTGTGTTTTTTCTCCTTAAAGGAATTGAATTAACTTGTTATGTTACTATTAGTGTCTCATTGTGAAACTAGGGTGGGTCTTTTCTGGGTGATGTGGTCTCTGGGCCCATCCCCAGGACCTGCTCACTCTGCATGAGGTTGTACACGGCATTGCACAACCTGTGGTAAGAGGAGGGAGTTCCCATAGCAACAGGCCTGGCTCACAGGGTCATTCTCGAGCTCCTGGCAAGAGCCCTGGTCCAGGCCAGAGGTGCTTCAAATGCCTGGCTGTCCTCCCTCGCCTGTGAAGCCTTTGCTGTGGGAAGTGGGAGGCTGGGGAAGTGAGAGTCTAGCTGGCACACCCCAGGGTGCCACGTGACTCTCTCCACCTGCCCGTGATCCAGCACTGAGCATCAGTCATAGGGCTGTGGGGACTGTGCAGTTCCTGAGGCCCGTGGTAAGGCTTGAGGGCTGGGGGCTTTCTCACTGCCTCACATCTTTCTTCTTGAGCAACACCATAGAACTGCGCTTGAGTGTGAGCTCTGGGTACCCAACTGCATGGGTCCCTAACCTGCTCTGCCACTTACTAGGTATTGACTTAGACAAAAATTACCTCACCTATCTGTGCTTCAGTTTCTTTATCTGCAAAATGGGGATAATAGTAGACCTACCTCACAGTGTTGTCGTGGAGAATTAAGTGAGTTAACACTATCATATTAGTGACTCTTCCTACTACCCTTTTCATGGCCTTTACTGCTAGTTCATGTAGGGAGTCTACATGACCCTCAAAATGTTCAGAGCCTGGCTCTTAAAGGGCTCTAAGGAAATATTTGATGGTTGACCTGCTTCACTGGTTCCCTTGTCTCCACCGTCTTCTCCTTCCCATACATCCTGCACATTCCAGTCAGATCAATTTTTCTAATACACAAGTCACTTCTTTCCTCAAAAAAGCATCCTCAGCTTCCCATTATTTACTAAATAAGGTCCAAAAGCCTCAGCTGACTGTCCAAGTGTGTCTCCAGCCTGCTTACAAGCAGTTTAGTCTCAGAGTAAAGAGCATGGGCCCTAGTGAAAAATGGCAAAGGCTAGAGTCCTTGCTTTGCAGCCTACCAGGTGCGTGACTGTGAATGAGAAGTCTCGTTACCCCTAGCCTTTGTTTTCTCATCTGTAAAACAGGAATAAGAGTTGACCTTCCTCACAGGATTGTTGTGAGGATGACAAGAGCTTAAAGGTGTAAAGTGCTTGGCACTAGGCTGAGGCAGATAGCACGTGTCCCGTAAGTGTTTTCGGTATGTATGTATTTGCAGCTCCCATAGTTTCCTAACATAAACCTGGTCTGCTCATTGTCTGCTGGGCAGGTGTCCTCTCCCTAGATCTTTGCCGTATACCACTTATCTGGAATCCCTCACCTCCCCCTCATCAAAATCCTACCCTCATCAAAATCCTACCCATTCTTCCAAGCTCTTCTTCAAGCCCAACCTCCCTCAGCACTAGGTCTGGATCCCCCAGCCCAGGGAGAGTGCTTATGCCCCATTTAAATTTCATGGTATTTCTTGCTCATATCATTCATTTGATACCAAGCCATGAGCTTCTTTGGATGGCAGGGAGAGCTACCCCCAGAGAGAATGTCTTCAGCTGGCCTGCAGTCTCCCACTTTGAGCCATTTTTTTCTTGCTGATACTCTTGGCCATTCTTTACTAGTGAAAAGGGGGTGACTTATCTATCCCGCAAGGAGGTACCTACTACCTACCGTGTACTGGATACTGGGGTCACAATCCTAAAGGGGCTCTTACTGTCATGGAAGAGATGGAGGTGGAAACAAAAAACAATACAAAGTCAAGTGTTCTTATAGGGATACATCAAAAGAATTCAGGAAGCAGAGGCTCTCACCATTGCCCTCTCCCACCCCTCACATACATGCTGAAGAGCTTTCAGTAGCAGACTGCTGCTCTTAAAATTAAACCCTAATGTTTTCATTGAAACTACAACTGTCCTGCTTGATCTGACCACTGCCTGCCTCCTCTCCAGGCTCCTTTTAAAAATTTATACCATTCCCCCACATACCCCTTCCAACAAACCCCATGTGTACACACACATCTCTTAGACACAGACATATACCCATATGTACACACACCTCATGCACATAGACACCCATGTGCACACTCACACTCATACACACATCCCATACACATGTACACACACACACCCCTCTGTACACTCCCTTGCAAAGGAACAAAATCTCCTTCCTGCTTCAGGGCCGTTGGATGTGCTTCTGCCAGGAATACTCTTCCCCCACTACCCCTTTAGTCTGGCCAACTCCTACTTATACTTCAAATCCCAGTTTAAGTGTTTCCTGGGGAAAGCCTTCCTTCACTACACTTTGTTTCCTCTATCAAGCGGTATGTCAACATATATAAAGGTTTGTTGAATGCATGTCTCCTGAACATTTCACACAAATTTTAATCAATCCGTTATTTGTGTAATTAGCTATTTGTCCGTCCCCACTAAACTTTATGTAAGTAGGGCCCATGTCTGTCTTGCTCACTGCTGTATCTCCAGCAGCCAGCACTGTGCCTGAAATACAGTTAGCCTGACTACCTATGTGCTAAACAAATTAATACAGAGGTCAGCTAGGACACAGAGGGAGGAAGGCCATCCTGGGCAGAGAGATTAGTATAGTATGTGCGAAGGTATGAGAGGAGACAGAGTGTGTGTGGCTTGTAGGTCAGTGTGGCTGAGGTATGGGCTGGGCTCTGGGGCTAGTGAGCTAGGGCCAGGTAGAATAGAGCTTTGGATGCCCATGAAAAATTTAGGTTTAACCCATGGGTTACAGTGAGTGAAGTGATCTAGTTTGTGTTTTAGAAGGCTCACTCTGATGGCCTTCGAGAGGTCAGAACTGAGAGGCAAGACTTCAAGCAAGGAGACCATTGTCTATGGTATAGGAAGAGGGAGTGAACCGAGGCAGCACCAGAGTGGCTGAGGAGGGAGGGACATGAGTTGAGTGCTGTTTTGGAAACTGAATGAGCAGGGGTTGAAGCAGAAGTGAGACCTGGCCCCTGGCTCTGGCTCTGCCTAGAGCCCCTTGCTGCCCACCTTACAGAGAGTGATGCTGTGTGAAGTGAGGTGGGTGCTCACTGTCCCTCAGTTGGGGTGGGGTACAAGCGTTGTCTCTTACACTTGGCCTCCCCAGAGCTGGCCCCTGCTGAGACAGGCTTGTGCCCCGAGAGCACCGGAGATCAGCCCTTTGCGTGGCCATCACCTCCAGCTTCCCCCTTTCTGTGCTCCCACCCCACAAGTTTGGCCTCAAGTTCTGGCCGCATCCCCAGGCAGCCCTGGAGCGCAAGTCCCTGGCCTTGACCCAGAGTCCTAAGCCTGCTTCAGACTTTCCTAAGGAGAACACTGTCCAGAGAGGCCTTGGGACCCTTCCTGAGGAGACAGAGGACTGGGTGAGATGATCTTTGACTTGGATTCTGGTTGGGATGGCTGTAAGGGGACACCTCAGGCAGCACTAGGCAGGCAAACCGCAGGCTCAGGCTTTCTGGGAGCCAGAAGAGGGAGAGCTTTTGCTATGTAACCCTTTCAGCACCACACCCAGGCGGGACGCAGGACGCTGTCCTCTCCAGCAGCCCCTACCCAGTGGTTGGGTGGGGGCGGGGAGTCAGTGCCTGAGTTCACCTCGGCAGGCCTTGTAGAGAGGAGCCAGCTGGTGCCGGCAGCCTGGGCTGTCGGAGTTGCAGCCAGAGTGTGTGTGTTGGGGGGCGGGGAGCTACAAGCCACCTGGGGCACCCAGGTTCCCTGCAGACTGCAGCCCGCCCTAGCTGGGAGGGGCTCTTGGGCCACAGACCCCCTGCTGCCAGGCACAAATGGTGGTTGCGTTAAAGGTGTTCCCCAGATGGCGATGTCCCACGGGGTTGAGGTCAGTCCTGCAGGGATGAGAGGCACAGGCAACCCGCCTGTAAGGCCGGGAGTGCCTGGAGGCTGTGGAGACCCACTGCAAGAGCCAAGGGTGCTCGCTACCCCGCTGGGCTGGCTAGCGGGCTTCGTTTAGACCCCTTCCTGGGCCCTTTTCTCGCTGTCTCCCCACCCCCATGCTGTCCTTAGCCTGGCCCTCGCTGGGGGAGCTCTACTCCGCCCTCCCCAGTCATGCTCCAGGCCCCCAGCCCAGCTCGAGCCCCCTCTCCGGCGAGGAGGTCTGTGGAGCCCTATTTGGGCGCCGGTCCTGCCTACCTCGTGGGGCCGGGGGAAGGGGCCGAGGGCCCAGACCGGCCGCCCACACGCCCCCGCGGCACGAGCCGGTGGAGGGGGGGCGAGGGCGGCTGGCGTGGGAGGGGAAGAGTTAAGACTCGCTGCTCCCCTCCCCCGGAGGGTGTGACCGCCTATAAGAAAGGCGCCGCGCTCGGGCACTGAGGCTGCAGGCGGCGGGGGCGCAGCGCAGCAGCGTAGAGCTGAGGAAGTCCCACCGCCTGGGACCCCGTGCAGAATGTCGGAGTCCAGGAGGAGGGGCCGCGGCCGCAGCAAGAAGCACCGAGAGGGGAGGAAGCGGGAGCGAGAGCGGGAGCAGGAGCCAGACCCCGGGGAGAAAGGTAGGGCACCTCCGCGCGCCCAGAAACCCCATTTCCCTGGGAGAAACCTGCCGCCAGCTCACCCGCCCCCAGCGCCGCGCGGGTGAGTCTGGGCTGCTCGAGCGGCCGCCGCGGTGACAGGCATCGAGGGCTCGCGTGCCTGCATGCGAGCGGGTCGTCGCGCCCGGGTGGGCAAGGGGCTGCGTGCCAGGAGCCCGGCGGTGGCCGTGCGTGCCTCTCCCCGGGCAGCCGCGTCCCTACGGAGGGGCGAGCAAGAGGCGCTGCACGCCCCTACCGGCCTGCAGGCGAGCAGCCCTGAGCAAGCGGGGATGGAGCCGCGGGTACCAACGGAAAGGCGGCGACCGAGCAAACCCGGGGCCCGGCCTGGCCACCTAGCGCTCCGGGAGCTGTCACTGCCTTCCCTTACTCGGAGGTATCGGAGCCCTCGGGCTTGCCCCCACCCATGTGCCACACCCCCCTCAGTTCTGCTCGGCCATTGGAGCGTGGGCAGCAGCGCCCGCCAACTCCAGAGACTCGGAGGGGATGCCCTGCCCCGCTCTCGAACCCCAGGGAGTAGGGGAGCCTCTGCTTCTGTGACAGATAGTTCCTTCGGAACTGGACCAGACGTTGGGCAATTGTCCCTCTCTGGTTTTTGGGAATGACTCCCTTGGGCCTTTGGCTTCTGTCCCCGCCTGGAGGAGCAGAGCCAAGATTTGCGACCCACTTTCGTGCCCTCCCTGGGCAGCTGCAGAGTGAACGAGGAGTGCGCTGGTCTCGGGCTTCTCGGAGGCCCCGGGCATGCACATCGTCTCCGCAGAACCAGGCTTGCACGGGGGCCCAATTGGGGAAACCCTGGATTCTCCATTATTTTCTCTTCTTCAGGCAAGCGTTCTGTTAATTTTGTGCTAATTTTATGTGTTCTGTATTAGTCACAGGCGAGCCATGTTCAAATGCTTCATCTCCATTTAATCCTCATAACAATCCTGGGAGCAGGTGGTCCTATCTCCATTTTACAGAAGGAGTAACAGAGGCTTACTGAAGCTAAAGTAACAAAGTACGTTCCAGAGATAAGACTGGACTTCAAAGTAGCATTCTCAGGACAAAGATGCCTATCTTGCTGGGTCTCTATCCCCTTACTGGAGTGCCCAACATATCGACAACATAAAAATGCCTTCAAAAGAGCATTTGACTGAAAGCTGGGAGGCTTTGATTCTGCTTGAGAATTTGGCCAAATCCTTTTCCTTTCCTGAATTTCTGTGTCATGATGGAGAAGGGGTAGCAAGGCTCTGCCCTGTCTATTGGGAAGAGCCTAGGCTTCAAACACTGTCTTCAGCAGGGTAGAGAGAAGCAGCGAAGGAAACTTAGAGGCTAGAACTGTGTTCCCTTCTTTTTAAGAGAAAACCTCTTGGCCCATTTCTGCTGGACAAGTGTGTCTTAGAGCTCTCCCTAAGGGCATTGGTGGTTTGCTATGAGGAGCCTGTGGGTCAGCTCAAGCTGGGCTGCTGCAGTATGGGATGAGCTCCCAAACTGAGATCTGAAAGAATGCAGGGTGCCTCTTTTTAGGATCGAAAATTTATGGATTTGGTTCAGTGAGCCACCTCCATTACCCACCCCACCCCCACTTCCCCTACATACACATCCTACCTTGGGCATTTTGGAAGGCAGGCTAGGTAAGGGCACTTTCGCAATGTCAAGGATGCAGGAGCTGAGCTAGCAGCAAACAGCACTCGGTGGGCTTCAGCTGGTGGGAATCACTAGTGCCAGGGAAACGCACATGGAAAGTATGAGCAAGTAATTCACTAAAACCTTCATCTTCGATGTAGGGTGGGAATCTGGAAAGTGGGAGGGAGAAAGGAGGGGAGAGGGAAGGGGACACTAATTAACTGCCTCCCCCTGGTCTTTGACGACACACTCAGCACCATCCAACTACTCCTTAAGAAACAGCTGGAGGAGGTACCTCTCTCCACACACACCCAGGCCAGTGTGGGGAAGTGGGCTTTTCCCCTGCCTCAGTGCAGGAGTTCTGGGTGGGGCTGAACTGAAGCCCCATGACTCACTGAGAGTTTGTGGGGCTGACACCTGGTATCCCTAACCCCGGGCTGGGTCCCTTCACCCTCCATTTCCCCTTTTCCCCAGCTCATAGCCTTGCTAGCCTTGGCAGCAGTGCTGGGGGCATTGAGTAGTAAGCTCACTCATGGTATAGTGGAATGGCATGGCTGGAAGCCAGGCACCTGGGGTTCATCCCTGTTGGGCCTCTGTGTGACCTCGGACATTGCCCTCCTTTTCTGTGGTTCTCTGGATATGCAGTCTACTCTCAGCCCTCACCTACATGGGAAGGGCAGAGTGTGAGCCTTCATACCCAGTAACTCTGAGAAGCCCCAGAGGAGGAAAACTGTCAGACTGGAGGAGTGGGGAAAATTGGCCTTTAAGAAAATCAGAATCCCTGGAGCTACTGTGTTGCTTTAAAGAATGACTTTGGAAGGGGATTCTAAGTTACCAGCCTTTTCTGTGTGCACCAGTTGGTCAGGGTTTGATAAAAATGTCTCCTCTGCTAGAGGTCCCCTAGGAACTGAGAATCTGAAGCTGCCTATAGGCAGACATGGGGCAGGCTTTGGTCTTTACCAGAGTGTCCTGGAGTGTGATGGTAGATTAGTGTCACAAGCTGAGGGCTCTGGACACATCTCATTTGAGTTCCCTGGACACAGATAAGTCTTTCCAAGGTCTTTCTTTTCCATCTTTCCTATCTCCTGCCTCTGATAAAGATGCTGCCCTGACTACTAAAACAAATTCCCTTCTATAGGCTGTCCAGGGCCAGGTCAGAGGTGGGATGTGCTCGTGTGCATGTTGGAGCCACATGTGGGGGTTGCTTCTGGCAGCCTCCACCTCTGGTCTTGGACCCTGGCTGACCCTGCTGAGCCGGGCACCCGGAGCTGTCCTCCTGCCACTCTGGAGCTCAGCCTATGCCTCATGCTCTGCTCTGGCTCCCTGGCACTTCGGGGTTCATTGCAAACAATAACAACAAGCAGAGAATGACTTTGTACTTCCCAGCAGTCTTTCATCCTGAGAGCTCAAAGCAGTTTACAGACCAGGACTCATCAGTCTTCATCCCAGGTCCCAGGCATTCAGTAGGGGTGAAGAGGGGAGAGAGAGCTCTAGTCTTTCCAGATTGGCACAGAAGTATGGCTGGGGTAGGGCAGTGAGTCACCCAGGATGGCCAATAGGTCTGAGATAGAAATAAAATTGGACTATTAGCTTTAGGTCGCAAGTAGAGGGGATAGTCCCCTTAAAAGAGTATGAGCTGGGCCCTTCTTTCCCCAGGTGGATGCCTAGGCCCTCTGGCCTGTGTGGGCTCATTGAGTTGCTGGAGGAAGAAGCGGTAGCTTTTTGGAAGCAAAGTCCCTTGGAGTCAGATTTTTGCAGGAATCCCAAAGTGATGCCTATTGCTGCCTTCTTCCCCTTGGTGCTGGGAGCTTCAGGGCCAAGTCAGAGAAGCCCTAAGCTCTCTGACATTAGAGCATTACCAGAGTGAAGATACATGGAGGAAAAGGTGCTGGGCCACCCTGGGCAGGCCCTAGCCCTGGCCTTGGGGTTGGCTTCCCAGTTGCTACCCATACCTGGTCAGCCCCACTTACTCCACTAGATCCTCCTCTGTTCATTAGCCCACCAGGCTGGCCTGAGGGATTGCTACTGTAGGGAAGAGGAGCTTAGGAAAAAATGAAAAACAGCCTGACAAAACATTGCCAAAACACGAGACCTGGGCCCCATTAGAACCACATTCTCATTGTGTTTTCCACGATTTTTGAGCCGGTAGCACACCCTTTGTAACTTGATGGGAAGCAAGTAGCAGCCCATCTTCCCGGTCTTCCTCCAGCCTAACCATCCTCTCATCAAGGCTTCCAGGCTCTGGCCACCTGGTAACTACACAAACTTCATAAACTACATGTGCTTTCACTCACTTTTGTGTATTCAATTCTGCAAGCATTAACTGAGCTTCTATTATGTGAATAAACTATAGGCCCTGCCTTCAGGAAGCTCAGAGACAGATCCTTATACAACTACCTATGATCGGAACCGAGAGTAAGACCCGAGATAAATGTGCAACATATGGTGAGGAGAGGAATGATTTGTTCTCCTGGGAGGGTGTAGGGAGGACTTCACAGAGGAGATGACATTTGAGCTGAGTCTGGATGGTGAATAGGAATTTACCAGGGAAAGGAAAGGGACTTCTTAGAAGTAGAAACATGTCCATGACCAAATTGAGTTGGAGACAGGGAGGCAGCTATCAGTACTGGCATGTAATGAGTGCTATAGTATCAGTACTGGCATGTAATGAGTGCTATAGTGTCAGTACTGGCATGTAATGAGTGCTAGAGCGTCAGTACTGGCATGTAATGAGTGCTAGAGCGTCAGTACTGGCATGTAATGAGTGCTAGAGTGTCAGTACTGGCATGTAATGAGTGCTATAGTGTCAGTACTGGCATGTAATGAGTGCTATAGCGTCAGTACTGGCATGTAATGAGTGCTAGAGCGTCAGTACTGGCATGTAATGAGTGCTAGAGCATCAGTACTGGTATGTTATGAGTGCTATAGTGTCAGTACTGGCATGTAATGAGTGCTATAGTATCAGTACTGGCATGTAATGAGTGCTTAGTAAATAAGCTGATACTATAAAGGATAGGTATTATTTTATCATCCTCACTTTACAGGTGAGAAAACTGGAGTAGAGAAAGTCCCATAATGAACTATGAATTAGTGGCAGGATAGGATCTAAGTTCAAGTCTGCCCCCTGCCCTGCTTCAGTCATGCACTGTCTACCTGGCTCTGGGCTCTTCCATGCACCTCAGCAAAAACCAGGGAGAACCAGAGGATCTTTGCTGGTCCACTTGGAGCAGGCCCTCTCCATCAGGTCACCTGGTCAGATATCTACTTCCTGGGCTCTTGGGTGAGGTTTAGAGGATACGAAGATGGGCAGGTTGAGTTCCTGCCCTCACAAGGAGCTTGTAGTGTGACTGTGGCCGTGAGGTGTGAACAGGAACCATGGACGCTGACACAGGAGGGCAGCCCTGAGGCCTTGAGGCTGCACAAATAGGCAGGAGCTCCTGGAAAGATAGTGGTTTATTGTGGTCAAATGCCTAGCCAGAAACCAAGCTAAAGGTTTAGATTCTGGCTAGATCTAGTACCAGGGTGGTAGATGTCTGGTCCTGTGGAGCTCTTTGTGCAAAAGATGAACATTTAAATTAGTAGGAACCTGACTTAAAGCACAAACTGGGGACTTGTTAGAAATACAATTTCTTGGGACCTACCTCTGACCTACTGAGTCAGTAACTATGGGGATGGGGGCCAGTAATATGCATTTTACCATGCCCCTCCCCATTGATTATGTTTAAGAAACACTGATTGAGCTGGGTGGCCCAGCCTCCTGGAGCAGAGCCCTGTGGAGGGCCTGTCAGTTCCATAGGTGTTCACCCAGCTCCGTGGTGTCAGGCATGAGGCTTGGGGTCTGCAGTGCTGGCTGAGATCCTTTCACCTGGCAGGACAAGATAGACATGAACGGACCTAATTCCAATTGCAAGGCCCAGAACAGATAGAAGAGACGAACTCTAACCAGAGGAATCTGAGGAGGCTTCGTGGAGGAGGAGATGGGGTTGAGGCCGACTTTGGAGCATGAGAAGGACTTTGGCAAAGGGGCTAGGTGCCCAGATTGAAGAAGTCACTTAAGCAGGTATGGAGGCTGGGAAACGGGATATTTGGGGAAATCGGGCACAATCCAGAAGGTATGCTGCCAACACAGTATGTAGGAGGGAGAGACCAACAAGGCCAAACAGTGGATTTTCTGAGTGCCAGGCTAGTGAGTGTGGACTTACATGAATCAGCAGGGAATGAAGGATTCCGAGCAGGAGGGTGACCTGGTCCAAGCTGCTCTTTAGGAATCATAGCCACCCCCAGAAAGGACAGAAAAAGGGAAAGCACAGTCAGGAGCTCCTGCAGTAGCCCCAGCTGAACGTCAAGATGTGCGTGTGGTGATGGGTGGGTAGAGGAGGCCACAGACTTTGCCTCAGGATATCTTGCCAGCTGCAGACACTTTGGGAGGATTCTGGGGATTTGGGGCTGGCAAAGGAGCTGTGACTTCTGGTGCAGTCAGGTGAGGCCTGGATCTGAATTCATAGTTCACTCCCTTCACTGTAACGATGGAGAAACTGAGGCCCTGAGAGGGAAGTCCACACACCAAGGAAAAGGACTTGACCCTATAGGGCAAGAATGAGGGCAGCAGCCTGCTCCCCTCAACCAGCCACTGAAGGCTGGGTCTCACCATTCATGCCTGCGGTGCAGATGGATTCTGCTCAGTTCCGTGAGTGCATCATGGTTCCTTCCGGCCTTGTTCCTGTGAACCTGCCGTTCACTTTTCCTGGCATATGTTCTCTCTTAGCAAACTCTTGCTCATCCTTCAGGCTCAGCATAGGCTTTGTTTCCTCCGCAGGGCCTCCCTGGTCCCCAGGGTGAGGAGCACATTGCTCAGCTAGAGTCTCCACCAGGGCCAAGGCCACATCAACTTGACCCTCAGCACTCGAAATGTGCTCAGTGCTCAATCCATTCTTGAATGAACACATGAATAAGAACATTTTCAAGCTATTTCACCCTTGTATGTGGAGACCTGGCTGGCCCCTCCTGTTCAAAGAGATCAGTCTCATGGAAGGAGGTTGCCCCAGTTGAGCTTCCTGCCCAGGCTGCAGCCCCTTAGTGATTGGGCAATGGTAGGCTGAGCAAGAGTCATCTTTCAGTAAGGGCCCCGACTTCATCATCTGCTCTGCCATTCTAGGGCAGATGCCTATTTGGGCTGATAGGGAGGGAGAGGGATGAGCTGGGGAGGAGTGTTGGGTAGGTAAGGGCTCTGGGATTACCTGTCAAGGGACCCCATGCTCCAGCGAGTGCTCACAGTCATCTTGATCTGGGCCACCCTGAGGCACCCATCAGTTACAGTCCAGCCTTACATCATTAATTCATTTTCTTGGCCTGTGATCAGTGAGCACCTACTCAGTGGCAGACACCAGGAAACATGGCCATGCTGCAGCACATACCCACCCAGCTCCTCACAGTCTAGAAAGATAAGAACCTGATTTTCTCCAAGGTGAGAAGCCCCGAGAAGAGCATGTAAAAGGCTCAGGGAGTCTGTGTGAGGCAGAGACTGCTTCTAGCTGGATGGGTTAGTGAAGGCGGTGGCATCTGAGCTCTTGGGGGATTTTGATTAATAAGAGTTGCGGGTTATTAAGCTTTCTCTCTGTTTCAGGCACCATGTGAACTTCTTGACATACATTACCTTCATTTAAGTCTCACTACAATCTTAAAAGGTGCATGAGATTGTCCCTGTTTCACAGACAAGGAAATAAAGGCTCAGAGTGGTTAAGGAATTTCCCTAGTTATACAAGATGCTGGGCAGAGCCAGAATGCAGAGTGGCATCCGTCTGGCCCCACAGCCTGATGTCTGACCGTCCCAACTCGGCTTCCTGTGCGAGGGATGACATTTAGGGGAAGCAGGAGCAGAGGGCATGGAGGCAGGACAGAATGGGCATGGGCATGTTTGGGGAGCAACCAGTGATTTGGTTTGCCTGGAATATACGATTCTTGAAGGGAAGTGATAGGGGAATGTAGAGAGGCATGTTTGGGAAGGAGGCCCCTTCACTGACCTAGCAAACATGCCCTGAGGGCCCTGGCTGCCAGGTAAGGAAGGTGGGTGGCCTTTCTCTTCAGACATCACAGAGCCAAGGAGGGTTTCTGAATGGTCATGAGGCACATTGAGTTGGAACTGCCAACTGTACACTGTTCGTGTCATGGTACCGTGGCACGGGGAACAGTATGGCCTGAGCCAGGGCCTGGCAGATGATGGGGAGTTATGAGGATAAGAGGATTGGTAGAAGCCAAATGGACTCAGCCTTTGGGGAAGGTCAAGAGAGACACAGGGTTGTCATGGATGACAAAGTGACCGAAAGAGGGAATTCAGGAGAAGGAGCACTCTTGGGAGAGAAGATGGAGAAACTGGTTTTCCACATGTTATATTTGACCTGATGACTAAATACCCAGGTAGGAAGGTGTTCATTTTGGGGTGAGTTCATTCCAGCCCCCTTGCCCTCACTAGCCTGGAGCACAAGGACCACATCTTAGCCCACCCAGGATCCCAGGGTGCCTAACCTGGGACTTTCATGCTTGTAGTTGAATTTGAAGGGAAGGAGACAGGGCCTCTGGCAGCCTGGGCCCCCTGCGCCTGTGGTGAACACATGAGCCTCTTCCTGCTCTGCTTCAGGCCAGCTAAGACCTTTCTCCTGAAATCCAGCATTTCTTCAAAACCTTATACTTTTTTTTCTTAAAAATCCACATGAACTTAACACTCTTATCCATCATATGCATTTGTTCTGATATAAAGGTGCTGCTTCTCCTTATTAATAAGCTTGGCAGATCCTCAGAAAGAGGCCCTGAGATCATCCTATGGCTTTGCATGTATACCAGTTTGAGAAGCCAGTCTTTTCTGCATGTACAAGGTGCTTCTCCCTTTCCCCAACCCCTACTACATTTCCCCAAGACACAGAGCTTCAGAAACAACTTTCTCCAAACAGGCGAGGAGGCAGGAAACGCAGGCCCACCCCAAAGGGGATAGAGCTCTGGGAACCCCTTCTTGGCTCTTTCTGAATTCCCCAAGCAAGAGGCAGCCTAGTCCACCAACAGCAGGCTCTTTCCACAGAGGGTTCTCCTGGGCCAGGGCCCAAGACTTTGGCCCAGAGCCCAGCCTTCCCCAGTAGGGAGATTAAACAGAGTTTGGGTAAATGGTAACAGTTTTTCAGAACTGTCATCTCCGCTTTGTCCCCAACCTCCGCCCTCAGCAGCTGAAGAGATAATGGTCAGAGGCCTTCCATCCCTCCATAGAGAGCTTTCTCTTCCTTCACTCCTCTGAAACAGACAGAGCATAGTTTATAAATGAGTCAACTGAGGCTCAGAGAGGCTAAACGACTTACCTAAGGGCAGACAGCTGAGAAAGTGGGAGACTGGGACAAAGACCTGGATTGCTGTGTCCTCAGCTGCCTCTCTTTCCCCTGTTCCTGCTCTGCTTCCTCTGTGCCTCATCCGTGCCAGCTCTAGGTGTCTGCAGCCTGTGCCCCAAGCACTGCTAAGAACCCAGGGAGACTGAGGCGTCTGTGCTGAGTATCCCTATGCCTACCCCAGCAACTGCTGCCCTGCTCTGTGAACCTGTGCCGTCTCTCACAGACTTAGGTGACATCCCCCTCTGTCCCCCTCTCTGCTGCTCATGTGCCACACTGTATCCCAGCCCTGCACTGGGTGGTGCACTGCGGCATGGACCTGCCTGACTCTGGGGACTAGGCATCTCTCCCTGGCCTTGCAGAGCCCTGAGGAGGCCAGTGTTTCTCTCAGGATGCTTGACTGCTAGCAGAGGGGGCCATGGGTGGGAACAGTGTTGTCCCTGCTGGTCAGGCCTGGGCCTGTGCATACCTGCTGTCACATTGCAGGTTGGGTGTCAGTGGATGGGTGCTTCTGTATGGGCAGGTGAAGCTTTAAGGCAGGAATCATTTCAGTTGGTCTTGGTGCTGCCAAGTTTTGCCTCCTCCTCCTCCTCCTTCCTTCCCCTTCTTTACCTGCCCTCCCGGTGCAGTGTCTGCCTTCCCTCTTTAGTTCTCATCCCAGCTGGCCTGCCTGTCTTCTTCTTGCAGCTGAAGTGCCAGGCACCTGGGCTGCTGAGCTGAAAGCCATCAGGTCTGGGCCGGTTTTTGCTGGTGCAGGGAAGGTGGTCCTCTTTGAGGCTCTACTCCTTTCCCAGCCTCTGTGGGAACCCTCAACAGGAGGCAGAGACCAAGCCAAGGGCCGGGCCATGCCTCATTTCCCACCAAATCCCCGGTGACTGGTAAGTGCCTGGTACATCATAGGGACTGTTGCATGTGGGTATTTGTTGGATGGATGTAAGAAGAGGGCAAAGCCAGCCCAGGCGTCGGGCTGGGCCTAGATGACTGAGGAGATGTGGCTCAGGGAAAGCCAAGCAGCCCAGCTGGGCATACACTCCCTTTGGGAGCCTGTCCTGTGAGTGTGAAATGGCTCTTCTGCAGGCCATGGGGAGGATGCCTGGCCGCCTAGGCTGTCTGTGCCCACTTAAACCAGCTGTGTTTTTAATTTAGTGGGTTTTCTTTTTTCCTCATTTGAACTTGGAGTCTGTAATTAACCTCCAATAGGTTGCAGTCACTTTGTGGGTGGGAGAAGGGTGGGAAGGGGGCTGGCCCACAGCTGGCCAGCAGCAGGACAGTGGGAAACTTTGATGCCAGGCAGGCTGGCCACATTGTCTCCGGGTGTTGCACTGCAAAGGGAACTGCTCAGCCTTAGTCATGAGGTGAGGATCATTAACCCTTTTAAGAGCCTGCTGTCCCTGCCCGCTGGGTGCCGGGAGGGAGGCAGAGCCAGGTCCTTCCTGGCTGGGTTACCCAGCCATGTCCTGAGCATCTGTCTTGCTCTCAGATCTGGGTAGGCTCCACACCCACCGCCCACTGCCGAGAGGAATGAGGTTAAGCTGCTGGCAGCAGCGGCACCTCCTGGCCTCGGGGCTGGGATGTGGGAAGGAGCAGTCCTGGTTGTCGCTGTTGTCGCTATCTTTAATGAGGTGCTTTCTGGGGATGGCCTGTCAAACAGATACAGGCCAGATGCCCTGGCTTGGCACTGGGAGATAGGAAGCAGAAGCCACCAGATACCCTGTGGCCCAACTCATGGCAGCCATGGGGCAATGTCCTAAGGTTTTATGGATTCTGTTCTGGCGGAAAATATTTTTGTGGAGGCCGATGCCATCCTTGAGAGAGCTTCTTCTTGCTCTTATAAAGCTACCAAAGGAGATCTCCCCACACCTCCACTACAGTAAACCCTAGTCCTGTTTAGGTGAGCCCTCTCCCAGGAGGAAGAGGACTGGATAAAGTAGCCTCTGGGCTTCCCCTAAAACTAAGAAGTATGGGAGCTCAGCAGAGGGGGCTTGGTCTGAGGAGGAAACCCTAGGGGAAGGGAGAGCCGCCCAATATCCAAAGACCTACCTGGGTCATCAGCTTGCCACCTGCCCCTTTATCTCTGGGGAAGGAGCCGCTGCAGGGATCAGAGTGTCAGTGATGGTCATGGGTGCAGAGTGCTGGGAACTTCCCCCACTTCTTGTGCACACAGAACTTCCTCTTGCTTTTGCTATAGGCGTCTCATCTGTCCACTCTCCTGTGTGCTGGACCTTTGAGGGTCCCCTTTCTGCATGAGAAAATATGCATGGACCCCCAGGACTGCTGCTGCTCCCTTCAGCCACAAAGCTGAATTTATGGAGAAATTCATTGCTGTATTGTTATTATTAGCAGAACATTGGAGACAACCTAATACACTCATCTGAACAATGAAATATTATGCAACGATTGAAATGATCCTAGACTTGGAAAAATGTTTGGAATGTATATTGACTGAGAAAAATAGGATATAAAGCATTTTGGAGAGAAAAGTCTTTTGGGAGACATTTGAAAGTGCCTACAGTGCCTTTCTCTCTGGTGGTAATTGAATTGATTTAGATGTGTTTTTCTTTTTCCTTACTTGTATAATTTTTTCACAACAAAAATTTCTTATGTAACAAAACAACAACAGAAGGGGACGAGCTAAACTCTTTGGAGAGTAGGGGGCGGTTACTGCATATACAGCTGGATCATTTCTGTCTGGGGCCAAACACAGAACCTGGCTCATAGCAGGCATTCAATAAACAGGGGAAAGGAGAGGTGCTCAGTACTCAAGGGCTCAAGTAGCCATGGGCTTGCTGTCCACCCCTCCATCTGTCAGGAAGGAGCAGCGGTAGGGATCAGTGTCGCCTGAATGGGGGATAAATGCCTGTCCACTGCATTGCTTCAGTTCTTTCCTTGACAGATCCCATGCCTCCCAGGAAGCCTGTTCCTCTGCTTGGTTCGGCTCTGGCCCCAACACATTCTTGGGATGTGGTGCGATGGTCTCTACACCCATACACTAGCATTGCATTCTGGGCCCTGGGCCTTGTATTGTCACAAGAGACACAGACAGTACCTGACCTCGCTCAGAGAGGGTGTCTAGGTAAGGGACTGGCATAGCCCAGTCATGTCTGAGGCCCCGTAAGAACTGTCTCTGGATGCACATATGTCTGCTGTGCAAACAGCCCCTCAGCCTTACCCCACATGATCCCAGGGGCTGGTACTAGATCCAGTGGCTAGACGACGCATAGAGAAAGGATGGTGGCTCAGAACAAGAATGAGTTTAAAATGTAGAAAGTAAGATCGGATCATCCCCCAACTTATAAGCCTCTAATGCCTTCCCAGCACACCTACAAAACAAACCCAGGACCACCTTGGGGAGGTCACCTCAATCTTTGCCACAGAAAACCTGGCAGGGCTCTAGGCCCACGAGTTAGGGTCGGGAGGGCATTGTTCCAAGGCCATCTGGCATACATTCTTCTCTTTCCTGCCACCTATGCTGCTGCCACTGCCCCCTGACCCCAAAAAACTTTCCTACGAGGTTTGCCCGACCCTGGCTTTCAACTTTCAAATAACTGCAAACTAGGATTTCTGTGAGCAAAAGACCAGGACTGGCAGCTGCCAGAGCAGGAGGCATGGCTTTTAGCATCACAGATGATGAACTGTTAAGAGCTATAAAGGAAAACTCTTTGTAAAGAACATGGCGTGATTCAAATGTGTGGTTATTTTTATTTTGTCATGCTTTAAACCAGTGCTGTCCAATAGAAATATAATGTAATCCACGTATCTAATTTAAAATTTCTAGTAGGCACATAAAAAGGTTTTGTTTTTCTTTTAATGCACAAAACAAATCCAGACTTCTCATCCTAGCTTGCACAGCCTATGTCAACCTGGGCCCTGCCTACCTCTCCAAGCTCCCCTCACACCCTGCCCACCTTCTGCTATCTTCCAGGCACATATGCCTCTTTTGGCCCCATGAACTCACCAAACCCATTCCCACCTTAAGGCCTTTATCCAGCTGCATTTTGTTTTTACTGTCGCATATTTAGTGCTGGTTTTTTGCTTGTTGTCCCTCTCACTAAAATTCAGACTCCCTAACAGTAGGATGCCTACCTCTTGATGTGGTTGAATGAATGAATGAATGAATGAATGAATGAATTCATTTGGAGCGAATTGAATAAATACATAAGGAACAGGTGAACTAGATAGGGTTGTTCTGAAGTGAGTGGACTATCCAAAAATGGCTGAATCACACAAGGTTCTCACTAGATGGAGTGGGCTCCCTGTGATTTGAAATACGGTCCTGTGTTTTCCATTGATGGCTGGCAATGACTTTGGAGCTCTCAGTTCCTCAGGCCCTCTAAATTAGGGCCATGCCTACTGTTTCTGGGGACAGTCCCTATGTAGCACATCCCCCTAGCCCATCACCATCATCGCTAAGCAGTGGCCACAGGCTCAGTGCAGAGTATTGTCCTGGAACTTATGTCAGGAATCAAGATGGTAGAGTAACCTCTGCTTCCTCCCACCAGGTGCCACCACCATCCCCACCCTGTCTTGCTGGGAGGGAAGTGGCCCGTGGTGGTGGGGACAGGTGGTTCCCTTGTCTCTAAGTTGTAAGAAAAATCAACACACTCCAAGTGGGGTAAGGGGACACTTTAGAACCTGAGATGAGCTCTCTGTGTTGTGTCCCCAGATCACAAAAATGGGGAAGGGACTAGTTGGAGGTCACCCCTTGACCAAGAAGTTAGATCATCACCAGGTGTCAACCCAATCTTAGCACAAAGCCACCTGTGCATATGTGTTCAGTTTGTAACCAGTCATTGAGCTATACACTTACAATATGTGCACTTTCCTGAATGTATGTCACATTTCCAAAAATAAAGGAGCACACCTGAAGAGCCCTTTAGATCCCACAACCTGAACCCACGCTCACAGCTTCTGCTTCAGAATGCCTAGGATATGTCACAGGTACCTGACTTGTAAAGCTTCCCGTGTGATTCTGATTAGCATCCAGGGTTAAGGCCTAATATAAGCAGTGACTGGGGACTCCAGAGCAGATGAAGGAGGGAGTGGGGGTGGGCAAGGGAAGGAAGATAAGGCAGGATTTCAGTCACACTTAGAATAATGAAGTTCTAAAACATCCAACACATTGATAGATTGATGTACATAGAATCTCTGTGTGCCAAAAAAAAAAAAAGAAGAAGAATAATCAGCAATATAAAAAAACAGGTAACTGAGGGGGAAAAACTTTATAGCAAAAGGTTAATAGCCTTAATATTTATAAAAAGCTCTTACAAATCACCAGGATGAGCACTCAGTAGAAAAACAGATGGCATGCATGAACAGGCAATTCAAAAAGAAGAAATACAATGGGCCAATACACTTATGAAAAATGTTCAGCCTCATCAGTAATCAAATAAATGCAAATTAAAACAACAAAGAGACATTACCTTTTGCCTAGCTAATTGGCAAAGATTAAAGACATGATAGTACCTTGTGTTGGTGAGGGTGTGGAAAAAACAGGCACTGTCATTCACTGGGGGGAGTGCAAATTGGTGCAACCTTTCCAAAGGGCAATTTGGCAATGCGCAAAGCTGAGGAAGACTGTGTACCCTCTGACGCAGCAATTCCACTTTTAGGAAGATCGCCTTAGGAAATAATTATGAATAATAATAATGATAGCTAACCTTTGTTAAATGTTCTCTGTGTGCCAGGCTGTACATGCATTATCTCATAGAATCCTCACAGCCATCACCCTAAGAGGTGGGAGCTATTATTTATTTCCTGTATTTTACAGCTGAGGAAGTTGAGGTGCAAACAAATGAAGTTAATTCTTGAGGACACAAATTTAACAAGTAGCAAAGTCTGGATTGAAACACAGGCAGCCTGAGTCTAGAGCCCTGCTGCCCCGTACAGCAGTGTACGTGGGGTGTGTGCAGAGATAAAGCTGCAAGGATGTTCTTTTGGGGTTGTCTGTAATGGGAAGGTGGAGGGGGGCATGCTGTATGTTCCACACAGGAATCAGTTACATAAATTATGATGCACCCATAGAGGAACATTATGCAACCATGAAAAATGATGCTGTAAGAAAAATGGTGTGTGAATATTCAGGGGGAGGGGGGATTTGTATATGCATAAAAGATTTCTGAAAGGAGGTCAAAGGATCTGATAAGATTAATTGTCTCCTAGAAAGACAACTGTGTGGTTGTGGCCAGAAGTTAGAGAGAGACATGTTTTCTAAGCCATAGAACCCTTTCACTTCTTGAATTTTGAATCATGTTGATGTCTATCAAGATATATGTATGTATATTCAATGGAATCATTGTCAAAATATATACATATACAAATAAATACACGTATAAGTTATGTTATAGAATTTGTTCCACATAACTTTATTTCCTTGAAATGCTAGTAAGAGTTCCAAGAAAAAGGCTTCAAGGCCCTCACTTAAAGAACGATACTGAAGTTAATAAAGATACTTCTTTTTTTTTTTTGAGATGGAGTCTCGCTCTGTTGCCCAGGCTGGAGTGTAGTGGCACAATCTCAGCTCCCTGCAACCTCTGCCTCCTGGGTTCAAGCAATTCTCCTGCCTCAGCCTCCTGAGTAGCTGGGATTGCAGGCGTATGCCACTATGCCTGGCTAATTTTTGTATTTTTAATAGAGACGGGGTTTCACCATGTTGGTCAGGCTGGTCTCGAACTCCTGACCTTGTGATCCACCCTCCTCGGCTTCCCAAGTGCTAGGATTACAGGTGTGAGCCACTGCGCCTGGCCAAAGATACTTCTTTAACTATGTTTAACCCACATGTTCGCCAAACCCATTTTCCCATGGAACCCTCTTCTCAAGTAATACCTGTTTTCATCTCTCCGGATACTCCTGCTTATAGAATTCAGTTTGGGAAATGCTATTATTAATATTTAACAGCCAGGCAAAAGGGTTACATTGTTTCATTAAATGAAAGAATACATAGAGCCTGGCACATAGAACTTAAGAAAGGTTAGCTATTATTGTTATTATTATCCACAAATGGCACTGATTCCATTTTGTTTACAAATGGGGGAGGTGTTGTTTATGAGTATGGAGACAAGGGATGGTTTTGGTTTCTTCTTTTTTCATCCCTCTGTATTTTTTAATTTTCTAAAATGAACAAAATTATTTTACGAGAATTATTGCATAAGCCTACATCATACATTTTTAAAGTCTTCCTTTCTGTGCTTCCTCTGTGCCCTGTACCCCTCTTATCTACTCCCTGCGTATATGCAGCAGCTCAGGGTTAAGTTCAATGAGGGGACCCTGTTCTAGCCGGGTCCTCCTGCCTGCCCTTCTCCAGAGCCAGCTCTGGCCCACTGTCAGCACTCTGAGCTGCAGGGAAAGGGCCAGTCAGTTCCCAGGCAACTCCCTGGCTCCAATAGACCTTCTCTTCTGCTACTGGAAGGCTTTTAACCACCTCACAGAGAGAGAAGAGACCACAAAATCAGACACCATTCTGCTACTAGCCTGACACATGGCAAATCCTGATACCTGAGCTTTGCTCCCAGCTCTGTGGCTGCCTGGCTACGTGGCTTCTGGCAAGTTTCTTCACCTCTCTGAGTCTCATCTGCACCGTCAGTGTCAGTATGACACTACCTCACAGAGCTCAGGGACCAAACGAGAGCCTGCATGAAGGCTTCGTGTATCCTGTAAGGGACTATCCCACTGGAAATAATTATTATACACCTCAGCAGTGAGCGCTGGTTTGGCCTCACCTTCCTGAGAACAGAGTACTTTCTCGTGTGTGTGTGTGTGTGTGTGTGTGTGTGTGTGTGTGTGTGTGTGTGTGTTTTGCTGAGGAGAGGAGCAAGGAAGTAAAACATGGGAGACTGGGGCGTGTGGAAGCAGAATGGTATTTAATCAGCTTGGCATTTGCAGCTTTGCATCCGTGATTGGGCCTGAGCCCACCAGTGCGGTCCCCATGGCTTGTTACCCATGATTTTTAATCCTGAGCGCCGACGTCAAGATCTGGGTTTGAATCCCAGTTCCATCATCTGCCCTTAGGGAAGTAACTTCACCATTCCAAGCCTCTGTTTCCCCATCTGTGAGTGGGTTTAATCATGGGGTTATTGTGAAGATTTCATAAGCTAATATAAAGCTTCATACCATTCAAGGCATGAAGGAAACTCTGCAAGTTATAACTACATCGATGTCATCACAGGCTCACTGTAAATGTTTATTGAATTGAACTAGGAAATGACACCAGGAGGGGTGGCTCTCAGGATCACCCCTTCCTTCCCCAGTTCCAGCCCAAAGACAGTGGCCCTTACTCTCCGCTACTCCTGCTTGGCACTGCCCCTACCGCCACCATGCTCACCTACCTGCCTTGTACCCCACAGCCACCCGGCCCAAGCTGAAGAAGATGAAGAGCCAGACGGGACAGGTGGGTGAGAAGCAGTCGCTGAAGTGTGAGGCAGCAGCTGGTAATCCCCAACCTTCCTACCGTTGGTTCAAGGATGGCAAGGAGCTCAACCGCAGCCGAGACATTCGCATCAAATATGGCAACGGCAGGTGAGCAATATCCAGCCTGTCTTTCATCCAACCAGCTGCCCTTCCTCCTCTCGAGGGGGGGGGCCTGAGCAGGGCAGGGCTGTGCCCCCAGTCTCACCCGTAGAGCCAGTCCCAGCCTCTCTCCTGACTCCCCTTCCTTGCCACTCCCAGCCTTCTTCCTGCAACTCGGGGACCCTCTGGTCATGGTGGCCCAGGGTCTTGAAGACCACAGGCAAGAATTAAGCCATTAGCTTCTCTGGATAGTTGAAGGCAATTTGATTGTCACAGTCAGCTCTATCAGTGTAAGTCCCTGCTCATCCCTAAAACTTCTCGAAAGACCTGCTGCAGCGTCGGAAAGCCCCATCATTGATAAAAGACCCTGACTCCAGAATGCCTCTGGGAGGTCACACGTAATGGGCTGGTTTCTCAGTTAGCGAGCTGTCACTTGTCAGAGAGCTAGGTAAGGGGAAAGGGATCAACACTTTGATTGGTGTTGGAGAACTCTGTTCCTCAGACGGTTTCCCCCTAAAACATGAGAATTGTCTTTAATCCTGAATCAGTGCTCCAGGGAAGTGAATTAGAGAAGTTCCCTGAGTCTCCAGGCTGTGAGAGATGGCCTGTCTTCCATTTTGGGTTGGTCAGGCAGGGGGCTTCTGGCACCAGAGAATCTGATCATCCAAGGCAGCCCACCACCTCTCTCCTGCCTCTCAAAGAGAAGCAAGACGAAAAACCCCTGCCTGCCAGGTAGAAGCAGGCATTCTACCTGATGTCTGCTCTGTTGGCTCCAGGGACCTAGGCCTTCCCTCTCTGACTAAGGAACTCCCAAGGCTTTTCTGCACCCCTCCCAGAGTAGCTTACAGCCACTCCCTTACTGGCTGTCATTTTCCTCCTCACCACCTCACCACACACACAAAACGCAAATTAGGATGGTTTTAGAGCACACCAGCCTACCCACAACAAAAAGTGGTAGAAGGCCCGGGCTGGGCCGGCTGCTTGAGCTTGCCGTGGCCCTGCCTCTGGCCCTGAGACTCTGGAACCTGGAAAAGAGGATGAGGGAATCAGGGGACTGGGAGTTGCTTCCAGTTCTCTGATTCTCCTTGCAAGAGTGGGGAACAGAAGTAGAACTGATCACTCTAGAAAATGATCCTGGCAGAAAACAGAATGTAATTAAGGAAGGGTTTGGCTTAGATCAAAGGTTTGTGGGTGAAAGAATGCCACTTCCTAAGGAACTTGCCATGACCAGCGCAAGTCGGGAGTTCTGTATGTCCCTATTCTACAGCACGGGCAAGAAGCTCAGGCTGCCCACCCAGCTCACCTTCTGAGACCACCCCACCCCTTCTCACTGTCCTTCCAAGGCTGGCTCCAAGCTGGAGCGAATGAGCAGGCTTCTTGGAGCTGGGGCGATTGGGTCCCATCTTCCTCCTATCCTCTTTCTAGAAGATGGCTTCTCCCCTACTTCACTGCGGTGATGGAAGTCGGGAGAGCTCCCCTTTCCCTCCTCATGGCTCCCAAACATGTCCACAACCTGCCTATCCTCATCCCACCCTACCTAGTGGCCCACACTCACACTCACCCTCTCTCCCACACATTCCCACACACAGAAACACATACCCACAGAGCCCGGGTACCACCAACTCACTCCTTTCTCTGGTAACTTCAGCTTTCTCTCCCTACCAACAAACCCATACCCATGGCTTTTTTTCTCAAATGCTCTTTCTCCACGCCGCTGCTCTCCTGGCCCTCCAGCGGTTGCCCCATCTCATTTCCGCCCTCCACCACCACAGGAAGTCACTAAAGGAGCTAGCCTCGTGCCCACTGACTGCACACTCTCTCGTCCTCCACCCACTCTTTGCCCTGCTGGAATCCACCTTTTGAGTACATGCCCAACCTCTCGATGGCTGTGTTCCTGGAGAAACCCCGGTTATCTCCACGCTCCCTGGCTCAGGCCTCCAGGGCTCTCAGCAGCCTCGGCATGGGAACACCCGCTCCCCTGGTTCTGTGGTGCTCCTCCTGGTCCTGCTGTGAGTCTGGACACTGTCTCTTAGTTGCCGTCAATGCTGGAACTTTCCTGAGCTTTGGGCCTCACTCTGCTTTTCTCCCTTTCCACCTGTGGATGATTTCACCTTCTCCTGTTGCTTTAAGAATCTGAGACCCCAAGTCTCCATCTCAGACATGATGGCTTTTTCACCTGAGTTCCAGACCCGTGCTGCAGGGGAGACACTAGGTGCCACACCTGAGATGCCCCACAGACATTTCCAATTCTGAATGCTCCATCTGGCCTCTCCCCTACCCACTCTAGTCCTTTCTCTCCCTCCCGTGTTTTCCTCTCACCTGTAGCTCAACCAGACTCCCTGATGCTCAACCCCTGACCCCTTGTTGTCTGCGCAGGGGGTCACTCCTCTTTCCCTGCCTGCACATTTCTTATCTGGTCTCCTTGCCTCTAGCCTCCTTTCCTCCTCTGTCCCACTCTCAGCCACTCCCCACCTTTTCTGAACCACAGACCCCTTTGAGAATTATTTCTGAATCTAACGTATCTGTACGGAGTATCAACTATGTGCCAGGCACCCTGCTAGAGGCTCAGGATATGTCAGTGAATGAAACAGACATGGTCCTTACCTTCATGAGTCTCTAATCCAGCTTCTACTATAGAATCTGGTAGAAGCCTCATCCTTTTCTTCAAGAAAAAAGTGTAGCTTATGTACCCAGTTTCCTTGTAATTCTAGAGGTCCACAGTCACTGACCACTGTGAGTGCCTGATGGGAAATGATCTTTCTAACATGAACATCTATTCAATCATCCATTCAAGACAGAGCTTGAGAGCCTACTGCGTGCCAGGTACAGCCTTGGGGCTCTTCCGACTCCTATTCCTGGCCTACAAGTCACTGCCCTGCTGTTTCCTGAACTGCTGAACTCCCAGCTGCTGGTCTTTCCTTTCATGGCCCAGGCTGTTCCCTATGCTGGCAGCTCTCCTCCCCTTGCTTGTCCCTGGCAAGGCTCTCCAAGGCCTGGCTTAAATGTCATATCTCTGGGACACCTTCCTAAGCCCTCCAGGCAGCTCTCATTGTCTCCTCCCATGGTGCCTTAAACGTTGCTTCATTGCTTTGTGGAGGGATCTCTCTCTCCTTCCAACATGAGAGAGCCTCAAAGCCTGGAGCCCTACACCCACACACCCCCTTCTCCCCTATAGGGCCTAGCAGAGCTCTGCACTGAGGGCTGAATTGATGAGAATCTGGCAGGGGTAGCAGCGCTCCTCTCCTGGGTGTAGAGTCCCACTGGGACTGGGCAGCAGGCCCTTTGGATGGTCTTAGCCTTCTGAACCAGTGACTATGCTGGTTAAGCCTCAGTTTCATCTGACAAATGGGTTACCCCATCCAGAAATAGGGCCTGGTCTTCTCCTGGGTATTATGGACCCCTAAGAGTCTAAAGTGTGCCCGCTGCCCCCTACTTTTCAAGGCCCTGCCCCATTTGCTGCATCCAGAAACTTCCTTGATCTCCCTGTCCTGCCCTGGGCTCTTGGCAGTGAGTTGTGAGTGCTGGAGGAGTGGGCCGTGATAGGGAACCTCTGACTCCCTGCAACCAAGGTGCCCTAGGAGTGACTTAGTGAGAACTGCCACCTGCACACGCTACCCGTCCTACACTGCACACCTCACCTAGTAGAGGGGCCGGGGCAGTAGCAGGAGTCTGCTTTCTGACAAAATGTTCTCTGTCCTGTCCACCCACACAGCAGCTGGCTCCCCTGCCGCCTGGCACTCTCCCTGCCTAGGTCGCGCTCTGTCAGGGCATCTCTGATGGCCTGCAGAGACCCCCTCCTCAGTGGGTGCTGTCTGTCTCTGTGCCCACTGCACT
The DNA here is from genome assembly GCF_009761245.1 of Sapajus apella. NCBI lineage: Eukaryota > Metazoa > Chordata > Mammalia > Primates > Cebidae > Sapajus > Sapajus apella. The sequence goes on along the minus strand of NW_022437011.1, from coordinate 9,717,378 downwards.
GAGACAGCTCACCCAAGCCTTCCTGTGCCAGGAGAAAACTGCCACCCCAAGCCCTGGGCACGGGGCCTTCCCCTGCAGAGCTGCATGTTCCCTTGTTTATGAGGGGCAGGCTGAAACAGGCCCCTTGAGCAGGCAGGGGCGGTGGGGAGGCGCTGAGGAAAATGTAGAGGACATAGCTGCCCAGATCTCGTCCCTGCCAGCAGAGAACCAGCTGGGGAGGTGGGGGGGGCGTGGTCACCATCTCGGGGCAAACCTGAGTCAGCGTGTGATGGAGCAGCAGGAGCAGAGCACAGCACCCGGCCTGCCTCCGAATCCTCAGGCTTCCGCCTGGAGCTGAGAATGAGGAGGGAGAAGGTGGCGATTCCAGCTCCGGCAGGGCCTGAGAAACCCACAGAGCCCCACCCTTCAGCCCTGACCCAGAGCCCCATGTGTATCTCCAGGGCCTGCTTCAGTGAAACCATCAGACAGCTGCTAAACCAGGACACCTACAGCAAGTCTCAGGGTCATTGTCTCCCGTCCCCCACCTCTTTATTGTTCCTCAGAGGGAATGGGTTCTCCCGGAGCCCTGTGCCTACCTTCTACAACCTGCCTATCCTCATCCCACCGTACCTGGTGCCACATGCCTGCATGTGGGGAGTTCTTCCTTAAAATTCTGTCACATCCTGCTACATATGATGCTGTATAAGGGAAGCACCTCTGAATTCCATAGTGGGTGACAAGGCTCTGAGTCCCTTGTGCATCAACACCTCCACCCCCGGACCCTTAGGCGATACCCCTTCCCTGCTAATCTGGTCAACGTACTGGGAAGTGAGAGAAGCCATACCCTAGGGAAGCTGGAGTTTGTGGCATCTAATTTGGCTGGAGCAGGGAAAGAGATGCTGTCTTAGTCAGAGGGGCCTCCAGGGTTCTGTTTAATGAAGGGAACAAACTGTAATTGACAGAAGAGGGTTGTGGGCCGGCACCAGGCCAAGGAGACAGAGACCAGCTTGAGCCAGGAAGGATATGGTATAGTTATGCAGCTGTCACCATAGCATCAGCAGGGACATCGCCATGCAATAGGATCTGTAGACAAGACAACCTTGTAGCACCCTTGTTTGGAGGATCTGGGGGTAAGGATGCCTGGGAAGAGGCTCCCCTCAGAGGTGGAGACAGCCCAGGTAGGAATCGTGGGCCACTTTGCATCTCCTTGACCCTGGCCCAGCCTCTCTGCTGGCCTCCCCGTGGCCTCCTTACCCCATCAGCTCCATAGCTCAGCTTTACACCCCCTAGGCTTAGGGCAGTGACACCTCTACTGCCCTCCCTCATGTGCCCCCACTTCTCCAACCCACTACACATAGTCTGGAAATGTGGCTTTTAATTCAGCACTAAAAAGAGGAGGAGATCATACCATGTACAGAAATAACCATGTTACTTCTTGCTTCCTCCTGGGGCCAGGCTGGGGTCCCAGGTTTTATCCAGAGCTCATGCTGGCCCCTGGAGGCAGAGAGAGGCGTGAGGGCTGTGAACAGACCCTTGCAGAGCCTAAGCACCCTGGGGTAGGTGCAAGGAAACTCTGAGGTAGAAGGAGAGGTTTGGCTGGGGCTTCAGAAAGAAGAGGGGGACCAGGGCCAAGTGCCCTGGAGTCACAGCACTGGGGGATCCGCCCAGGCCTGGCCACACAGTTCTTAGCATGCAAGGACTAGATGCAAAGCTTCAGGGCTAGCCCCAGCTTCCAGAGATAGCCCATGTCCTCATGAACTGCAGCTCCTGGCATACCTCTGCCTTTGCCTTGCCGAGTGCCCTTGGGCAAATCAGGAAGTTCCTCTAGGACTCAGTTTTCCCTTCTGTAAGAAGAGAACACTCAGGTTGACCCTGAAGATCAAGTTCAGGATCTTTTTGTTCCCCAAGGTATACAAGCTCCTGGCACACAGAAGGTGCTCAGTAAACATTTGCTGAATGAATGAATGAAACAAAACCCCCTTGGAGAAGCCACAGAGTGCCCCTTAGTGGCAGGGCTGATTTTGAGAAAAAGGGAGAGCCCCAGGTTTGCATCGGGAGTCTGGGCACCATTGCAATGGGAATCTGTCAGGACAGCTGCCCTCCCGGGGATCTGGGAACAGGCCTTGCATACCCAGAATGACAGGCTGCCACTTCCCAGGGGAGGTGGAGGCAGCTGGGAATGAGGGAGGTGGCCATGTGACTTCCTACAGGGGGCCTGGCTTTACCCCCACAGAAGAATGTTACAACCATGGTCCAGCCGTAGAAGAGTGGATGTGAGGGATCATAGATTTAGGACATGTACGCACCCCTAGTCCTGCCCTGTGTTGTCCGGAGGGCTCAGGGCTCCCTGCAGCTGCAAAGACTCCCTGCTCCACCTGGACTCCAGAAATGGCTGGGCGGAGGGAATCTCCTTCCCATCTAAGCTGCAGAGCCATTGTGGCTCTGTGGAGAGGCGACCGCTGGGTGACCGCTGGGGAGCCACAGCCGGCCCTGGCTCATGCCTCTCCCCCTCTTATCGCCTCCCTAACCAGAAAGAACTCACGACTACAGTTCAACAAGGTGAAGGTGGAGGACGCTGGGGAGTATGTCTGCGAGGCCGAGAACATCCTGGGGAAGGACACCGTCCGGGGCCGGCTTTACGTCAACAGCGGTAGGTGGGCCCCGACAGAGGGAAGGGTCCTAGAAGGATTTGCAGGGCAAGCCAGTGGCCCCCCAGCCCTCGGGCCCTGCACGTGATCCCTCTCGCACTCAGCTCCCCTCCCTCCTGCTGGTGCCATATCAAGCCCTAGATCTCAGCCGATTCAGAGAAATGCAGTGGAAGCATAAATGTTTAGCTTTGTTATCTGGGCCTGGAAGAGCCGCCAGCTCTCATTTTAAATACCCTGAAAACCAAATATTTTGAAATCAAGAGGTGGGGGTGGGGGGAAGGATATTTTTAGAAGGCAATTATAGGAGGCTGGGCTGCCAGGAGCGGGGCTGCAGAGAGAGGCAGGCCCGGGGTGTGCGCAAGCCGACTGCCTGTTGCCTGCTGCTTTGCTGGGCCCCTGAGCACTGGCAGCCCTCTCCACTGGGCCATGGGTGGGCAGCTTGGATGCATGGGGCCCCTGGTGGCAGCCTCTGTTCAGGGAGGACAAACTCCTCCCCCACAGGCCATCCCCATTCCTTCAAGTCTTGCAAGGTCAGGACCTCACAGCACCTCTTACCTTCTCGTCTGGACAGTGGCAGGCCGAGCCTCAGGGTAGAGGCTGCCTTCCTGCTGTGCTGCACTCTCAGGCCCTGGTTCTTTCCCTTGGCTGGGAAATTGCCTCTCCTCTCTGCCAAAGTTGCCTGTCCTCAGACAGTGCCCCTTCCCCTCTGGCCTGAGTACCTACAGATCGCCCTCCTCCTCCCAATACACACAGAGTATGCCATTTGGCTACCTATTTATTGGGGTTTACTTCCAGTCCTGCCTGTCACAGGATCTAATCCTGTATCTGTCATTACCTGCCTCTATTTCCACCAGACAGCCTTCCAATACGCCCAGCATGGTCCAAAAGATGACATGGAACACACTGTGCCCTGTGGCCCCCAGACAAAAACCTAGTGCAGACCCAGACTGTCCTGTACTGGTGAGGGACACCCCATCCTCCCAGCCCCTTGGGCTCCTTGGTCTCCCTTGCCACTGTGTCTAATATATCTGAGTCTCCATGTCCTTGCCAGTCTTCTTTCTGGATATTTCTCATGTCTGCCTCTTCTGCTCCTCTAACTATCCCTCAAGGGTAAAACTGGCTCAGGCTTCATCCCTAGTCACCTGAACCAGAGCAGCAGCCTCCCAAGGTGCTTTTATCCTGTCATGTTCCCCACCCCACAGAACCACAGAACGGGGGCTTTGTTCTCACCACCCTGGCCTAAGTGATCTTCCCAACCTGACTTCCATCAGTCCCCTGTCCATTCCATTCTTACTCTTGCTCCTATGCCATCTCACCCAAGCAGCCTTCCTCCTGGACCATCCCAACCCACTACAACGTCTCTCCCAGCTAGGGCTCCTCTCCTGGGCCACTCCTTGGCCAACCATAGTCTGATGGCATCTCTTGGATTCTAGCCTTTCATTAGCCTTCAACTCTCATGCTGTTGCTGAACTTTCTCTGTGGATGTGGCCACCCCAGTGAATCTGTGAGCCCAGGAATGGGAGAACAGGGAGGATGCTTTCTCCTGGAAGTTACAGTCGTAGTATTTGTTGAGCCAAGCTCCACATTATCCCATGAACCCATACTCAAAGCCAGGACATATTTTATAAATAATGAGAAGCTCGGAGAGGTTAAATATTTCACCAGGAGTCAAACACCTAGTTAATGATAGAGCTGTACCATGTAAAAGTAGCTGGCAAACACTTAGCCTTTGAGCTCCATGGGGCTATGTCTAGTCTGTCTACCACCCTAGCCTCAGGGCCTAGCACAGCGCCTGGCTCACAGTGGGTGCCTGATAGATATTACATAAGAGAACTTCTAACCTGCTCCAAGGTCTTTACTGCCTCCTCGATGGCCCAGCCTGGACATGATAGCAGTGGGGGTGTCTGAGCTCCGACTTCTCTCAACCTATCCCAAGTTTGGGAAAGTGGGCTGGTCTGGAGTCTAGCACTTGCCACGTCTGCCACAGTGGTCAGACATTCTCGGGTCCACTTTGGATTTGGGGCTTCCTATTTCATTAGTCAAGACTTTCTTGATTAGAATTAACTTAAACCTATCTTAAGGGATTTATTTATTGGCTTATAAAACTGCTAAGTTCAGAGGTAGAACTGGCTCCAGGCATGACAGAATCTAAGAACTCAGAGGAAACGTCCAAGAACTCACAGGATGGGTCAAGACAGTGTCTCTCACTATGTATTGGCCTCATTCTTTCCTACTGTAAAATGGGCCTCTCCGTGTTTGGGGAGTGAGGTGGGAAGAGGAGGCCATGGCCTCAGACAGTTCCAGACCTACCACATCCCGGCTCCTTATAGTCAGAGCTCTGCCACCCGGAGAAAAGACATAGCTTTGTCTCTGTGTCCATACGTACAGTCACAAGCATGGATTCTGACTGACCCTGCCAGGTCATGTGGCTCATGTGACCAGTTGCTGTGCTGGGAGGGTGGGGACCGTCTTTGCCTGGCCTGTCTGTGTGTGCACAGGGACTACTGAGAGGCAGAGCACCGTGAGTGACGGCCTGGCCAGAACTCCACGGAAAAGCACTTCCGTAGAGGGGTGCTGTTAGCAGAGGAAGCGGGAGTGGCTGCCATGCAGAAAGCACAGGAGTGCCCTCTCTCTTGCACAGGGCTTGGGGCCTGTGGCCAGAAATGGTGAGACCCTTCAGATAAGCCGTAGTCCTGTCCCATTCATGGATTCCTGTCAGCCCTTAGCGGGCTGTGCTCTGATCAGTTTAGGGACCAGACAGTGCAGGCTTTGGGCTGAGCACTGAGGGCATATCTGGAATCTCAGCTGCTCACAGCCTTCTTGCCTCTTGATCCTCCGGGGGAGCGGCAAGGCAGAGCAGGGGAAAGAGTATGGAGATTTGGTGTCATCCAGGCTCCATGTCATGCAGCCCTGAGTAAGTCACTTCACCCATCCCCATCTTCAGTTTTCCCGTTGTGGGTCTGAACTAGATGATCTTTAAGCCCCTGTCCCTCTAAAATTCTGGGATTCTAGTTTGATGTTGAGGCTGACATACTGTGCACCTAACCAGTACACGCACACACACATGCACACACGCCACACCACACCACACCACACCACTTCTGCTGCCTCATGCAGTCCGTGGCAGGCAAGAGCCTACTCTTGATGTGGAGAGGTGAACAGGGCCACTGCTGGGAACCAGGAGGCCCCTGCTGTGGATGTTTTCCCAGGCAGAGATGCTGAAGCTCCTTGTTTATCCTCGGAACCTATGAGACCTGCAGCAACCACACCCTGTGGTCTGCCCCCTCTGACTCATCCCAAGGTGGGTTGGTTTGGCCCGCCCAGGCCAAAGAGAAGCCAGGGCTATAGGGATGGGGCGGCCAGAAGAGGGCACAGGGAGGCCATCGGGGTATCGCCTCAGCTCTTGGGTGGCTACTGCTCTGTTTGGGTGGAGCCCAGGGCTCCTTCCTCAGATCAGACTAGGCCTTCCTTGTAGTCAGAGCTCTGCTAGTTCTCAAGAGGTCCCCACCTTCCTGAGCTGGCAGGCAGGAGGAGGAGTCGCAGGAAGTTTGTGGTACTAAGACAATAGTCGGTTTGGTCCAACCCGCTTCTGAGCTAGAGAAACAGATGCCTCATCTCAGGTGAAAGGCAGCTTGGGAATGTCCTGAGGTGGCTGTACCTAATGTCAGGCTTTGCCCCAGAGGACAGGCAGTTTTGACCTGGGGTGTCATAGGACCATGGAAGCCGTGGAGAGGCCTCTGGGCCAGTCCCTCACCTGGAGTCTTGAAAAGGCTGGCTGTTTAAAAACACACACACGCACAGATGCACACTCATGTCAGTCACACTTTCAGCAAGCGCTTATTCAACAAGATCTTGCTGCAAGCTCTGAGTCACAGTCTTGGCCCCCAAGGAAGCCCCTCAGATGGCAGGAAACTAAAAACTGAACTCTAAAAGTCTGTCTTTTCTAACAAATTCAGAGGAAGGTAGGCAATTTACCAGAGGGAAAGGGGCCTCGATGGATGAAGAGACACTCAATCTGAGTCTTGAAGGACAGGCAGAAGTTGTCTCCATGAGCAAAGGTGATAAGCAGCTGCAGTGTGGACAGCAGGGGACACATCTCCACAGCAGCGGCTCCCACCCTGCTGCTCTCACTCTGCAGGGGCTCTGATAAACTCACACTAAGACACTAACAGTTTATCAAAACTTCCTGGGCTTACCCCTTCCAGGCACTTTTTAAAATTAATTTTTAAGTTATAACTTATATACCATAAAATTCATCATTTTAAAGTATACAATTCAGTGATTTTTACTATATTCACAAAGTAATATAATCATCACCGCTAATTTCAGAACATTTTTGTCACCCCAAAAAGAAACCCCATGCCCTCTAGTAGCCATTCCCATTTCTCCCTCTCTCCAGCTGAGGCAACCACTAATTCTGGACATTTCATATAAATAGAGTCATACAATGTGTGGCCTTTTGTGACTGTCTTCTTATACTTAACATAATGTTTTCAAAGTTCATCCCTGTTGTAGCATGCACCAGCACTCCATTCCTTTTTATGGTTAAATACTATTTCACCGTATAGACATGCCACATTTTATCTATCCACTCATAAGCTTGGGTTCTTGGGTCAATTGGATTTTTCCACATTTTGGCTGTTACGAATAATGTTTCTGTGGATATTTGGGCACAAGTTTTTGTGTGGGCATAGGTTTTCAGTCTCTTGGGGATACACCTAGGAGTGGAATTTCTGGAGCACATCATGACTATGTTTCATTTTTTAAGGAGCTCCCAGACTGTTTTCCAAAGAAGCTACACTATTTTACATTCCCACCAGCAATACATAAGGGTTCCAATTTCTCCACATCCTCGCCACCACATGTTATTACCCATCTTTTCGATTCTGGCCATCCTAGTGAAAGTGGTATCTCAGAGTGTGTGTGTGTGTGTGTGTGTGTGTGTGTGTGTGTGTGTGTGTGTTTTAGAGAGATGGGGTCTTGCTACATTGCCCAGGCTGGTCTTGAACTCCTGGTCTCAAGTGATCTTCCTGCCTTGGTCTCCCAAAAGTACTAGGATTATAGGCGTGAGCCAGCCATGAGCTTGGCCTCATTGCAGCTTTGATTTTCATTCCCCTAATGTCCTTTCTGGAATATTTGCATTTAATAGGAGACAGTGCTTTAATCTACCAAAAAGATATCATCATCCTCCAAGGATACCAGACTAGTCCCTGGGATGGTAGCAGAGGGCACTGTTTCCTCCAAAAAATAAGATATTTATTTTCTCATTCATTCATTCAGTAAATATTTGTTAAACACCTGTTATGTGCCAGGCACCATTCTAGACATTGGGGTTTAGGGATAACATGTCAGACATAGCTCCTGCCCTAATGGAGCTTACATTCTAGCAAAAGAACTAAGCATTAAACAGCAAACAGTTGGTGGGGCGCGGTGGCACATGTCTGTAATCTCAGCACTTTGGGAGGCTGAGGCAGGTGGATCATAAGGTCAGGAGTTTGAGACCAGCCTGGCCAACATGGTGAAACCCTATTTCTACTAAAAAATACAAACATTAGCTAGGTGTGGTGGCGTGCACCTATAATCCCAGCCACTTGGGAGGCTGAGACAGGAGAATTGCTTGAACCCGGGAGGCGGAGGTTGCAGTGAACCAAGATCATGCCACTGCATTCCAGCCTGGGTGACAGAGCAAGACTCTGTCTCAGAAAAAACAAAAACAAAAACAAAAAACCAGCAAACAGTTGCACACCTGGTCATGTAATTATGTTAGAATAACCATAAGTAGAAGTATATGAAGCTAAGAGAGGGAATAAGGGAGAAGCCTGACCAGCTTAAGAAGTCAGGAGACTCCTCCCTGAGACACTGATATTTTGAACATCCTGGGCAGGAGGGCACCTGCTTCTTAGAGAAGCAGAGCTATGACCAGTGTAGTGTGAACATACTGGAGGAGAGGGACGGGAGATGAAGTGGGAGAGGTGGTCAAGCCCAGATTAGACCTGGGGAGAAGCTGGGGGCTTTATTCTAAGTGCAAACGGAAGCCATTGGAGAGCTTTGATAATAGAAAAGATTTATTCAATTGACATATTTTAAAGACCACTGTGGCTGCTGCAAAGTAAAAGAGATGAAGGCAAGAGTGAAGGCAGAAAGACCAGAGAGGAAGCTATTGTGGTCATCCAAGAAAGAGACAACGTCGGCCTGAGCTAGGGGAGGAGACGCGGGGCATGGATGGAGTCCGTGTATACGGACACACTGACGAGGGGGTGCAGACGCGTTGCCTCAGGAGCCCACATGTGCTAGAACAGTGTGACTACACCACAGTGTGAGTGCACCTCTTCCGTGTGGAAATCTCCCTAGAGTGTGGCTTCCCCACTGGCAGAGTTGGGCAGTAGTGTCTTGGGAAGACCCTGCCATTACAGAGGAGTGGCCTTTCTGAGGTGGAAATTCCTGTGGTCACTCTTTCCCCCACACCCCCTGTGACTGGTTCCCCGACTATCCTCCCTTTTTACCTTCCCGGGGCCCCAGCCTAGTCCCACGACAACATGATGCTGGCAGCCTGTGCTCAGTGCACATGGCTGGGGAGGCTGCCTTTCTTCAGGAGTTGTCCTTGGCCTCCCAAGGCCTCGATGAGCACAGAACTTATGTGTGAGAAGCCCAAGTGTGCAACTGTGGCCCCGGCCACCCCAGCATCTTCCCCGCTGTCCACTGCTCACTTGGCTGGGGTGAAACAATGGGCACAGCAATAGGCAGTATATGCCACCCACAGCTGCAGAGGACACCAGGCTGGGCCTAACAGATCCAGGCTGAGATTTCTCTGGCTGAGCCAAGGCCCACAGGAGATCCCAGGCCTGTGGTCCTCACTGTGCTTGCATTCGTCTGCTTATGTCAAGCCTGGGTGCTGATGACGAGGATGCACAGCCAGGGGTTAGGAGCCCTGAGCCTCTGTTGCAACACACTGCACTCTGGCCAGACACTTTGCTGCCTTCTCTCTCTTCATTCCTCCCGTGCAATGTAAATGAAGGGCAAGACAACCTCAAGGGTTCTCCCAGCAAGGGGGTTTTACAACTGGCAGGCGAGGTCACCTCAGCTGTTTCTCTTCTCTGTCCCTTTCTTAGTTCCCTGGGTCTCACTGACCCAAAAGTGGGGCAGAGATCAGCAGGAGGTCTCCAGTCCCAGCCAGCATGTGGGTTCCAGCTGGGACTGGGGTTGAGCCAAGGAGGGAGACCTCAGCAGGGGTGGGGCTCTGGGATGCCAGCTCAGTAGCAGGCATGATGTGGAGGGGACCGTGAAGCCGGCCCTGCCCGCTGGACTTTATCAGCGTGCTCCTCAGACATATACAGAGGCAGAGCTGTGTATACACTCCCAGCCCCCCACGCTCCATCCGTCTCCCCACATGTCTAAACACTGAGGATGCCGAGTGCCTGCCCTCCTCCTCTTCCTCCTCCTCCTCCTCCTCCTCCTCCTCTCACTTCCACCCCCATTGCTTCAGGGAGTGAGAGAGACCCGGTACCCCTGAGGAGACAGGGCCAGCCGGGGTAACTTGGGCCACCTCATTCAGGAGGCCACTGCTGGGCTGGGTGGAAACCAGAGGCCCTCAGAGGCCCTGGGAGCTGAGGGGAGCAGGACCTGCTTCTGGCTGTCCAGCCTGGATTGGACGGGGCATCATCTAAAACCGATGTTTGGGGCAGGAATGCTCACTTGAAGCCAGCTTTCTGGACGCCATTCCCTGATGAGGAGCAGAGCTTCAGTGATGCTCATTTCTCAAATGAGTCCAGTCAATCAGACGTGCAGTCTTAAAGCCCAGCCTTGCTCTCCCCCAGTTTCACATCCCAGCTGCCCCCATCCCTTTCCCCAGCCCTGTCTCCTCAACAACCTGAAACCCATGATTTATGACCAGGGCTCTCCAAGGCCTGGAGGCTCCCTCGAGGGGCAACAGCTGATGAGGTGGGGGAGGAGGGGGCTGTCTGGGGTGGGGAGATGTGGAGAAGGCCCCAGATGCTTATGGAGATGGGCCATGGTAGCCTTTGAAGCATTCCTGGGAGGTTTGGAGCCAGCCCAGCCCTTGGAAAAAGGGGGAAGAGAGTAGAAGCTAGGGTTTCTCCTACCCCCAACACCTCTCCAGATCTTAGAAAATGACAATGTCCTGAAGGTGCCATCCCCTGCAGGCCCAGCTCCCTTCCAGCCACTCCCTGGTCCACTATGAGAGCCCAAGCCTTGCAGGCAGGTGTAGGTGTCTTCCCTGCACCCCCTCGTGGGTTTGTTCCCCACATGAGACATCAGAATCTCAACCACCTGCAAGGGAGCCCCCAGAAAGCCAGGCAGGGAAGGGGAGAGGTGGGCCCTTATTCAGCATAGGAAGCAGTTCCTGCTATTTTCTCACCCCGCGCTCCCCCCCGCCCCCCACCACAAAAGAATGAAAATCTTCCTGGCCTTTGGAAGTTCGCCTAGAGCTTGGGTGCAGGGTTGCACTGGGCAGATGGGCAGAGCTCATGGTGGCCTCTCCTTTGCCTTATTAATGACTAGAAGGGACCACCCCAGTCATTCCTGCAGCCTCTGGTCATCTTCCAGTTTTGAGATGGGGCATGAGGGAAATGATAGCTGAGGCCTAGAGATGGTCTCAGTGGGTCACTGGCACATATCTCTCATACCCTCAGTGAGCACCACCCTGGCATCCTGGTCGGGGCACGCCCGGAAGTGCAACGAGACAGCCAAGTCCTATTGCGTCAATGGAGGTGTCTGCTACTACATCGAGGGCATCAACCAGATCTCCTGCAAGTAAGTGACCAGTAGGGGTGGGCATGGGGGCAAGAGCAGGGTAGGAGATGCTGGGTCAGAAGTGGAGGGCTCTAGGAAAAGTGGGTTCCAAGCCACTGACAAGGGTTCCCCAAGGGGTGTAGATAGGAAGCTTTGTCCTACTTCCTAGCCCTTTCCCGGGGTGTAGACAGGAAGCTTTGTCCTACTTCCTAGCCCTTTCCCGGAATATAAGGAGTTATACGCTCTAAGGGGCACAGGGGCTTGTACAGTCTCCATTTCTCAGGCCCCTACCCACCCCATCTCCTGATGTCTACCCTTTCACCAACACCCTTTAGGGAGATGGTGAAAGTCTATGCCCTAGGCACTGGGCTCTGGGTTCTCTCTCTTTCTCTCTCTCTCTCCCTCCCCTGGTCTCCCTTTCTCCCCCTCTTTTCCTCCCCATCTCTCAGCAACTCTCCAAACTTTGTTCTTAATGAACATGTCCCAGGCTGCATCTTTCCCAATAACAAGGAACCTGGCACGGCCAGAGCGCAGATCCCAGAGCCCTCTGCTCCTGTAGCCTTGAGAGGAGAAGAGGAGTCTGCCCAGAACCCAGTACTGACCTCAGGATCTGGCTGCCCTTCTGCCCTACAGGACCCCATTGTACAAAAATGCCCTGGGTGCTGCCTGTGCCCCTTCAGCCCTAGCCCCCTCTCCATGGGATGAGGGGACACCAGCAAGGACACCACTCTGAGTATGGCCCAATGGCGGAGGTCAGGGTGGAGGAGAGGCTCAGGCTGGGGCCTCTCTGCCTCCCCAGGGGCTAGAGCCTGCTCAGCAGCCAGGCAGGGTGGCCCCAGCAGGAACTCCAAGGAGCTCGGAACCACCCACTCCCCATAGCAAACAGGGCAGGTGGGAGACAGGCTGTCAGGGAGGCCTTGTTCAGGCCTGGCCAGATCTTCTGGGCAGCTGGGCCTACAGTGCCCGCCGGACAGATTCTCTGGTGAGTGTGTGAGGAGGGGAAGGGAGCTTGGTGAGGGCAGCACAGGCTCCCGACAGATCTAGGGGAGGAGTGGGGGGTGGGGCTAGTTAATAACTTCAGTGTTTCAAAGCAGCCCAAGCCTAGAGCTCTGGCAAGGTGCTAAAGCTGCCCCATTCCCATGGCATCTGGGCAAAGGCCACCAAAACATCGGTGGAGATTCAGAGAGAGATGTTTGACCTTCCCCCAGACCAGGTCAGACTCAGCACTTCTCAGCTCCCCTGCCTCTGATCTCCCTCTCCAGATCTGCAGCCCCCTTCCTGGACACAGCCTTGCCCAGGAATGTTAGCCTGGTGAGGAGGCCAGGACTTTTAAAGACCCCTCCACCTAACAACATGGTAACAAGGGGCCGCGCCTCCTTTATGCTCAGCTCAGTGCTGGGTGACCGGCCCGCTCTGCCAAGCAGAACCGTGACTCTTGCCCCCACTGGCCTCTTCCTTGGCCCCAACCACACCTGCTGCCATCTCTTTCCTACCCTCCCCAATCGCAAATCTTAGGGGAGAGTCCCAATAGCAACAACAGGCTCTGTAGGGAAGTTCTCAACCCACACTCAGCCCCTCATCCTTCCCCACCTTCTGCCTCTAGGAGGCTGCCATGTTAGTGTGACAGACCCTAGGGAACATTCTAGCCTTGAAACTTGAGTTCTTTGGAACAGATCTACTAGAAACTCGCAAGGGTCCCGGCATACCTCACAGGGATGGCCCAGCCCTGCATCCCCCTTTCCTTGTCTCCTGCACCCTCTTCCTCCCCGTGACATATACACCAGGTCTCTCCTCTTCCTGAGCCCCTGGGACCCCTGAAGCTTGAAGGGATCCAGCACTGTCACTGAAGCCAGCCCTCATCCAGGCAGGGAAGGTTCTGGCCCCTCAGGCCAGGTGCCAGAGCTGAGGAGGGCCATGGGGGCCAGAGTTCCAGTACTAGAGTTTGGTGTGAGCAAGGGAGTGGTGAGATACATGGGCTCCAGGAGGGCCCTGCCAGCAAGGTTGTACCCCTAGGGCCCCTGAGTCCTGCCCAGCTAAATGAGAGGAGCAGAGGCAGGAGCCTGAGCCTTGTGAAGACGGTGCCCTGTTCCCCTCCCCACCAGGGCACCTGGGCTGCACTGCTTAGACCTGGGTACCCAGAGCCACCAATTCCCCATCTCAGCCACCCCTGGTTCCAGCTGAGGTTCCTGGAACCAACTTCCCTGACTCCCTTTGTCAGCCCTTGGGGGAGAGGGGCATCCATCAGAACGGCAAGTCCTCAGAGCTGTGCTGGAGAAGGGCAGGGGGGGGGGGGGCAGGGCAGAGCCCAGAGGCCATTCTGGGGGTGGACGAGCTGGGAGGGAAGGGGGGCAGGCCTCTTGGGGTTCCTGGTGACACCTGAATGGAATAAAAAGGAAAGAACTTAGGAAACGGAACTCACGTCTTACCATTTGTGCTGTTTGTTTACTTTTTATTTTGATTTTTTTGCATTTCCGCTTAGCTTGGATAATGAAACTACACTGGTCAGTTTCATTCCAGTTTCTATAAAAATCAGTTTTCCTTCCTGGTTTTCTTACACTTGTTGTTGTGTATTGGTTCAGAGCCCTGCAGGGAGTGTTGGAAAGCAGGCACACTCCGTCCCTCCTGTTTTTCTAGAATTCAGTGCCAAGAGAAACAGTGTCACTGATACTGAATTTTGTTTTAAAAAAGACAACGTAGAGGGATTTGAAAATGGGAGTCCAAATCAAGGCGACTGTCCCCTGTCTGGGTTAGACAGGGGCCTCTGCACTCCCTCTTGCTGCTTTCTCCTCTTCTCTCCGTGTGTTTGTAGAGCACGGTTGGTGCGTGACTCTTGGGGACTGGTTCAGGGGATGATGACAGAACAAGACTCTTTCCAGCCCTGTGCACATACCAGTGGCATGCCTCCCCTTCCCATCAGCTCATCCCCCTCATCCCTCTGCCCCTACCCCACCCATGTCCAGGTGATTCCCCATCCCACCCCCATCTGCCTGCTCACCCTCACCACATCTTCACCCCTCTCATGAACTCAGAGGCCCTTCACTCCCTCCAGTGCCCAGGGCACACCGTCATCCTTCATCCACCCCCTCCTCCGGGTGAGGGCAGCACACATGGCATTATCCCCAGGCTACTAAAAGGAGAAACTGAGGCCCGGGAGGTGGGGTGGGGAAGGGGAAGGCAGAAGTCCTGACCTCTCTGTCACCCCAGATGCAGCCCGTGGGCTCTCCTCTCTGCCCCTCTCTCACCCTGCTCTTCTCCAGCCCTGGGGACAGACCTTCCCAGAGTCATAGCCGATGACACGGTGGGAAAGGCTGGGAAGGCTGTTACCTGCTGCTGCTTCTAATCTGTCCACTGTGCCCCTGAAAATCAGAGGATCAATCCCAGTTGCAGTGGAAACCACCAACCACCACCCAGCCCCCAATGCTTAGTTCCCCAACCATCCTGGTTGATAGGCTAATGTACCCCATACTCTCTTACCCTGGTATTAGGTGCAGGTTAGAGAGGCTATAGGCCCAGCTCACCCACAAAGCCTTCTCTAGGGAAGCCCCAGCCTCCTGAATGTGACGTATCCTCAGCAAACAGGACTACGGAGAGAAATAGGAGTGTCCAGGAGGTCCCTGAAGGAGCTAGTGCCCCAAAGAATGAACAGTAGTCGCTGTCAGCCTTCCACCACCCCTCACTGTGCCTGTTCCCAGTGCCTTTTGTTTTGTTCAGCCAGAAAATGGGGAGCACATTTTCTCAAGGAAGGAAGGTTAGGACCATAATGTTGTGCAACTCAGCAGCCATGAAAGATGTAAGGATGTAGTCAGGGTAGTCCAGGCCACAGGGACGTATAGAGTTCTCATTGGTCTCCAAGGGTCTTGGGGCAGCAGCCCCGCTTATGTCAGCAATGGAAATACATTTCTGCTTGCCCCTTCTGCCCCTGTACTCCCCCATTCTCTCTGTCTGTCATACACACACACGCACACGCACACACATTCACACACACACACACACACACGCACACACATTCATACACATACACAGGTTTCCCTGCCTCCAAGAGCTGAGCTGATCTTAGACATTGGACACACGTGCATCTGTCTCTTTCTTGTTCCTTTGTGGAATTCAAGAGTCATTTTGGCAACTTCCTGGGTCTTTGGCAATCCTCCACTCCCAAAGGCACTTATGTTTGAAAATCACTTCTCCCCCTCTAGTCCCCATCACAAGTGGACATCAGTTTCCAAGAGCTGAGGAAGAAGAGCTGAGCCTGGCTGGAGCTGGTCTGGTTGGGAAGCCTTAGCCACTACCTCCATTTTCCTGAGCTGGGATGAATAGGGACGAGCGCCAGGGATCAGAGAAGGACGTGTTGACAAGGGGGCTGATGGTGGTCTCCTCCCCCAAGCCACCTGCTCAACAAGATGAGCTTGCACCTCTCCCCACCGATGCCACTTTCCTGATACACTTCCCAGCCCTCCACCACCCCTCCATTAGCCAGGCAAACCTCCACACAGACTCCTACCACTGCAGGATGAACCTCCTGTCTCCCCTGGGGGAGATGCCATCAAGGCCCAGAGAAACTCCAGCCCTCTGCTCAATGCCACTCCCATTCCCCACGCCTCCAGATTTGAGGTCACAGGTGTTCATGAGTATCTGCCACAACCAATGGCACCACTTGCTGTAAGCCTAAGTGGCTTCCTGGTGGTTGCCATATACTGCAATGCTAGGAAGTAGAGTACACTTGCCTCTCGAGGAAGTTTAAATGGATTAATTTTGAACAGTAGTCTGTTATTGAGGACGACACTCGTGATAAACTTAGCTAATTTCCTAAGGAAGAAGATGCAGAGGCAATATAGACCCATCTCTGAGTAGGGAGATGTGGGGAAGGGGTCCAGCCCTCCCTGTAAGATTCTCCTTAGGTATCTGGCCTTGTTGGGGTTCAGAAGAGAGTACAGGGCTGGGCATGTCTCCCAGAAATCTTCGAGAAATCTGAGACTCGCTTGAGGAGAGGGGTGGCAGCCAGAGAGCAGAAGAAAGTGTGCCTTAGGGGTAGGGACAAGGTCAGGGAGATTGAGTGGGTGGTGCTTTGGAGCTGTAAGCAAGGCAAGATCAGAGAATGAGATCCAGGGCAGGGCCAGGCAGTGATGGAGGAATAGGTCATGAAGAAATGGAAGGGCTTCCAAGGATGGCTGCCAGTAGGCCCTTGATGGGGACCAGCTTCCAGGGTCCCCCAGTGAGCCTGCTCCAATTCCTATTGCGGTCCTTGCCACCTGAGACAAGATTCCCTGCACCTGGTATCAGGAAGGTCCACTTTGGGATGCTGATAATTCCAGCTCCTCTCCAACTTCCCATTTCCCTACTGAGTGGGCTTCTCCAAACCATGTTCTACAAGGGTTCCTCAAAAAACAACATCCATGGTGAAATAAATTTGAGGCGAACTTACATGGAAAGTTCAGCTATTTCCTCCTATGAAACTTTCATAGTCTTTCATAGGTGAATGTACACTGCAACTCTGCAAGGCACCCTGAGAATGCATTTCCTACATTGATTTAGCCACAGAACCCTCTTTGAGAGAATAGATAAAACATCTAGATCATAGACATACAGTCTGGGAACAGCATTCCCAAGTTCTCTGAGCTTTCTGGGGGCTGTTTCTTGGATGAGAAAACCTGCCCAGGGCCCAGGAGATAACCCCTCAGTAGGTCCTGGGAGGATCTCCCAAGAACTTGGTATTCCTTAAGGCTCCCAGATCCCTGCCAGCTGACTGACTGCCTGGCACCAAGAGGCTACAGTTCTTGCTTCATGGGGCACCAGGCAGGTAAGAAGGAAAGTCTCAATGGCCAGTAGGACAACTTCCCATCTTCCCTCACCCCACTTCCCTAAATCATCCTCCTCCCTGGCCCACCCCACCGTCCCCACCACCCATGGAGCCACATCTATTAGACAGATTTTTAAGGAGATCTCAGAGCCCTCCACCCAGCCCCGACTCCAGTCCCTTCAGCTGCAAGTATGACCCCAAGTGCCTGACTTGGTTTTTCTCATTCATCACTGTGCACTTTGATTTCTAACCTTAGCCTCGCGGATGATGCCAGTTTGTTCTGTGATTTTTCCCCTTTTCCTTCTCCAGATGTCCAAATGGATTCTTCGGACAGAGATGTTTGGAGAAACTGCCTTTGCGATTGTACATGCCAGATCCTAAGCAAAGTATGTTTGAAGATACAAACACAAGTCCCTGCTCCTTAGAAAGCTTCCGGGTGCAGTCCCCCCAATGTAGGGCATAGGGCCAGGGGTGTTGGTTGTTTTGATCTTTGGCTGTTTTGTTTTGTTTCTCTTTTCTTTTTTGTATTTTGGTTTGTTAGTTCTTTTTGTTTTGTTTTGTTTTGTTTTGCTTTGTTTTCATTTTTGGCCTAATCCTTGGGTTTAAAGTTCAGGGCTGCAGGTAAGGGGCAGAGTGGCAAGGCCAATACAAATGGTAACGGTGGCAAGGAACCCAGCTGGCATTGGCAGGAGCCCGTGCCGGGGTGTTGCAATGCCTGTGTCTTGCTATCCTGGCTCTCTCTTTCTGGTTTTCTTTCTTTTGGTAGGTGTCCTGTGGGATACACCGGGGACAGGTGTCAGCAGTTCGCAATGGTCAACTTCTCCAGTATGTCTCTTTCTTCTATTTCTTCTCTTCCCTGGTGACTGACAGTCTCCCCCTGGGGAGGGATGGGGCCTTGCTTAGCAAGACTAGGAGGAGATGCAGAGGGTGTCCTGCCCTCCTCTCAATCCTCAGTGCTCACAGAAGCCTGTGCAGAGGGGACGGAAACGCCCCCCGGCACCCCCACTTCCACATGTGGGCTGTACCTCCTGGGCACAGTAATGCTGAGTTCTCTCTGCAGCAGCCAGGGCCACACTCAGGCCTCCTCCTGACTTCTGGGGGTCAGGCAGCCTGGCCAGAATGGGAGGAAGCATTTGCAGAGCCCTCCCGTGCCTCTGAAGGCTGCCTGAGGAGACCGATGGGGCTGGCAGGGTGTGTGGGCTCGTGTGTGTGCTGGCGTGTTTAAGAGAGAAAAAGTTCTCAGAAAGCCCATTTTCCAGAGTTTGTTTGTTTTGAGGGTTTGGAAACGGGGTAGAGGGAAGGAAGGGGAATTAAGGGAGAGCAGGCCCCAGGGCAATGGTTTCCATGGATACCAGAGATATTTATGTGGCTACAAGATGGTGGGGGGGTGTTGGTGCTGGAGATGCTAAAAGGTTGAGGATTGAAAGGTAACTGGTGACTCTCTCCAGCATCTCTGTGGTCTGAATCCTCCCATCTAGGATTTTATTCCCTTCCTTTCTTCAAATTCTGATGTTAGACCTTTCTCTTTTATACAATTTGCAAAAAAAAAAAAAAAAAGAAAGAAAGAAAAAGAGAGAAAGAGAAAGAAAGAAAGGAGAGAAAGAAAGAAAGAAATGAAAGAAAGGGAGAGAAAGAAAGAAAAGAAGGAAGGAAGAAGGAAGGAAGGAAGGAAGGAAGGAAGGAAGGAAGGAAGGAAGGAAGGAAGGAAGGAAGAAAGAGAAAGAAGGAGAAGGGAAAGGAAGAGAAAAAAAAAGAAAAAAAGAAAAGTGAGCCCCGAGGTCCAAGGACGCAGCCACAATTGTGGAGTGTTTTATTTGGGGCCTGAGAGCAATTCCTTCCAGCACCGCCAGGTGGAGGTGAAGCAGAGCAAAAAGCCACTAGCCAGCCACTGATGCCGCTTCAGGGCTAGGGGTCCGCTGGCTTGCAAGGCCTGTCTCCAGTCACCCATCCCATCCTGCAGAGCAGGCTGGGCCCCTGCTTCCCTCTGCCCCCCACCTCCTCTTCTCCAGGGAGGACAGCTGGGCCCCATGAGGAGTTTGGAACCAAGTGTCCACAGGGCACTGGATACTGGGAGGTAGAACTATGGGAGGTGCTAAAGGTGGGACCCAGGGGGCCATGTAGGTAGCCCTTGGAAAAAAGGGGTTTTGGGATTTGGGTCTCAGGGTGGAGAAATGATCCTTCCAAGTCCTTGTCAGACCACAGCACAACAGGTCAGCAAGTTACTCCGCATCCCAACCCCACAGGGGCATAGAGGCCCCATGGGTGGGAGCTGCTTGGCCCAGATGGTCAACTTTCTTAGTGGAGTTTGGGAGGCCAAGGAGGAAGGGCAGAACCTGTGGACAGGACATGCGGCCCAACAGAATTCTCTAGAACGTGGACTCTACAATCATTTCAGAGTCATACCCAGCCCTTTGTGGAAGACTATAGAGCAGGAGGGGCCTCAGGACAAGGCAGAGCCCAGGCAGAGCCGGGGGGCAGGTGAGAGAGACAGTGAGGCCATATTCCTCTCGGCAGAGAGCCTCTCAGGCTTGCGGGACTGTTCTGGATGGGGAGCCCCGGCCTGTCCTAAATCAGAGCAGCAGAGCCTCCGGAACCTGGGCTGCAATCCAAGGCCTCTCTGCCAGCTGGGCTGCTTCAGCTTTCAGCCCAGGTCTGCGGGGAGGGTCAGCAGGGCCCCAGGAGCCCAGAAAAGGGCCTGTAAAGGCAGTCCAGGCCTTTCTGCCTAGTGTCTTCAGTAGCTTGACTGTTACCTTTTCGTAAAGGATTTATCCTCTTCAAGCACTTTCCCAGAGAGCACTTCATATATTGCTCTAGCAGATAATTACAGAAAAGGTGGTATGAAGTGCTGGCTTAAGTGTTCAGGCTTCAAATTCAAAGAGACCTCAATAAAAATCCCAGCTGCTGAGCTTACTAGTTCGGGGGCCTCTTTAACCTCTCAATTTGTTTTCTCATCTGTAAAATGGGGATGATGACATTTATGCCTGTGGGGTCACTGTGAGGATGACATGAAGGGCTGCATTTGAAGGGCTTAGCAGAGAGCCCACCATTATGATTGGAGTGCAGTTTAGTACCTCTCCCAGCTATAACTGGCATGGGGGGTGGGCAGCAACAGCCCCCTTGAGGCTGACTCCCAGCACATCCTGAGCAAAGTGTCCAACCTTCACACCTGGCCAGACAGCATCTAGACCAGGTTATCTTTTGCAGAGATCAAGGAAAGAGGCTGTGACTGCAATAGCACATTGAAGCTTCTCCTTCTTCCAAAAATAGCCCCTCCAATCCCCATGGGTCAAAACTTGTCCATCTTTATGTCCCCATGTAAAGAGCACACACACTTGTACATGCAAGCACAAACATGAGCAGGGGCTCATATATGCACAAACACACAATCATGTTCTGACATGGCTGCACACATGAGAAAACCCATGAGCATGTGCTCACACCTGCACATACGTGTAAAAACACAGGAACTCACACTCACATCTGTACACACATCACTGCCTCCTTGTTCAGGCACCCTATGACTGTATGTCATGGAACATGTCCAAGATGAAGAGTTTGCATATTGTCTGGTAAGCACGGCCCTGTCGGGAGTCCAGCATCATGTTGCCATGGTTACTGGGTCACCATGCATATTTCTGGTTAATAGGCCCTTCCTGTGACTCAATGGTGCCATTCCACCCTAGCTGAGTGGCAGCCAATGAACATAATGAGTGGGAAGCTCTTCTCTTTGCTGGGGCAGAGCCAGCCATAGGCCCCTCATGTTCCATCCCACCCTTCCCAGTGAGAAAGCTGCCTACCCAGTGACTGACCAAGCCCTCAGTGACCCCACCAACAGTGCCAGCCACCACTCTAAACAGTACTGGCCTTTGACTCGAAGAGGCCAGTTAGGAGCCCTGGAAGGTGCTTCTACTATTCAGTTCCCAGAGGGGTGACACAGAAGAAAATGCTTAAAGGGCTTTGGTAGCCCTGCTCACTTCTTCAGATGGTCATTGTCCTCAGGAATACCCAGCCAGGCCTGTCCAGAGACTCAGTGGACAGGAAAGCCATGGCTTAGCACCAAGGGACCAAAGATCTGGCTTTCAGTCTCCCTTCTGCCCCCTAATTTGCTGTGGGACCTTGGGAAAGTGTCCTAGCATTATCACGGGGCCCCAGCTGCCTCATCTAATACAAACTTGTCCAAAAGTGGGGCCCAGACCAGCTCTATGAACCCGATCTTCTTAGTGCCCCAGGTCTCTGTGGTCAAGCTGGGCTGTTCTCTCAGGGCAGCATGGCTGGACATCCAAACAATGTGAGCTTTCCGGCTGCCTGAAGGGCCCCCGGGCCTCAGCACTAACTACTCAGTGAGAGGTGCGCCAGGGTTCTTTGAGAATGGTCAAGTTTCTACTGTCTACTCAGCACAGCTGACCAGCCCTGGGACACCCTGGAGAGAAGTGGACAAACTGTACTTAACTTTTTCCTGCCTCCAAGCAGTCAGAGTGACTTTGGTTTCTGCAAAGAAACCAGAACTTCAAGGTCACTCCCCAACCTGGGATTTAATAGCAGTACAAGAAGGGCTTGTGTCTGGAAGGGCTGGGAGTAGCGCTTCATTGGTGTGGTCTCTGCATGGAACTGGGGGGGTTGAAGCCCCAGGATCTTCCTCAAGGCTCTTCAGTCAGAGCCATTGCAGTCCCTGGCTCAGAGCCACCCTGCTCTCCTGCCCTTTTCCAAAGGCAGAACCCTCTGGAATCCCTATCAGGAAGTAGATGAGAGGTCCAGGGATGGATAATGCGCAGGACTTCCTGCAGATTGCCACACATTCACCTTCCTCCGAGGCAAATGAGAACATCAGACACAATGTCACATCCTCCCTGGATCTAGTGGAGCTGATTATGCACCTGGCGAAGCCAGAGAGTGAGCACATCCAGGCTGGCAGGAGCAGGGCCCTTGCACGGATGCTGAGCTTATGCCTTTAGGCTTGTTCACATCTTCCTCTAGCTGTGTGCAGGCACTTCGGACAGACGAGGAAACAGGGATTATGCCTTACCCACATCCACATAGCGAATTAGGGATGAAACTGAGACACTCCAGGCCTGTAGACCGATGCTGGGTGCTACCTTAGAATGGTAGGGGAGATTTTTTAAAAACACTGTTGAGATTTCTGGGCTCCCACCCCAGAGCCAGACTGCCTTGGTCTAGACAATTCCAAAGTTCAGCCAGGTTTCCAAACCTCCTAGGATCCTATGTCCCAGCCTGTTGCCCATTTAACAGATAAGAGACCGAGACTTAACTAGATTGGTATCACTCAGGGTCTCACAGCAGCAGGTCAGTGCAGAGCTGACCCTTGAGTCAGGGTGCTTTTATCTAACCCTTCTATGGTATGGGGGTCCTGAAACCACACATTCAAAACACGATCCCACTTCCAAGACTGTAATTTGCCCACCATTTGAGGAGCTCAGACGTTCTACAAGTGAACCCACTTGTCTCTTCCTCTGAGTTGCAGTTTGCTCTTCTCAGTAGTGAAATCAGGCTCAGGCGCCAAGGTCCAGCCCTGTAGGCTTCTAGGGTGTTGGAGTGTCAAATAGAGAAGCGGCCTGCTGTCTGGAACCTTGTCCTCTTCTTCCCGCTCCCTCCCGCAAACTCTGAGGCTCCCCACCCGGGCTCCCAGTAGGTGGGCAGGCCAGCTAGGCCTGTGGGGCCGGAGAGGGACATGGGGCCGGTCTGGGAAACTCATGCCTGCACTCTGAACAACAACAACAACAAAATAGCGCCCTTGATGAGGGAGCTGGGCAAGCTGTCTGCAGGAAGGCTTGAGAGTTGAGAGTGCTGAAGGCCTGGCACTGATGCTGGGAGGAGCAGGGAGCTCCTGAGGCCCCACCCCACTCACCTTTCCTCCCAGGGACATTTGCCAACTGACTCTTGCGCCTCTGCCTCCCCACCAGGTACTAACCCCACAGCTCATCTCTAAAGAGCCTGCCCTGCCTGCTGTTTCTAACATCTCCCTCTCCGCTCCTTGGGGCTCACTTGGGGACTGGGTGTCAGGGAAGGAGCTCAGGAGGCCGGGAGGGGTCACTACTAACCTGCTTTCACCTCGCAGGGTGGCTGCCTGGTGTCTGAAGAGTCCTGACCAACGTATCTGTCTCTCTCTCCCCCTGCCCCACCCACCTGTCTCTCCCTCCACCCTTCCCTCTCTCGCCTTCCTCTCTTCTGCACTGCCAGAGCACCTTGGATTTGAATTAAAGGGTATGAAATGTCTGTGTGTCACTCAGCACCATCCGCGTGGCCCCTCTCCACAGCCTCCAATGCCATGTGTGCTGAATGTTTGGTTTCCTTTCCAAAAAATGGAAGAGGGATGATTCCAAAAATCTCTCCTGGCCTCATTGAGATGTCCTATCATAAACTATGTTGATGTAGGGGAAGACAAGAGAAGCTCATGAGCAGCAGGGCACTCGGGGTTTCAGACCGTGGCCCTCAGTGTACAGTAGCGCCCCTCACATGGGGAGATCAATAGCTAGGAGGCCTCAGAGGGGAGGCCCCCTTCTGAGCTGAGTGCAGCCCCACAGGCTGGCTGCACAAGAGATAGGCCCCTTGTATGAACATGCTCCCTGGAAGGGCTGGTGTCTGGGAACCACAGCAGCCTGGTGTGGAGAGTGGTGCAGAGAGGCATCCCTTTCCATTTGGCTTTAGTCCTCCTTCTGTTCCCCATTTCCACATCCATTGCTTTGCATTCTGCATCAGGCCAGTAGCTGATAACTCCTTGTTTTTCTCTGTCCCTGTCCTGTGTCTGTCTACCTGGCTTTGCCATCTGCTTGAGGCTGTCATTCCCTCCATGATCTGACCCCACACTGGCAAGACCAGCAGGGTTGGGCTGGCCTCTGGTGCCTGCCCCTTGTCCCCCAGCTCAGAATCTTACATGTGTCCTCCTGCCACCTGCTATTACCACCCTCTGGCCCCTGGGAGACTCCGTGGGCTGGAAGGGACTTTAAAGGATTAGCGTTTCTGGCTATCTGGCTTTGTGCCAGGAGGCTCCTCCATAGCCTCAAGTGCCCAGGCATATGACAGCAGGAGATAGGCAGGGGGCTCCGAGGGTGGGGGCTCCAGTGGGGTTGGATCTCAGACATGGTACAGATTCTACAGTTTAGGAAAGGCTACTCTCGTGGCTGATCTGGGGAGGCCTAATAGCCCCACCACCTATCCTCTATCAGCTGTTCTCAGTAGAAGATAAAGTGTAAAGTTTGTGTGTAAGATGCATCTGTCTGTAGCTACTGGCTGTGATGGGGCAGTGGGAGAGGTATTGAGTCTGTGTGGGGTCTGTGATGGTGGCAGGATGCACAGGGGTGAATCTGCAGGTACGTGTGTGTTGTTGAGAGTGAAAACGTATACACCTTGTGAGGTATCTCAGGGCAGGATGTGAGCAGGTGTGGGGGGCTGTGGAATGCCTTCGTGTTAAGGGTTGTGTGCTGTGCAGGTGGAACTGTGAGTGGGAGGAGATGACTGTGAGGGCGCAGATATGTCTGTGTCTATAAGGCTGGTCTGTATATTCACTCACAATGCAACAAACATCTACGGAACAGAGTTTACCAGACACACAGTCCCTGCCCTCCTGGGCTCACACTCGCAGGTGACAACAAGCTAACAGGAAAGCATCAGGTGGTGTTCCGGGGGCTGCACAGAAAATAAAAGTGAGGTGATGGGCTAGTGCCTGGCTGGAGTGGGGTGCTAGTGTAGTTAAGTGGTCAGGGAAGGCTTATCCGAGGAGGTGACATCTGTTTTAAAACCTGATGAAGTGTCCAACCCTGCAAACAACCAGAGGACAAACAAGTCCTGCAGGGGGCAGCACAGCAGGAAGAGTGAGTCATGTGGTTGGAGCGGGCTTGCCTTGTTCAGTGGATGGAGACTCCCAGCAGCTCTGAAGCACAGTGGACACAGGGGAGAGGACCACAGATGAAATCCAAAAGGAAGGCTGGGACCAAGCAGCCGGGGGCCTCAGAGGCCATGGTAAGGCTTTGGGTTGCATTCGAGTTGCAGTGGGAAGCCATCTTGAGTTTCTAAACAGGGGAGTGAAGTGATCTGCTTTATGGCTGTAAATAAATGTAGCTTTGGATGGACAATAGCCTGGGCTGGGGGCAGGATGGGTAGGAGAGGAAGCAGAAAGACCCATCAGAAAGTGACCATCTCCAGGCGTGAGGTGGCACCATCCCGGATTAAGTTGGAAGCAATGGAAATGGTAAGACACGCTCAGACCCAGAATCTACTTGGGAAGCAGAGCTGAGATGACTTGCAGCTGGGTCCAGCAGCAGGGTAGATGGGAAGAAAGGGAGTAAGAATGAGCCCAAGGTCTGGCCCCTGAGCAACAGGAAAAGTCAGGCTGCACCCATGGGCTGGAAAGAGTCGAGGAGGAGTTTGGAAAGAGGGTGTGGAAGCAGGGATTCTGTTTGGTCATGGCCCTTGGATGCATGAGTCTGGACCCCAACACATCCCAAGCGAAATGCCTGAAGAGAAAAGGACATGAATAGCAAGCAGAAAGGGAACACAGATGACTCCAATCGGAAAAATGCTCAACCTCACTCATGAGTGAAACAGAAATAAAGCTACACTGAGACAGCACAGTTTGCCCTCTGGACTGGCAAACCCAACAAGTCTGATAACACCATGGAGTGTGGGGAACCAGTCCTCTCATCCATACCTGATGGGACAGAGGCTGCCAATGGGTAAAGACTCAATGGAGAGCCATCTGGCACGATCAGACTCCAGGAAGAAGTCAGGGCAGGAGGTATAAATTTGAGAGTCTGCAAATAGATGGTATTTAAAGTCTGAGTCTGAATGAAATCACTAAGGGAGAGAGGGCAGGTGCAGGAAAGAAAGAAGCCTGAGACCCAGGCCCTTCTACCTTCCTGGCCAGTAGAAAAGAAGAAAGCACAGTTAAGACAGAGACAGATCAGCCAATGAAGTAGGAGGGAGAGAAGAACCATCCCAAAGCCCAGGGGGAGTGGGCCCCAGAAGGAGAGGGTCAGCTGGGAAGGAAGCAAGTGACCTCAGGACTTGGCAGCCTGGAGGTGGTTGGTGCCTGTGACCAGAGTGGTCTCAGAGGAGTGACGGAGACACATGCTTGACTGGACTGGATGAGGCACGTGAATGGGGCATGAGAGCAAGAGCCAGGGCTGTGAGCACAGAGCCAAGAGATGGGACCTAGGGTGGAGGTGTTGTGTCTGGTTGTTTACAACTCGGCCCGACTGTGTCAGTGGGCGTGGGCGTGTGTGTGCACCTGTTGCTGGAGTGTGTGGTTAACTCTGTGTGTGTGCATGTGCTGTTGTGTGTGCAGGTGTGTGTGAAGGGGTCTGTCTGTGAATCAAATAGGCATAGTTAGAAATCTGTGTGTGTCTGGAGGATTTGCGGCCCTGGGTGTTTACTGGTGTGTACCCCTTTGCCAAAGGGTATGCTGCAAGCACAAGAGGTTAGGGACATTTCCCAGGGCTCTGCTAAGGCATTGAGGTCCAGCCTTCACTTCCCCCTGAGCTGGGAGGAGGTCACAGTGTGGGGGGGCCAGCCAGCAGGTATGGTGGGCAGGGGTGGGGTCTCTGGGCTGCAGCCTTGGCTATAGCTAGCGCTGTCACCTTTTACTTTTTCTTCCTCCTGACTTTCTGTGTTTTAGAAGGGCTGCCTCAGCAGCAGCAGAGGACAGAGAGGACAGTTGGCCTTTGGGAGGGCTTTGAGGCCCAGCCTAGTTCAGCTTCTCAGCAAGGGCAGGAGCTGTTCCTTGCGTACCAGCACTTCCCTAGATACCAGGCGTCTATGGTGCCACCGGCAGGCTTCTCACAAGCAGACACAGGAGGCCTGGCGTGGCCCAGGGCCACACCCTGACCAGGCTGCAGGGGTTAACAAAGGCCTTCCTCCCACACCCCTTCCATGGGCTTGGCTGGTCTGTCCCTCCTCCTGGTCCTGGCACCCCCTCTGTCCAGCCTCTGAGTCCAATGTGCTGTCACCAGCCTGCAACAAGCCACTTTGCACTTTCTTAGGGAAGCTGAGGTGGCTGAGCCAGGCTTGGCCCAGGGGCCACATGATCACTGCCATGAAGAACAACTCCTCTTGGCACACCAAGGTTCTTTGCAGCTACTAGGCCATGGTGGAACAGGGCAGGGGAGCCGGCCAGACTGGGCTGTCCTCCCCTGCTCTACGGCCTTGGGAGCTTTGCCTTCACTCCATCCCTTCCCATTCTCCTGCATTTGCCACTCATGTGTTCTGGGCAGGCATGGGGCTTGGGGAGGAGAACTCAGGCAGAGTTGTGTGTGACCAGATCCATGGGTAGGTGGGAACTGCAGGGGAGTGGAACGCAAAACAGAGCGTGCAGGAGGGAAGGAACTGGCTGGGGAGAGAAGGGATGGAAAGGAGCTGGACAGGACCTGAGCTGGGGAGAGCCTGTGGCTTTCGGGGAAAGGGGGTCTCTGCACCACTATCCCCATGGGGCTGCCTCCTACTCCATCCCTCACATCCACCCTGCCTCTGCAGAAGCCGAGGAGCTGTACCAGAAGAGGGTCCTAACCATCACGGGCATCTGCGTGGCTCTGCTGGTCGTGGGCATCGTCTGTGTTGTGGCCTACTGCAAGACCAAGTGAGTGACAGGCACTTGGGCTGGGGACAGGTCAAGCCAAGGGATGGGCCTCCAAGACTGTTTATGAAGGAGGTTCTCCTCCTCCACCCCACTGGAGCCCTCCACACCCTCCTAGGCCCCAACTGCCCCTTTGGGGGCCTCTGTAGCTGGGTGGGTGTGGGGCCAAAGGTCTGAGCCAAGAAGTAGAGGCAGAGGGTGTGGAAGGCCCCAGGGCACTGACAAAGAATAGTCATGAGCACAGGCTTTGGAAGAAGACAAATCTGGGTTCAAATCCAGCTCTGCTATTTCCCATGTGACCTTGAGCAAACTGATGGGTCCTCATGGGAATGATCCTGGTATGTACCTCAAAGGACACTGTGATGACCTGAGCAGAAGCGTGCAGCTGACCCCACAGGCTCCTGGAGCAGGTGCCCTGTCAAGTGAGCAGTCACTGGGCCATGTTGGGGAGGAGCGCAAAGAGGGCAGCTGTATTCCCAGGGAAAGACAGATGCCTCAGAGCACTGCCTGATCCTACCTTGGGAGCAGTGAGACAAGAGGATAGAAAAGGCGGGGCCAGGCTCCTCTGGGCGGAAGAGAGGTAGGGGCAAAACCTTGGGACAAGCAGAATAAGTGGACAGAGAGGGAGCCGGGCAGTCCAAGCTAAATGATAGCACAGATGAGGGTCAGCTGTATTCCGGGAGCATGAGCAGCCCAGACTAGCTGGAGCAAAGGGCCAGGGACAGGAAAAAGGGAGCATGAGTCTAAAAAGATAGCTGGGACCCAGATGGCACCATAAGACCTTGGATGCCGAGCTAGGGAGTCTAGGTTTAGCCAACAAGGCACATCTATAGTCTTTGTTGGAAAAAGCCAGACTCCCTAGCTCGGCATCCAAGGCCCTATGACCTTCTGATGGGCAGAAAGATGACAGGTTTGTAACAACTGTTCATATTTGTAGAGCAAGAATCTAGACTGGACGGAGCCACCATTCCAGGGACTGAGCCCCTGGTATGGACTCATGCTGCCCCATCTGTGGCATCTGAGGTCCTGCTGGCCTTGTCTTGAATGAATCCAGGACCAGAAAGTCTGGAGGAGGGTGAGGAGGGAGTTGGGGCCCAGTGAGCCCAGAGGAGACTAGGCCCAAGAGGGAAAATTGAGTCCAAGAATCACAGAAAAAGCAAGACGCCTGTCCTGCCCCCACTACATTTACTCATTTCTTCAACAGACACTCATTTGGTGCCTGCTGGACACCAGGCCCTGCCTCAGACATATGGCCAGTGCTCTAAGCAAGTGGTCCGGTGTCACAGGACACCTTTTAGAGGCACCTAACCTTGGCTGGGGAGCAGAAAGAGTTTCCCTGAGGAAGCAGCATTTAGGCCAGGGCCTGAGAGGTGAACAAGAGTTAGCAGGTGAAGAGGAGAGAAAGTATTCCAGGTGAATGGCCTAGCTGCGCAAGGCCAGGGGGCCAGAGAGGGCAGGGCACGGTGGAGGATCAGAAACAAACTCACCACGGAGGAGCTAGCTGGGGTGCCGGGTGGGCAGCGAGACAAAGGGCTGGGAGAGAAACAGGACACTACGGCCCAAAAAAGGGGCTTCATTTTCATTTTTGCAGGTACATAGTTGGTGTATATATTTATGAGCTACATGAGATATTTTGATACAGGCATGCAAGGCAAAATAATCATATCATGTAAAGTGGGCTAGTCACCCCCCCAAGTATTTATCCTTTGTGACCTTGAGCAAACTGATGGGTCCTCATGGACCTTTGTGTTACAAGCAACCCAATTACACTCTTTTAAATGTACAACTAAATTATTATTGACTATAGTCACCCCATTATGCTATCGAATACGAGGTCTCTTTTATTCTTTGTAACCACTTTTTGAACCCATGAACCATCCCCACCTCCCTCCCAACCGCCCACTTCCCTTCCCAGCCTCTGCTAACTATCCTTCCACTCTCCATCTCCATGGCTTCACAATGAAGGGTCCTAAACAGGGGAGTGACATGATTAGATTTATTATCAAATAAACTGAGCATTTAATATGTGCCAATCTAAAGTAGTCCCACAGCTAACCACAGCACCCTGTGTATTTTCTTCATGACACTTTACTCAAAGTATCTAGTTCATTTCTTTGTTTACGTATTTACCATCTGCTTCCTCTACTGGCCTACAGGCTTCAGGAGGGCAGATACCCTATCTACCTATCTATCTTCTCTGCTCCAAAACAGTGTCTGGCACATGGTGACACCTCAATAAATACCAAATGAATAAATAAGGGAGAGAGGGAGTCAGCACACACACATACACACACACACACACACACACACACACACACAGAGACTCTTGTTCTGTCATCCAGGCTGGAGTGCAATGGCGCAATCTCGGCTCGCCGCAACCCCTGCCTCCCAGGTTCAAGCAATTCTCCTGCCTCAGCCTCCTGAGTAGCTGGGATTACAGGCATGTACCACCACGACGGGCTAATTTTGCATTTTAAGTAGAGACAGGGTTTCTACATGTTGGTCAGGCTGGTCTCAAACTCCTGACCTCAGATGATCTGCCTTTCTAGGCCCCTAAAAGTGCTGGGATTATAGGCGTGAGCCACTGCACCCAGCCTTGAATATTTCATATACTTTTAGTCATCAATAGTCTTTGGAATGGATAAGTGATCACCCTGTTTTATAGATGAAGAAAGTGAAACGTGGAGAGCTTAAGTAACTTGCCCAGGGTTGCATAACTAGAAAGCCATGAAGTTCTACTCTCTGAGCGAGCCAAAGCTCACTGCCACGACGCTCCCTGCTGGATTCAGGGTGGTGGTGATGGTGTAGGGGCAGCTTGAGCACAGGGAAGAGCAGCAGCCCTGGACAGGGGGAAAAGCTGTTTCCCTAGAGTGGCAGCTAGGGAAGTTCATCATTGGCGAGTTGGGGGAATGCCAGGCTCACCTTCCCTTCCCTTGTGCAGAAAACAGAGGAAGCAGATGCACAACCACCTCCGGCAGAACATGTGCCCGGCCCACCAAAACCGGAGCTTGGCCAATGGGCCCAGCCACCCACGGCTGGACCCAGAGGAGATCCAGATGGCAGAT
The DNA here is from genome assembly GCF_009761245.1 of Sapajus apella. Lineage (NCBI taxonomy): Eukaryota > Metazoa > Chordata > Mammalia > Primates > Cebidae > Sapajus > Sapajus apella. The sequence continues at coordinate 9,686,562 of NW_022437011.1, read as the reverse complement.
GTGAGTGGCTTTCCTGGGCCCCCTTCTGAGACCCCAGTGGACAGCCAGCCTTCCCATGCCCCCTGCAAGGATGGGCCAGGGCAGCAGCCAGCCTATCCCATGGCCAGCCTTTCCTGCTAGGCACTGCCTCACCAGGATGGCTGGCCTTGCTTTGCTCACTTTCATCAGGAAGGGGTAGGGGTTGATTTGCTGGAGCTGTCACTGCCCCAGCATCAAGTCACTCTTACCCAGTGGGTCTCCCCAACCAGGAGCTCAGTCAGTGCTCATCACATCCCTGTCCCCAACAAGAAAAGTTGATTTAGGCCATGGTCACTAACTCTCACCCAACTCTGTCCGTTCCAGTATATCTCCAAGAATGCGCCAGCCACAGACCACGTCATCAGGAGAGAAACTGAGACCACCTTCTCAGGGAGCCACTCCTGTTCACCTTCTCACCACTGCTCCACAGCCACGCCCACCTCCAGCCACAGGTAGGCACCACCAAAGCCCATGGAAACCTGGAGACTCACATACTTCATCTGGCACAAAGTGCCCACTTACTCCAACATCCAGAGCTACTCGATACCCTCTCCTGAGCTTGCCACAGGAATCACAGCACACCTTAACCTCCTCTCCAGAACTGTGAAGGCTGATCCACACAGCACAAAGGCCCAGACAGATCAAAAATAACATGGCGGGCTCCCTTCTTCCCTGGGAGCACCAGGAAATAGGGTCCTCACATACTGCCCCCTGGGGCTGGGCTTCTGAGATAGGTAGCTAAGGACCACAGTGGTGGAAGGGTCCCACACAGGGGGTTTAAGGTAAGGCTAGGGGAGGCTGGTTGCAGGGAGGAAAGAAATGGGTTTCTGCACATTACAACTCACTCATCCATGGGACCCTAGCCCTCCTTCTTCCAATATTGGGGTTGGGCATTTGCAACACTCTACATCACCCCATAGTGGAGAAGGGCATTGAGCTAAGGGAGCTGGAGGTGGAAGAAGAGCCAGGGAGGTCCGTGGAACCACACCTGCTGGGTGCCCTGCCCCTTCTTTACCCCTCACCTTACCCCATCTGGCTTTCCCAGACACGAGAGCCACACGTGGAGCCTGGAACGTTCTGAGAGCCTGACCTCTGACTCACAGTCGGGCATCATGCTGTCATCGGTGGGTACCAGCAAATGCAACAGCCCAGCGTGTGTGGAGGCTCGGGCAAGGCGGGCAGCAGCCTACAACCTGGAGGAGCGGCGCAGGGCCACTGCACCAGCCTACCATGACTCCGTGGACTCCCTGCGTGACTCCCCACACAGCGAGAGGTCAGTTCCTACCCCCTGGCTTGTGCCCCACCTTAGCCAGAGGGCTGGCACCACTGGCCCAAGGCTGACCCTTAGGGCCCCTCAGAAACACTCCAAAGAGTCTCATCTCCATTTTTGAGATGGGAAAACAAGGTCCTAGAAAAGGTGAAATGGCTTGCTCAGGGCCATAGCATGTTAATGACAGATTGGGGCTAGAGCTGGGCCAGCGGACCCTGGTGGGCAGTGACCATCTAATTTAGGACACTTTTCAGACGAGAAGAGGACATTATTAATAGTTACACTGGAACATCAAGAACAAACAGGGAGCCAGGCATGGTGGCTCACATGTGTAATCCCAGCACTTTGGGAGCCCGAGGTGGATCACCTGAGGTCAGAAGTTCAAGACTAGTCTGGCCAACATGGCGAAACCCCATCTCTACTAAAAATACAAAAATTAGCTGGGCGTGGTGTCACATACCTGTAATCACAGCTACTTGGTAGGCTGAGGCAGGAGAATCCCTTGTACCTGGGAGGCGGAGGTTGCAATGAGCTGAGATTGCGCCACTGCATTCCAACCTCAGCAACAGAGCAAGACTCCATCTAAAAAAAAAAAAACAAAACAAAACAGGAGCTGTTCTGGACAAACTAGGATATATGCTAGAGGCCCCATGTCCAGCAGGAACAGAAAGACACTAAGATGGAGTAGACTGCGAGGTGAGAGGAGAGGTTGTCTTTGAGGTCACACCAGCACAAGATGGACATGAGCCACGAAGGATGGCAGCCCTTGGCAGTGTCAGCAACAAGGCCCCATGGTTCAAGGCCTGGTTGGGTTCCTAAGCGGTGGATGCAGTAAGAATCAGAAAATGCCCCTTCTTCCCTGACTCCAAGCCAGGAGTCTCAAGAGCCAGCTCCCCCCACCCCCACCACCTTGCTCAGCCCTGAGTGGCCCTCAGCCAAGTGGGGTCTGTAGGAGGTGAGCAGGGAAAGGTGAGTGGTACTAAATATTCCAAACCAGGGTGTGGGGAGAGGACCAGATATTCTCCTGCTCTCAACTCAGCCTACTCCATGCCAGACCCTGTGCTGGGCAGGCCTGCCTGGGAATCCAGAGATGGCCCACCAGATTCCTGCTGCTGAGGAGCTCCTGGCCATGGAAACAAACCAAGGAAGCTTACAGCAGCCTATGGAAAGTGCTAAACACAGGACACCACACCAGGGCAGAGAGACTCAGTCTGACTGCAGGCTCTGGGAAGCAGCCAGGTTTGCCAAGCCCAGCTCCACCACCTGTGTGATTTGGGGCAGGCTGATCACCTCTGTACCTTGTTCCCTCAGCTATAGAACAGGGAGAACAATCGCTACTATGCATGGTTCAGGTGAAGGCCACCTGCGATCATGTGCACAGAGCTCTTTGCCTCATCCCTGGCATGGAGCTGATGCTCACTAGGTGTAGCTATTTATCAATTGTAACCACAGCAATGGGACTCCTTAATGGGTGGTAGGAAGGGGAGAGGCAGGAGAGTGGGAAGGAAAGCATTCCAAGCACGGGAAACAACTTGAGCTGTTCCAACAGAGGCATTTAAGAACAGGGCTGATGAGTGAGGTACCTGGAACAGGGTGGGCTGTAGGGAGCAGAGGAGTTGGGCCTGAACAGGCAAGCTGGCCAGACAGACTGACCCTGGGTGGGTAAACAGGAAGACCTCCTTCAGCAGAGCTGTGACTTTTCAAGATTGCTCTGGGAACTGCATAGAGTGAAGGAGGAGAGACCCTGGGGTGGAGGCATGACCACAGTGAACAACTGGGCCCAGGGTGGGATGGAGAGTGTGCTTCCCGAGAAGGGAATGGGTAGGACTTGGTGGCTGATTAGATGTCGGTGCGAGAGGGAAGGAGGAGTAGTCAGGCGATTGAAAAAAACATAATGGGGACTCCAGGCTGGTTCCAGAGAGCAGTGAGGTGCCCAGCTGTGCAGTATGGAAGGGAAATGCAGAGGTGGGTGGCCCCTGTCCTGAGGTGGTGACAGTGGGGCAGAAGACTGATGGGCTTACCTTGTAAGGGGATGTGGAGCACAGAAAGGGACAGGTACCCGGGATCCAGCCTGGGAGATATTAGCCAGGGCAAAATTCTGAAGGAGCTGGTGGTGTGGGGATGGGTCTGCAGAGACACCTCAGTGGGATCTTGGTACTTCCCTGAAGCAGGTTTTGACTTCAATATAAGAAGGACTGCTTCCCTCACTGAAGCCATTGGGGCATGGGATGAATTGTCCCTGTGGGGCAGTGAGTACAGGTCACAGGGGTGTATCTGAATGGGGACTAGTGGGTTCTGGAATTGGGCAGTATGAGTCCTGGTTCCTGCCTAGCCTCAAGTCACATCCCAGCTCTGCCACTTCCTGGCTGTGTAAATCCTGAATAAGTCATTTAAACGTTCTGAGTGTTAGTTTCCTGTGTGTAGAATGGGACTTGTGGAAGGGTCTTACAGAGCTGCCGTATTAAACCAGGTGGAACCTGTACTATACCCCAGTGTGGGCCTGACCCCGTGATGTAACGGTGAGCCATTCATGGAGACTTACCAGGTCAGGCACAGGGCTACCACATCCCACTGATAAATTGTGGAATCATCCCAACATTGCTATGGAATGAGCACCATGGTTATGCCCGCTTAACAAATAAGAAACCGAGGCTCGGAGAAGTTTAGGAAATCGCATAAGGCCACTGAGGGTTACCGCCATCATTCTTGCAGGCGGGTTCTGGGGCAAGGTTACTGCAGGTCTGGGTCCGCCCCTCCCAGCCTACCCCACCCCACCCCCAATCCCCGGCCCGGGACTGGCCCAGGCCCATGCCTCTGCCTCTCCCCGCAGGTACGTGTCGGCCCTGACCACGCCCGCGCGCCTCTCGCCCGTGGACTTCCACTACTCGCTGGCCACGCAGGTGCCGACTTTCGAGATCACGTCCCCCAACTCGGCGCACGCCGTGTCGCTGCCGCCGGCCGCGCCCATCAGCTACCGCCTGGCGGAGCAGCAGCCGCTATTGCGGCACCCGGCGCCCCCCGGCCCCGGGCCGGGACCCGGACCCGGCGCGGACATGCAGCGCAGCTACGACAGCTACTACTACCCCGCGGCGGGGCCCGGGCCGCGGCGCGGGACCTGCGCGCTCGGCGGCAGCCTGGGCAGCCTGCCCGCCAGCCCCTTTCGCATCCCGGAGGACGACGAGTACGAGACCACGCAGGAGTGCGCGCCCCCGCCGCCCCCGCGGCCGCGCGTGCGCGGCGCGTCCCGCAGGACGTCGGCGGGGCCCCGGCGCTGGCGCCGCTCGCGCCTCAACGGGCTGGCGGCGCAGCGCGCACGGGAGGCGCGGGACTCGCTGTCGCTGAGCAGCGGCTCGGGCGGCGGCTCGGCCTCGGCGTCGGACGACGACGCGGACGGGGCGCTGGCGGCCGAGAGCACGCCCTTCCTGGGCCTGCGCGCGGCGCACGACTCGCTGCGCTCGGACTCGCCGCCGCTGTATCCGGCGGCGGACAGCAGGACTTACTACTCCCTGGACAGCCACAGCACGCGGGCCAGCAGCAGACACAGCCGCGGGCCGCCCCCGCGGGCCAAGCAGGACTCGGCGCCGCTCTAGGGCCCCGCCGCGCGCCCCTCCGCCTCGCCCGCGCCACTGTCTTTAAGGAGACGAGAGACCGCCAACTGGAGAGAAAGGAGGAAAAAAGAAATAAAAATATTTTTATTTTCTATAAAAGGAAAAAAGTATAACAAAATGTTTTATTTTCATTTTAGCAAAAATTGTCTTATAATACTAGCTAACGGCAAAGACGTTTTTATAGGGAAACTATTTATATGTGACATCCTGATTTACAGCTTCCGAAAAAAAAAGAAACAACAAAAAAAAAAGAGAGATGGGCCAATTTTTTGACTCTTTAATAGAAACCTATTTTGTGGTGCCTTTTGCTGTACGCTCATCTGGGGCTCCGGGAGAGGTCTCTGGGTTGCGGAGTGCTGGGAGTGACAGGGAGAGAAGAGGCTGTGGGGTTCTGGTGGGGGCGAGGGTGGGGGGTGGTGGGGGCTTGGCCCTGAGGAAGAACTGAGGACAGAAGTAGCTTTGCCCCCAGGCAAGAGCTGGAGTTCCGAACCCCTGGGGCGTGAGGGCCAGGACTCTAGACTTGGAGCTGGTGCTGGGGTAACTTCCAGTGGAAGATAAAAACACAGCTACCCGAATGGGGGATCCCTGGCTACTCACAGCGGTTAAGGGAGCCGGGCAGAGAAAGGTCTCCCAGAAAGCCTGGGCCCAGGGAGGGGCAGCTCTGCCAGGGTCCCAATGTTGGCGGCTCCTGTCCCCCACAGCCTCCAGGGCGCCCCTCCGTCCTCTGCAGCGCCTTCGTTTACAGGTCGTCTTTTCTATTTTACACCTGCATGTCCTTTGCATTTCAGATTCTTTAGATTGGATGCATGGTCACGCTGGGACCGAGAAGAGCCACTCGACAGTGTATTCCCTTTTTAGCAATAAAGTAACACCATTTCCTTCTCACAGGCTACTTCCTAGCCCCCAACCCACCTATGACTTACACTCCGTCTCCAGTCCTGCCCTCCCACCCCCAAAACCTGGGTCCACTGCTAATTTGTCAAAAAGGTAATTGTAAAAAAATAAGAAAAAAAAAAAAAAAAAAAAAATCCCAAACAGAAACAAATGGGAATCCTGCCCTGAAATGTCTGAACACCTGACTGTTGACACTTGAACATTTTTATATTATAAATAAAATCAGAAATAACTCCTGTTTGACTGTGTGTGCCTAGCCCCAGATGTGGAGGGAAGTCCGAGCACCAAGTCCCATGGTGGAGGTGGATGATCTGGCCTGGAGGTTGGAGGGAGCCAGGACAGTCCCTGAGAGGAAGTGACTCTCTCTCCAGTCTCAATGGCCCCAGCTCCCAGGACAGACTCCAGCCCTCCTCTTGCTTCCAAGAATATTTACAAGGTGTCCCCCTGGCTGCTGGGGAATCTGGCCAAGGGACTGACGCAAATTGCTCTGCTTCAAACTCAGCCTTGGAACTCTGGCCCAGTTCCTGCCCTGGATCTATGGGCTGGACTGAGGCAACAGTTGCCAGCCTAAGTGGGTGAGGAGGGGTGGGTTGTGGGGTTGGCACTGGCACAGCTGAGGCAGGATGACCCTTGGACCCTGAAGCACGTCACAGGCAAAGTCTGGACATGCAAAGTGGTATAACAGGTACCCCCAGCTGCCAGGAGGACCACAGCTGCTGCAGCTCGTAAGCCTACAGGGTGTTGCTCTTTCCCCAGTTTATACCCCCTCAGAGCCAGGGCCTGTCTAAACCCGCAGCCCTGAGGGAGAGTACATGATTTCAATATGGAGAAGGCAGATGGAGGCCCAGGGTTCAAAAGACTTTTCCCTCATCAACTAATTTAGTAAACCAGTGCCCAGCACCGGGAACTATTCGGTTCCAGCCAGACACCATGACATCTTCCACCCAAAGAGCTGAGGTGGTTGGCATCCACTATCGCCTGCTCATGTGTGTGTGTTTGTGAGGGTGTGGGTAGGTGTGAATGTCCCTAGAATGTATTTACAGACCCACAGGTGGGAGGGACAGAGAGGCTGCAGGTTGAGAGGGCTTTGGCATCAACAGGGCATGAGTTCAAATTCCAGCTCTGCGCCTCCCAGCTGTGTGATAGCTGTAGGCCACAGTTTCCTTGCTGGGAAATGGTGATGCAAATAACTACCCCAAAAGGTTTCTGTGGAGATTATAAAATACCCAGTGCTGATACTGGCATGTGATAGACTCCTAGTACATGGCTAATTTGATGGTAGTGATGACAATATCCCTTGCCTTGCATCCTTGTATCACACAGCCAGAGTGACAAAAACTAGATTAGAGGGAGATGATGGAAAGAACAAACTAAAGTTTTTGTGTTCATTGTGGGGGTGCTGGGGAAAAGTATCTGCTAACAAAAAATTTTTAAAAAGGAAAATAATGCCGCGTAAACCTGCAATTCATTGGCCCCTCCCAGCCCCCTTCTGTTGATTTCACCCAGCCTCCTCTGCTGTCTCTGGATGTGTGGTTGGCTTTAAAATCCTCTGAGAGCCAGTTATTCTTCCATGGGACTGGTGGCTTCTGTTGGATCCCAAGTGAACTCCATATGAACTCATTGGGAGTTCACCCATTGACCTTTGTGTGATCCAGCTTAGTGTCCTCATGTGACTTTTACCTTTACCAGGGCTCTAGGTTGCGGTCACCTTCTAAATTTTACAGTCAGATGTGACCCAATGAACTCGCCAATCTCTATGTGGCCCTTGGTTGATTCTGAATAACCTCTTGGTGAACTCACCGACCTTTGCATGAGCATCAAGTACCTTCATTATATGCTCTGTATCCTACATTACCTGCCACGCATGCCGAGAATGCAAGGCCAGAACCTAACAGAGTTTTTTCTTCACCTGTCATCCACCCATTCATTTCACAGGTATGGTTAGAACTGGGGAACACATGTGGGTAGAGAGGACCCATTCTGCCTCTCAAATCTCTGCCTTGGGGAGCCTTCCCATGGCCTTTCAGGAAGAGTCGCAGTCCTGTCAAACTACTTCCCTACCCCCACCCTGTCACTGGAACATGTAGGATGACGTTCAGGCAGCTTCCCAACTCAGAGGTTTTGTCCCCACTTTCCCAGTTCCTTCTTTTCTCTTCCAGGTCATTTTTTGGCTTCTCTTTGCAGACCTTCCCAGAGGTCCAAGTGGTAACGGTAACTGCCTGTTGTCCCCACCAAAGTGTGAGCCGCACGAAGACAGGGAGCAAACTTCCTCCCACCACCGTATCCCCATCACCATGCCCAGTGTGCAGCACACAGTTGGCCCTCGTTGAATGAGAGGATGAAGGCGCAAGAGACACTGTTATCAAGGGCAGACCTCAGAAGCCCCTGAGCCCGAGGACACCTCCCAGCACCACCAGGTGGCGCAAACCACTTATTGCATGTCACCAGTCCCGGATTTGAACAGTCCTAAAAAATGGGCATGTTGGAGACAGCAGTTGTGGGGAAACATGAGGATCCAGTTGAATGCAGGAAAAAATATTAGAACTTTGATTTAGATTTATTTTCATCTTGTCTTTTTTAAATTTCTATTTTTGTGTATGTTTTATAATGTACATAATATTTTAGTACAGTAGTACATGTATATAATTTACAAATAAATAATTATACAATTAAGGAAGTGAACTAAACATTTTTTTTACGATGGGAGGCACAACCCGTGCTCAGGAAGCACATCTGTCCACAGCTGCCGGAGCTCCCTGTTCTGCTCTCCACTCACCCACCCTCAGGAAGTGAAGGGTGAGACTGACCCCAAAAATCAAAGGACTTTTGAGGCAGCATGGAGAAAGTACCTAGAGCTTTTGTGGTGCCACATTGCGTTTTCAATTTCATTTAAGTGAACATTTACTTCCTCTGAGCGAAACGAAGGGGCCAGATGGTTTGGTTCTAAAACACACTTCAGCTGATCCAACTTAAACAATCTGAATTTAAATCACTACATCTCTCCACATACTCAACAGCCCCTTGCCTCAAATGTGAGTGGGCCTGTAAAGTTAGATACTTAGTTGCAAGCCTGGCTTATTTTATTAACTAGGTACGTTACCACTGATGTCAAATTGCTAGCCAAACTACAGTCATCTATTTAAATAGAGAGGATTAGCTCTTCATGGCCGTACTGCACGTGCCATCACCCCCACCAACTTGTCAGTTGGAGGAATGCAGGGCTTAAAGGTGCTAGCTAATCCGTGATCATCAAGTGGCAAATTTCTCCACTCTTCCCAGATACATCCTTAGCTAAGCCTTTCTGATTCACTAGAAAAATGAAAGAAATAACAACAGAAAAACAATCAGTAACTTGTCATTCCACCTTTTCCCAATACCAAGAATTAATGGCTTCCATAACCTTCCTCTGACAAGCATCTTTGGGCTTGTTGACAAGTGGCCATTTTCGAGGCAGAGTGTCTTTTATTCCTATAGCTGTAGATCTGTCCAAGAGGCCACCTTTGCAGCTCAGAGACCTGGCAACACCAACATAAAGACCCAAATATAAACAGGGCCGTGGTCCCATCCCACTCACACCCCAGGATATCCATGGGACAAATGGGGCAGTGCATACAGGCTCTATTTTTTCCAAAAGCATCAACTGTAATGGCAGTGTAAGTCACAGGTCAGCTGGAAGAGGGAAAACAGGGAGAGGGAGGCCAGCACTCCAGCACTGCCACCCCTTCCCTCCCAGAGCGTCATAAATGCGAGGGGGCCAAGTGCAGCCATCCTTCCTAACAGGGGAAGCTCCAAAATAGGCTTTTCCTTCATCTGATTGCATCCTCTAACTGATTTCTGTTCCAAAACCACCTTTCGGGGTTCCTTATGCATGTATTATTCTTATAGATATACATTTGTGTCTGTATAAAAAGGAGGCAGTAGTGATCTCAATGGATGAAAAGAGGTGGACGCACATGTGAGTAGAGTCAGCTTGACACTGAAGGGGCACAAGCCTGGGTCCCAGATTATTGTGATGTGAGGCAGGAGACCTGGGTGTGGTTCTGGAGGCTGCTGGGAGGAAGGAGGGGATGGTGCTGGTGGTCTGCAGACCTGCTGCTGGTCAACTCAGAGGAAGGAGGAGGAGAAAAGGTGGGGTTCCAGCTGAGACCTGGAGTTAAGACCTGCCCTCACAGACAAGAAAGATGAGGAGAGGAGCTTGATGAGAAGAGGAAGACTTGGGAAGACAACAGCCCTTCCAGCTTCTCCAGCAAGGTGATGTCTAGAGCATGCACACAATTGGCCTACAAAATGAGGCTCCATGGTGGAGAGGGAAACAAGGGCTGGGGAGAGGGTCTGATGCCCAGAGATGCCCCCAGATGCAAGGAGGTCAATGCCACAAATGGCATCTCCATCTCCTGGGCCTACAGGCTCTCTTCACCCTCTGGCTGCCCATCAACTGCCTGGAGCTTGGTCCGTGTGGCTCCTGGCTGGAATTGTGCTCACCGGCCCCAATGGAGACTCTGCCCACCTCTGGGGCCTGCACATCCACGTCAGCTAAGTATCAGGCCCAGTGGCATCCTTTGTGGTTTTGCTGCCAGTCACGTGGCCCTGGCTGAGGGCAGGGCTTGAGTGTGTCTTCCGGAGAGAAGGGTCATCCCCTTCCAGAGTGGCCAGCCGGGCCTCAATCCGCTCCAGATCATCTGAGCCCACTTTGATCTTCACAGACAGGAGGTGGATATAGGTCTCATAACGGCTTTTCTGGGGAAAGGCCAAACACAAGGTCAAAAGACAACAAAACAGGAAAAAAGTATGTGCACCTTATATGATAAAAGACTAATTTCCTTAATATGCAGAGAGCTTTCAAAAATCGTTATAAAGAAGATGAACAGTGCAATTAAAAAATAAGCAAGGGACATGCACATAAACTTCATAATTTTAAAAATCCAAATAATTGGCAATCATTTCTTGGATATGACACCAAAAACCCAGGCAACAAAAGTAAAAATACACAAATGGGACTAAATTTAAAATCAAAATTTAAAACGTCTGTACATCAAAGGATACAATCAACAGAATGAAAAGGCAATCTACAGAAAAATATCTGCAAGTCATATATCTGATAAGGGTCTAGTATCCAGAATATATAAAGAGCTCTCAGAATGGAACAACAGAAGACAACCCAAAATTTTTAAATGGGCAAGGACTTGAATTCACATTTCTCCAAAGAAAACATACAAATGGCCAACAAGGACATGAAAAGATGCTCAACATCATTAGTCACTAGGGAAATGCAAGTCAAAGCCACGCTTACTACTATCAAAAGAGCAGAAAATACATGTTGATGAGGATATGGAGAAATAGACAGAACTCTTGTGACCTGCTGGTGGGAATGTAAATGGAGCAGCTGTTATGGAAAGCTGGTAGTTTATCAAAAAGTTAAAAATAAAATTACCGCATGATCCAGCAGGACCATTTCTAACTATAAATCCAAATGAATTGAAAGAAGGGTCTTGAAGGGATATTTGTATACCCATTTTCATAGCAGCATTTTTCACAACAGCCAAAAGATGGAAGCAAGCCAAGTGTTCACTGATGGACAAATGGATAAACAAAATGTGGTGTATACATACAATGGAATATTATTCAGCCTTAACCTATTCACGCCTAGTGTTTCATTATTGGAATGGCAAGCTTATGGGAGTTATTTACATCTACTGCTCAAGGTCACCTCCAAGGTCTGATTTTTCACCAAAAAAAAAAAAAAAATGTTGCAACCTCCACCATAAATGAGTTAAAAAGAAAGGAAATTCTGATACATGCTACAATATGAATGAACCTTGAGGACATTATGCTAAGTGAAATAATTCAATCACAAAAGACAAATTCTGTATGATTCCACTTGCAGTTGTCAAAATCATAGAGGCAGAGAGTAGAACGGTGATTGCCAGGGGCTGGAAGGAGGGGAGAATGGGGAGTTATTATTTAATGAGAACGGAGTTTCAGCTTGGGAAGAGGAAATAATTCTAGGGATTGGTTATACAACAATGTGAATAGACTTAACACTACTGAACTATACACTTAAAAATGGGGAAGATGGTAAATTTTATATTACAAGTCTTACTGCAATTAAACTAGTAATGAGGCTGAGGGCAGTGGCTCGCACCTGTAATCCCAGCACTTTGGGAGCCTGAGGCAGGTGGATCACCTGAAGTCAGGAGTTCACAACCGGCCTGGCCAACATGGTGAAACCCCATCTCTACTAAAAATACAAAAAAATTAGCCGGGTGTGGTGGCACTCGCCTGTAATCCCAGCTGTTCGGGAGGCTGAGGTACGAGAATCGCTTAAACCCAGGAGGTGGAGGTTGCAGTGAGCCAAGATCTCGCCACTACACTCCAGCCTGGGCGATAGAGTGAGATTCTATCTCAAAATAAAAGTAGTAATGAAATACTAATTGTTAAACCTATCAGATTAGTGAAGATCAAAACATTTTGCAATGCCCAGTGTTGATGAGGACATAGAGAAATAAGTACATTCACAAACCATTAAAGGGGTTAGAAACCAGCGTAAGCATTTAAGAGGAAGACTTGGCAGCGTCTGAGAGCCTTTGTCTCAGCTTCAGCCCCTCACCCTTGTCAGGGAAGGCTGGCACCCTGGAAGGGCTTGGGACTAAAGGTCAGGGGACCCTGTTCCCTGCCAGCTGCCACATGAGCAAGCCCCTTTATCATGAAGCTTCACCTCCCCAGTCCCACATCAGGTCACGCAGGAAGGAGAAAGAGCAGGGCACTGGGCTTTGCAATCCAACCCCCAGACGCTCACCTCAAAGGTGAGATAGTGCTCCTTCAACCGGTACTCCTCGGCCTCCTTGGACTTGATGCCCCTCTCAACTGGGTGACACCTGTGTTCGGCCAGCTCCACAGTTAGCTGCCTCAGTTTATTCTCATGAGATCGCAGTTGCTCCTCCTGCGAAGACAAGTCCTGGATTGTGAGGCCTTACTCTCAGGCTGTCACAGGGTGGATCAAATCCTGTTCCACCAGGAGCTGCTCCACCAAAGGGAAATGAAGGCCTAACCAGGGTCACCAAAACATGGGGATAGAGCCAGGCTCTGGACCCAAGGGCATGCGCCTCCTCCCACCTCCCTCCCTCCTCCCCCTGCAAGCGCTTTCCTCAATGCCCCTTCCCCCACCCCCACCTCCCCGCCGGCTCAGGAGAGGAGAGACGCTGACACTTATATGTGCACATAGACAATCCCCAATACAGACACACATCGACCCCCACATACAACCCAGCTCATATGCACTCCCACGTGCACCCACAAACACCCTAGACCAAGGCCAGCCTGGCCCTGCTCTCCCCTCCTCCATGTGATACACGCATTTTCTTACATTCATGCCCAGTCACACGCAGTGGTCACAGACCCAAGATCACACCCAAAGACAGGCTGAGACACTGTCACTGATGAGCAAACACATGCACATCCCCCCACTGCAGGACAGCCAGGCCCCCTGGTGCTGTGCACATGTGCATGCGTGTGTGTGAGTCACTGCCAGTGTGTTTGCACACGTGAATGTGTGTGGTGTGTGTGCATATGTGGTGTACGTGTGTTACATGTGCATGCACAGGGGCTCTGGGCAGAAGCAGGAGCCCAGGAGCTCAGTGGGGAGACCCGGGGCAAGGTCTAGTGGGAAAGGGGCCAGTTGCTGGCAAAGAGGAAGTATGGGGCTTCCACTGCCCTCTACCTCTCAGGCTCTGGGCCACCATTTCTCCTGTCCTCTCCAAAGAAGCCCTGAGAGCCTGCAGCATGGGTGAGTTGGGTTTTCTAGGATTACAAATAAAATATTTAAGGATAGGTGAGGGCAGCAGAGGAGCACTGGATGAAGAGTCAGCCAGGTGTCACTGTGCGAGCTCCCTGTGACACACAGCCTCTTCCATTTGTGCCCAGATGCACACAAGGCCACCAACTCTCGGTCACATCCACAGGGATGCACTGGCAGAGGCAGCTCCACGCCACCTGCCACAGCCGTGGCCCCTGTGTGCCATGCCTCAGTCTCCCGTCTGGACATGGGGGTGGGGTGCGTGGGATAGAGGGAAGAGCTGCCCTTCTCTGGTGTCCTTCAGCCCAGGATCACCCGGCCTAGAGACGAAACTGGGGTGGGCTCCTGAACAGATGGTAGCCTGAGGAGCTGGCATCTTGACCCAGGAGCATGTACCTGGCAGAGGCGGGTAGTGCAGGAGGGCAGCAGGGGCCGACAGAACTTCTTCATGGAGTTGACAGCGGCTGGAAAAGCCGGGGCAGAGAAGATGGCTGCCACCAAGTTGATCCTGAGGATCCAGGACTGCATTTCCTCCTTGCTCCTGGGGACAGGAAGGGGAGAGGGTCCCGGCCTCTCACACAGGACTCCCTGTCCTTCACCCAGCACCCCATACCCAGCACTGGGCTTGGCACTGAGAAGGCACCAGTACCTCTAGATGAGCGGGTAAAGGAGAGAGGGAGGATGCATAGGGGCTGGATGGGCGTGGCCAAAGCTATGCGGGGAGCTCCCTTTCTGTCCCAGCTCCCAGGCACACCAGATTTTCATGTGAAAATAATAGGTCCACAGTTAGTGGCCCTGGAGTGAATGGGCGGGAGTGACCATGAACTGGGAAACATCAGAGGCATTGGCAACTGGGCACATCCCCACAGCCCTCCTGCCCTGCCCCGCTGCCTGCCCAGCATGGGTGCTGTGATCCTGAAGCCTTGTCCACCAGCCTGCCTCCTTGCAAGCTCATGTGACACATACACCCCAGTCTCAAGTCACAGGAGGATGGGAGGTGGTAGAAGGATAGCCCTACAGGTCACCTGGAGGGTGCATCTTTCCCACATTTAAAGTGAAGGATGATTCATAAAGATGCCACCTGCCCCGCATTGCAGACTCCAGCGCACTCAGCTGCCCCTGCAGGGCTTGTTAAACACAGCTGCTGGAGCCATCCCAGAGTTTCTGGGCTCAGCAGGTCTAAGGTGGAGCCAGAGGGACTGCAAGTGGTGCCGAGGGTAACCACACTTTGAGAACTGCTGCTTTTGGGTAACCCAGCTGTCGGTCTGTGTCATGTGGCTACACGTACTCTGTGGCTGACTCACGAGAAGGAGAGGGGTTGTGTGCCGGGTCACCGCGGCAGGCCTTGGGCCCTGGGCGGGAGCGAGGAGCTCCAGCTCCTACTCACGGTGCCTGGAAGAGGAATACCCTCCAGTCGGCTGTCTTAAGCTTGAGCACGTTGGACTTCTTGCTGTAGTCAGAGGCCCTGGTGGCCAGAGCATGATGCACACGAATGGCGTTCTTCAGGTCACCCTCTGATAGAGCTTTGTCAGGCCTGTACTCATCCTGGATGGGGAGGGATGGGTGCGCTAGGGTCACTAACCCACACCTTCACTCCCCGCTGCCCTCACTCCCCTCTCTGTCCCTATAACTCCCTTCATTTTCCATTCCTGCTGTCTCACCCACCCCAACGAGAATTCAGGTACTCTTCCCCTTACCCCAGTCTCAGAGGCCTGGACAGGCCTCACACTGAGCCACTGGGCACCAAGTCCTCATATAAAAACCTCCAAAGCCCTGAGTGGGCCCAAGTCTGGGGAAGGACCAGGCATGTGCCTGAGCCCCAGGTCCTGCCTGGGGCCCTCAGGGTGCCACAAGGCCAGGGCGGGATGGGACTGAGCTGGCCCTTTCTGAGTACATTTTCTGGGGCAGTCTCACCTTCTGCAGGTACAGTATGGTCCCTTTGAGCACTGCGTAAAATTTCTTCCAGCCACGCCTCCCACGGGGCGCTGGGGAGAAGGGCACTGGTAGTGTGGCTGCAGCCACCTTCTGCAGTCTCTCCAATCCCACCTCCCACTATGTGTCCACCTGTATGTGCACCCCCAAGGAGTGACCTGGGGGCGCCCCCCTCCGTGCCAGCAACCCTCCCATGCCCCTCTCCAAGCCTGACACCCACTCCTCTTGCCATCCATGTCAGCATGAGTCTTCCGGGTCAGCACACCGTGCTTGTAGGTGGTGGCACTGAGAGCCTGTGGGACATCCAGGAAGGGGTTGCCACCGTCCAGGATTCGCGTCACCTTCTTCGTGCCTGTCCCGAACTTGTCATCCACCAGCTCAGACAGGGATTTCCTCAGCTCATCCTCATCACTAGGGAAGTACTAGGCCTGAGCACCACCTCCAGGGAGGCCTCAGGCCTGCATCGTCATGGCCTTTTCCCACCAGCCACCCATCCGGGAGCCAGGGTCATTGAGGAAGAGCAGCCCCAGGAGGTAGAGATGAGGAGATTCCAATTCCAGACTGTAGATCCAGATCTCTGACCCCTACTCTCATCTCCACTTCTGACTCTGACCTCTGATCTTTGATTTTTGTCCAAGTCCCAATTGGCATCCTTGGTCACAAACATGGAGACTTTACTGTCTCCAGGTCTCCTTCCCAGTCTTCCTTCACCTCTCTCCATCACAGAGAGCACTAACCATGGCCAGACTGAAGATGCTGCACAAACCCTACCGACACGCTGGCAGAGGGAGGCCAGCAGGTAAGGACCTGAAGTCTGGGCCCCCACAGGAGCCCCAGCAGAAGAGTGCCAGCTCTTCCCTGTGGTATGGGAGTTCCCGCCAATCCCTTCCTGGGACCTCTACATGGACCTCGGCTGCCCTGGGGAGCACAGCAGAGCCTTTCACAGTCTCCCCAAACAACAAGGTCACCACCCCTCTTTCCTGATGAGACCTACAGGTCTCACTGCTTTTGCAAGGGAAGAAGTTAGAGGGCACTCTCCCCTTCCCATTGTCAATAGCAGTCACCATCTACACAGTCATATTGTTATAGGGCCCTCGTGCCTCCTGCCTGCCTACTTCCCAAAGGGAAAGGAGCTGTCATCAATGGGAATTGGAACACTATCCCCATATAGAAAACACTATCACAGTTCAATCTATTCCATAGTAATGTAAACATTGCACTCTTTTTCTCAATACAGAAAATGGACCAAAGGGGAATTCAACACCAGGTGTGGGCCAGCTAGACACATGTGTCAGGCACTGGATTGGGAGGGATCAGCACCATGGAGAGTGGTCAGAAAGACAAACCTGCACCCCCACTCTCCCCCTCCCAGGAATGCAGGCTCCCCATACCTGTGCCCATAGGCACTACTCACATGGCCCATTCCAGCTTTTCATTTTTGATGGAGTTGTAAAGGGTCTGGGAGACAGAAAAAAGAGAGAGAGGAATTCAGGTGAAGAGTCAAAAGAAACACCCATCTATCAACAATAACATGGGTACAGTGAGGGAGCATCGTTTCAGCCAATGGAGTAAAGTGGGCATTTGATTCATACTTGTTTGTTAGATGGATAAGTGAGCAGGTGGGTGGATGTACAGATGGGTAGTATTTAATTATGTGATCACTTAATGTCAATCTCACAGGAGACTGTAAGCTTCACAAGGTCAGAGGCTGTCCATTTGTTCACTACTGAATCTCCAGTGCAAAATCCAGAGCTCAACATACAGCAAGTGCTCAATGGGGTAGACTGATGGATGGGAGGATGAATGGATGAATGGGAGGATGGGTGAATGGAATGGATGGATGGGGACGTGGACCAGTGGAAGATGGAAGGATGGGTGGAGAAATAGGCAGGTGAATGGGTGAATTAATAAAAGATCAGTGGGTGGATAGAGGGTATATAAGGAAGATTTAGGGGTGTATGCATGAGGATATGGGTGAGCAAATGAATGGCAGGGTGTTGGGTGGATGATTGAGTAAATGATTGAGTGGATAGGTTTGAGGATGAATGTGGGTGGGTTAGTGGGTAAAGAATGGGTAGGGAATAGTTGGATAGGGGGATGGGTGAGTAGATGTGGTGATGTTTGTTGAGGTAAGTAGATGAGGAAGTGTTTGAAGAGCATAAGGTATCTGTGTGGGTGACGGGCAAATGGGTGAGTGTTTGCTATGGAGAGGTGGGAAGGGAGGGTTTGGGGATATATATGGGTGTGGGGGAATGGGTGGGTATATGGGTAGGTGAATGACTGAGTGGCTGGGTGGATGCATGGGAGGAGGAGTGGATGGGTGCAGAAGTGGGCAGATGGGTGAATGAGCAGATGGGGAGAAATGGATAAGTGGATGGTGAGACTGCAATTGTTTGCTCTCACAAATACGTGCCTCACAAATGCTTCTCAATGGTGAGGAATACATAGTGGGAAGAGTGATGAAGACAGTGTTCTATGCAACACTGGAGTTTGGATGGAGACCTCAAAACTTATTATTCAACTGCCCCTGTAGTATCATCAGATTCTTCAAACCCACTATCTAAAAATGAAGCTGGCTGGGTGAGGTGGCTTACACCTGTAATTTCAGCACTTTGGGAGGCTGTGGTGCAAGGACTGATTGAGCCCAGGAGTTTGAGACCAGCGTGGGCAACATAATGAGACCCCCCAGCTCTACAAAAAATAAAAATAAAAACCACCAGGCACAGTGGTGGCAGGCACCTATAGTCCCAGCTACTTGGGAGGCTGAGGCAGGAGGATCCCTTGAGGCCAAAAGTTCAAGGCTGCAGTGAGCCATGATCGCACCACTGCACTCCAGCATGGGTGGCAGAATGAGACCTTGTCTCAAAAATATACAAATAATAAAAATAAGCCCATCACCAGCCCCCCAAAACCTTCCCCTTTTCCTCCAAAGTGGAGAAATGACCAGAATATAAAGGCCAGAGTTCCACCCTTGGCTTCAGCCTCAAAAGAAAACTAGATTGTCTTAATTCCTGGTGATGATGAAGGAATGAGTGGGCTTTTCCTTGAAGTGATCATGACGATGTTTGTGGTGAAGGTGGTGGTGGTGGTTGTGGTGGGTGGCAGCTGTGACAGTTGGTAGCAGTACTGATTATTACTATGACAGTAATGGTGATAATGGACTACTAAAAACAAATCTCACAAAGCCTTCCCCCCGCCTAACTCAGGGAACACAGAACAGCCAAATGTTGAGCTCAGAGGTTTCTAACTTTGTCATCATGGCCCTGCACCCTCTGTTAAGAGCTTTGAATGCCAGCATTTCTTGGGGCAGAGACCTCTCTCCTCTCTATCCATGCAGGGCATAGCTAGCGGGATGGGGGCTCTCGGCAGACAATACCTTCAGCAGGTCTTTGGCAAAGTCTTGGCCATCATTCAGCTGGTCCAAGTTGGCAATGAATTGCTGACAAGACATCTTCTTACCAATGTTCTGTAATGGAGAAATGGTCCTGCCTAAGAGTAGGGAAGGAGGCTGGTGTGTTCCCCATACACCCTGCCCTGCCCAGCCAGAGGGATGAGGCAGCATCAAGGGCAATAATGAAAATTAAATTGCGTGAATTTTCTTTTGTCTCCAAGAGTTTACAGAACTCTTATCACAGTCAGAACTGTGCTTGATTCTCAACCTCTCATGAGAGGTTGGGCTTCTCCTGCAGCCCAGATGAAGGAATCGGGCTGAATGAAGTGTTGTAAGAGTTGACATTTGCCAAGTCTCTACTGTGTTCCAGGTCTTGTGCTTGACATGCATTATCTTATTTCTTTCTCACCCCAAGGAGAAGGTGAAGTGCCCATTTTTATTATCCCCATTTGACAGGTAAGAAAACTGAGGTACAGGAAGGTGAAGTGACATGCCCATGATCACACAGCAAGGAAGTGAAAGGGCCAAGTGTGTCCGACACCAAAGGCCATGCTCTCACCGCTACTCCATGGTTAACTCTCCCAAGGTCACTCAGCACCAGGACTTGAACCCAGGCCTCTTGGCTTCTGAGCAGAAGCTCTGCGTATTCCGCCACAACTGTCTCACCCTCTCACCTGCACAGAGGGGCAGCAAGGCTTCCAAGACGTAGGTGAAGTGAGGGAAGGGTTGTTCTTACGGGACTCAAAAATCAATTGCCATGGACACACACGGGTGCCCCATGCTGAGCTGAGCTGAACTGAGACAAAGAGAACCCAAGCAGATGGTTTCATGCTCAGAGGCAGAAACAGGCAAAGAGCTGGAAATGACTAAATCCCCAAGTTCTACCTTCTTGTTTTAACCAATGAGTAGTTGAGGGGCTCAAGCCCTGCAAACCCAACGCCTAATATTCATAATTCCAGACTCTCCGTGGAGTCCCACGTTTGAGAAAACACTGAACAGCACTTCATCTTTGTGAAAATAAAAACTCTTGAATACTGGATACTTATCACTGTAGGATTTTGTGGATTGGGGTTTGCTATAAAGCAGTGTTTTCCAAGGTTCACCTACACAAATAGGTATTCACTCAAAAAAAGATTTCATAATAGAACAAGTTTATTTACATGTTTCAGACTCTTTACCATGCTGATGTGTGCCGGTGTCTCCAAAGAGAGGATTCCACATCATTTCCCAAGTTTACTAACCTTGGCACTATTTTAGCAAAGACACTCTATTAGTGTCATGTGGGACATTCACACACCACAGAAATCATTCAGAAAACAGTGATGTAAGACTTTGTAACTAGCTGACAAGTAAGAACTTTCTATGCCTTTCCAAAACGGTTCAGGAGAAAAGATCCTGTGTTTGCCTTGATACAAGTGTGTTTGGTATGTTTCCTTGTATAGTTTTACATATATACGTGTGTCTATATATAAGTACATAGCCATGTGTGCACATTTACAATAGAGGATTATGAGGGCAATGCTCATAAGACTATTTTTGAGGCCAGGCGCGGTGGCTCACACCTGTAATCCCAGCATTTTGGGAGACCAAGGCGGGTGGATCATGAAGTCAGGAGATCGAGACCATCGTGGCAAAACCCCATCTCTAATAAAATACAAAAAATTATCTGGACATGGTAGTGAACACTTGTAGTCCAGCTACTCGGGAGGCTGAGGCAGGGGAATTGCTTGAATCCAGGAGGTGGAGATTGCAGTGAACAGAGATTGCACCACTGCACTCCAGCCTGGTAACAAAGCAAGACTCCGTCTAAAAAAAAAAAAAAAAAAAAAAAAAAAAAGACTCTCTTTGAGTTCCACACAAACTGAACCTTCCTCAGCCATTAGTCAGGAGTGCAAAATCAAAAAGTAACCAGGCAAGATTTCTAATCTAAGCAATGTCAGACTATCTTGTTGTGGGGGAACCTTCCCAGAAGAAACAATTCTTGGTCAAAATATTCATAGCACATCTGTGTGAAGGCATTGGAGGCATTACAAAAGCAGTGGAGGCTTCCAGGGTGAAGACTCTGTAGGCGAGTGTGGAGAGGTGACCCCAGAAAGAGCAGCATTTCTCCCTGAAGCATTTGCTGCTTCCCAGAAGCAGCCAGGGGCTGAGCAGCTGGGTGGCCTCTTAGGACTGGAGAACCGAGACTGGAGTTCAGCACCCACCAAGGACAAGGAAAAACACCCAAGGACTTGGGAGACACCTGTCACACTTCAACAAAAAAAGTTGAAATTAAGCAAAAAAAACTAAAAGAATAAAAATTATCCCAGATGGAAATATGGAGAAGCAGAAATGAATGAAATAACAAAAAGAATTGGTAACTCTAAATGGAAATCAACTATGTAGAGCAACAGTAAAGTTTTCCAGGGAATAAAATATAGAGAGCTATAATAGTTAAAAGCATGGTAACAGGAGTATATAAGTTAGGACAGCAGTAAATGGAACTAAAATGTTTCAAGGTATTTCACTGCCTGGGAAGTGAACCGAGTACTTTATAAGTTGAGGGTGCAAACTGCAAACCATAAAAAGAATTCCGAAAGAATGGACAACTAACAAGCTAACAGAGCGGGGAAATGGAATTCCAAAAACTACTTAATCCAAAAGTAGGCAAAAAAAAAAGAGAAAGAGAGAGAGAGAAAAGAAACAGAACTGAAGAGTCAAAGAGAAAACAGTCCGTGGTATACTTAAACGCAAATATATCATGATTCACTAAATGTTCAAATTAACATTATTATCAGACTTTATTTTTATGATACAAGAGACCTACCTTAAATATAAAAGAACAGAAATCTTTGAAACAAAGAGTCAGAAAAGGATATACCACATAAACACTAACAAAAGAACTCCAGTATAGCTACACTAACATCTGACAAAATAGATTTGAGGGCAAGAAGCATTACTAGAGATAAAGGATATGTTCATAGTGATAAAAGGGTCAATCTGCCAGAAGATTGACCTAAATCTGTATACATCTAGTAGCATAGCTTCAAAATACACAAGACAAAAATTGACAGAACCAAAAGACGACATATTCACAGTCTTGGTTGGAGATTTTAACACTGCTCTCTTAGTAACAAGCAGGCAAAAAATTGGCAAGAATACTATGCCAAAAAATTAGATAACCTAGATGAAATGGGCAAATTCTTAGAAATACACGAGCTACTAAAACTGGCTCAAGAAGAAATAGAAAATCTGAATAGACCTACAACAAGTAAAGAGATTGAATCAATAATTAAAATAAAATTTTTAAAAAGCCAAGTGTGGTGCCTCACACCTGTAATCCCAGCACTTTGGGAAGCCAAGATGGGAGGATCACTTGAGCCCAGAAGTTCGAGACTAGCCTGGGCAACATAGGAGACCTTGTCTCTACAAAAAAAAGAAAGAAAGAAAGAAGAAAGAAAGATAAAAGAAAGAAAATTAGCTGGGCATTGTGCCACATGCCTGTGGTCCCAGCTACTCAGGAAGCTGAGGTGAAAGGATTACATGAGCCCAGGAGGTTGAGGCTGCAGTGAGCCAGGATCACGCCACTGCACTCCAGCTTGGGCAACAGAGAGACCATGTCTTAAAAAAAAAAAAAAAAAAAAAAGAAACCACTATCAAGAGTTGAAAAACAACCCACAGAGTGAGAAAAAATATTTGTAAATCAAATATCTACTAAGGGCCTAGTATCTAGGATATATATATAAAGAACTCGAAGAATACAACAAAAAAAACAACCTAATTTTAAAATGAACAAAGGACTTGAATAGACATTTCTCCAGAGAAAATATATTTTAAATGGCCAAAAAGCACATGAAAAAATGCTCAACATCACTAATCATTAGGGTAACACAAGTCCAAACCACAGTGAGATAATGCTTCGCATCCACTAGGATGGCTATCTTTTTTTTTTCAAAAAACAGAAAAGGGTTGGTGAGGATGGAAAGAAATCAGAACCCTGCACATTGGTGGTGGAAAATGTAAACTCGTTCAGTCAACGGTTGGGCACTTCCTCAAAAAGTTACATGTAAAATTATCCTACGACCCAGTAAGTCCTAGGTATATACCCCCAAAAAATGAAAACAAATATTCAGACAAAAACTTGTACATGAATGTTCATAGCAGCACTATTCACGATCACTAGAAGATGGAAACAACCCAAATATCCATCAACAGATGAACAGATAAACAAAATGTGGGATATCCATACAATGGAATATTAGTCACTCATGAAAAATGAACTACTAAGACATGCTATGAAGTAAATGAACATTGAAAACATGCTAAATGAAAGAAGCCAGTCACAACAGGCCACATATTGTGCGATACCACTCATGAAATATCTACAATAGACGAATTCACAGAGACAGAAAGCAAATTAGCATTAGCCAGGGGCCAGGTGGAGGAGGAAATGGGGTATGACCTATGAGGGGTATGAGGTTTCCTTTTGGGGTGATGAAGATGTTCAGAAACTAGACAATGGCAACAACTGCACACCACTGTGAAAGTTCGTAGTGCCACTAAATTGTAATCTTTAAAATAGTTAAAATGGTTAAGTTTCATAACAAGAAAATAAATCAGTAAGGATATACATGATTTTTACAACACATATAGACACCTTATTGGCACATACAGAACATTATAACCAACAACCACAGAATAGATTCTTTTCAAGTCCACATGAAACATTCACTAAAATTTATCTTTCTTAGGACCAAAAAGCAAGATGCATGCAAAGAAATAAAATTATACTGGGTAAGTTATCTTCTTTAAAATACAATACTCATAACAACAACTAGTCAAAAAGACATGTACCCAGATCATCCCAAAGCCCAGGGGAGGTCCATGATTTGGGGCCTCTGAGTTCCCACTTCCCCCTCTCCCTCCCACCCCATTCGGATCAACAGGGCCTTCCAGTCTTTCCTAAGCCCTTGGACTTCTTCTTCTGTCTCCCAGCAGAGGAAAGTCACAGTGGGTCCAACCACAGCCCCATCCCAAGGCCTGACCCTGGCACTCTCAGGCCAGGGCCACCATCTCCCCAAACTTATCTCCTTGCCCAGAAGAGAGGCTGGATGGGTACAGGGTGATGCCCAGGCCATTGTCCAGGTAGTAAAACTGTGCCACTGCCTTTGGCCCCACAGGAGCCAGGCCTTTTCCCACAAGTCTGACTTCCATGTGCAGCCCTGAGGTCAGAACAATGCTAGCCTGTCTAAGGCTCATTCCAGGAGCAGGATGAGGCAGGTCAAGCAGAAAGAAAGCAGACATCATCCTTCAGGAGGAGGGAGGGACTGATCAAAGCTCCTATGGACAGAAAAACCCTTGCCACTATTTGCAAATCTAGGCTAACCCTTAATTATACTTGATATCCCCTTAAGCTTCTTGTGTGAGGCTCTGTCACCAACTGAGAATGTGCAGACCCCTGCAGACCTCAGGATAACATCCAAACCCCTGGCCTGTCCCTCCAGCCCCCATAGCCATCCCCAACGTGCCTTGCCAGCAACTCCTGCTGTTGCCATTCTTCAGGCAACCCAAGGTTGGAGAGAAATTAAGCTGTTCCTGAAAAACAACTAATCTTTGTTTCAACTTGAGCTCTCCTGGAATGACTTCTCCCACCCACCCCTCCCTGTTTGTTTGCCTGAACCCTGGAGGTTCTCCCTTACCCCAGCCTTCAGTCCACTCACCAGTGCCATAGGCTGTGCATCCAAAATACCTCTGGAATTTCTCCCCTGGCCTCCGTCTCCAATTCTAACCCACTCTGCCATCTCCTCATGACAGGAGATTGCAAATCACCATTCCCTGACATCCCACTACTCGGTGCCTCCCAGGCTCATTTGCTGACCTGTCACCACCCATCATCACCCATCATCCCCAGCATCTGCACCGTCTCCAAAATCTCCATTTCAAATACAAACTCCTGACCCCCATCTCCTGCTCTTCCACCTCCTCCCCCATTCTCTAGAACCCTCACTCCAACAACCCTTTAATCCCCTGTTGAGATCTGATACAGTGTGGCCCTGTGTCCCCACCCAAATCCCATCTCGAATTATAATCCTCACGTGTCAAGGGAGGCGGGTGACTGGATCATGGGGGTGGTTTCCCCCATGCTGTTCTCGTGATAGTGAGTGAGTTCTCAGGAGATCTGATGGTTTTATAAGTGTTTGGAAGTTCCTCCTACATTCTTCTCTCTCCTGCCATCTCGTGAAGAAGATACCTGCTTCCCCTTCAGCCATGATTGTAAGTTTCCTGAGGCCTCCCTAGCTATGTGGAACTGAGAGTCAATTAAGCCTCTTTCCCTTGCAAATTTCCCAATCTCAGGGAAGTTCTTTATAGTAGTGTGAAAATGGACTAATACAAGATCCAAAGACCTCACTTTCTTTTTTATCCAGTTTAGCTTCCAGGCCCCATCAATAACCACTTCTCTGCAAACCTATCTCTTGCCCCTTTCTGCTTCTGTCATATTTGCCTAGAAAAAGCCCAGTACTGTTGAAACCCAACTGATTTCCTATACTGTATCTGTATCCAAGTTCAACCAAATATACTTGCAGGACACACAGCTGTGCTAACTGGTCCCATTTTATGTCTATGACCACAGTCACATGCGCATGGAGATCTCCTGACACTGCCACAGTTCCTGTGTTTGCTCTTCAACCTCCAAAATGACCATGGCACACCTTTTCCTTTCCCTTAAGCCTCAAAGTCCCTGTAATAGACACTGTGGCTCTTTCTCTCCAAAACCTCTTTCCTATTATGTATTAGCAATGAGGTGTGGGTAGGGAAGAATGACCCCACCTTCCAGCTCAGGACTAGGCCCTGGGTCACCTCATTCCTCCTGCCACAGAGATTGATTCGGTTAACCTAGGCTTTTCCAGCTGTCCCATGGTACTCCCTGGTGACTTCTCTCTCCTGCAGTGATAGCGTCTTCTCTGCTGAGTTGATCCTGGTGGCACACGCACAAGGTTGGGCTGTTTTAACGTCAGACTCACCGCCGGCTCCTGTCAGGCCCCCACACAAAGCCAAACACCGCAAGAGGTGTCTATGGCCACCACACCCTCACGTCCTGAACTCACCTCACCCACTTCAACCTGGCGGCTGTCCTCTCCACTTCACCTAAGGTGCTCTTCAAAAGGTCTCCAGTAACCTTGACTAGCCCACCGATGACCGCTCCAACCCCAAAGGGCACTCTCATGCCGTCACCTTACTTGACCTCATGGCAGGCTTTTATACAGCTGGCCACTCACTCCCTTCTCCTCGAAATGCTGTCTTGTCTGGACTTCAGAAATGCCACATACTCCTGGGTGTCCTCCGACCTCCCAGATGCGGTGCAGTCTCTCCCACTCCTCTGTCTGGCCTCTATGTAGCACTGAGCCCCTGGACTTAGCCATCAGCTTATTCTCTCTGCAGGGACATGGCAATCAACCAGCCCCATAGCTTTGAATTCCACCCCACCCCATCTCCATCTTCAAACTGGGCCCAGACGCATCCACCTCGCCGCCTCTTTGGCTCCCCACACTGATGTCCAGAGGCATCTCAAACCTCAAACACGGGTCAAAAGCAGGACTCAAGTCTGCCTCTCCGCACTTGCCACCCCTACACAGAAGTTTCTTCCCCATCTCAGGAAATGGCGCCCCCAGCTAGCCAGATGCCAAAGGCACCCTTGCTCCTCTCTTTCACTGATCAACCCCATCAGCAAGTCCTGTGAGACTCAGTCCTGAAAGGTGTCCCTCATCAGTCCCTGCTCTCCACATTCACCACTCAGTCTACCCACGCCACCATCATCTCCCACCTGCACCATAACCTAACACCACTATGGAAACAGTTCTGCAGTTCCTCAAAAAATTAAACACAGAACAACCAGATATATGTCCCAGAAAGTCCACTCCGAGGTAGAAATGCCAAAGAACTGAAAACAGGTGTTCAAATGAAAACTTGTACACAAATGTTCACAGCCGCGCTATTCCCAACAGCCACAAGGTAGAAACCAGCCTGCTGCTGCTGGCCCCATTGCCTGGAATTCGTGATCCCAGATCTTTCCATGGTTGGCTCCTGCTGATCCAGATCTCTGCCCAAACCTTGCAGGCCTTCCCTGACCCCCCAGTCCAGACCCCACCACGCCTTCCTGTGTATGCCCTTCACGGAACCAGCACTGCTTGTAATCGCTTGCTCACTTCTGTGCTGTCCACCTCCTGCAACAGACGGGCTCCCTTTCCTGTCTTGTTCATGGAACACAGAAGGCACTCAGAAGACAGGATTGTTGTTGAGCCCCCAACCCGAGGGTCCCAGCGCCCCTCCTACACAAAGCCTCCCCAGTTCCTCAACCAGACTGTGCTTATCTCAGGAGCATGCCTACAGCCCGACAGCCCCTTACTGCGTCCCGGTCCGACCAGAGCTCTTTCTGTGGGCACCAGCAGGGCCCCTGTTCCTGAGATCCCCACAACCCATCAGGCCTCAGTCCCTGCTTGATGAATGACAGGGGCAGAGAAGGAGGCAAGGGGAAAAGTGCAAAGCATCAGGTGCTCTCAAGAGTTCCCAGTAACTGCAACCGCCAGACCTTGGGCGTGAGCCTTACTTCCCTTCTTTATACACTGGGACTTTATCATGGGGAAACTGAGGTGCAATGAAGTAACTTGTCTCAGGCCACACAGCCTTTGTGTGGAGCAGCAGAGAACACAGCCTCAGAACCTGCGCTCCCAATCTCTGAGCAGTACCGCGTAAAGAAAGAGATGAAATCCTCAGTGTCTGTTGGCTGCAAACATGAACAGTCCTCCCAGCCCACTTCTGATCTATGAAGTGCTGACATTTCTCCCCAGCTGTGGCATCAATGTGGGACCACGCCAGCTAAGGCCCATCAAGCTCTGGGGTGCTCTTGGCCCAGGGTTCACTGGACAGTGGTTGCCGCCCTCCTTAGCAGCTCTTAGCCATAGGGAGGGGCAGCCAGGGCTTGGTTCAGCAGAGTCAGTCCTGAGATTGCTCACAGGCCCAGCCAGGGGTGGGGACAGGGAGTGAGGAGCATGCTGAGTGCTCCTTTTAAAGCAGGGTAGCAACACGTGCTCGCTGTCAATAAACAGAGGACGCAGTCTGGGGGAACATCAACAGGCTCGTGGGCTTTGGCGCTGGATGACATTCATAAGGAACGCATCTTCTCTCTTGTTCCACACTTAGGTTGCCTGCCCAAGTGGACTTGGCCAAAGCTGTCACACATTTGCTCCTCCTGACACAGGCACTGAGGCTCTGGCCCTCCCCAAGTCAGGTGCCCCCATGCACTCATGAGCCCAGGCTACCAGCAGACTGGGCCTTCACAATCTCACCATCCAGGGGTCTGCAGGCTGGGTCTTCCAGCTTACCCTCATTTCAATTTTCACAGTAATGAGAAATACTATTGTCCTTTTTCTGTAACAATATTCTTCATAATAAAATCCTTACTAGGCGCCAGACCTTGCCCCTTGGTGCCGTGTATATTACCTTTCAGTCCTGCCCATGACACTGCGGGGAGATCATTATTCCCACCACACGGATACAGATCCTGAGGCTCAGAGAGGGCCAGTGCTTGCCCAGGGTCACACAGCTACCACGTGGAGGCAAGAGTGGAATCTGAAGTCGGGTCTATCCCAGCTCCTTCTTTCACCACCATATCCCCTGGACTTCCTGGTTAACATGCTGGCCTGTTGTCCCCGAGTCACTGAGCTATTCCCTACCTAGCAGGGGGCTCCAACCACCCTAGGTGAGCAATGATGGGGCAGTGATTGGGTGGAGCCAGATGGTGATGGGGGACACAGAAAGGCGACATGATGAGGGGGGCCTTGGCACACAGGGCATGCACACCACTAGCTACACTTACCACCTGCAAGGGCAAGAGAGCCCAGAGGGGGTCCCGGAGCAGACAGAGGAAGGAAGAAGGAGTTATTGAGCCACAGAAGCACTGAAACAGCCTCGGGCCTGGACCAGACACAGCCTCACAGCCTGGGCATCCCACACCAGTCACTTCAATGCTTGGCCTGGTGGGGGCTGGGGGGTTGGGAGGGGCTGCCCTGGGCATGGTATTTCAATGCCATGGGCTGCATTCAGGCTTGCGGGACAGGGGCGAAAAGGGCACATGATCTCTTAGCTTGGACAAGGAGCACACATCTGTGGCTCATCTTAAACTCCCGTGACCCAGCTGCCCTCGCTGCCCTACATGGGGGTGAGGACTCAGGTGGATCGCTGGGGGATGAAACTAGGGTGAGGTCAAATCTAGAAGTCAAGCTGCCCAAATCCCCTGGGCTTGGAAAAGAAGCCTGGCCACTGAGAGGTCTCAGGAAGGGGCTGGAATCAATACAAGATGGGTCCCTGAGAGGACATGCAACCCCTTCCCCATCTCCCCAACTCACGTGGCCGTGCAGGTCCGTGTTGAGCAGCATCAGGGCACAGGTGAGCGTGTGGATCCCATCTGAGTCACAGACAGTGGCACTCTCAGTGTGAGGACCCAACCTCTTCCCACCCCGTCTGCTGACAGAACCCGCCAGGAAGCCTTGGACGCAGAGGGAGGCCAGCCACCTGCCAAACTCACCTCAGAGGCCAGGGACTGCATGATGCCCCTGGTCCGCCCCCACTGCAGGGCCCAAGTCACATGCCTGCCCCAGGAGCCTGACCACCCTGGACCCACTCTGCCCTGGACTCCTGCCTCCTGCAGCCAAACTTACCTTGAACCTCAGACTGAGGAATGGCTCTAAGCCCCCAGCCTTGCCCCTGCATGGGCTGTGTCTCTCCCAATAATGGGCCTAGTCTGGGACTTGGGCCCATCTGTTGGGCAAGCCCTGTCCCTAAGAGGACTCCGACCTAGACCTCCACCACACCGGGACAGCCACCACACCAACAGTCAGCACCACGACAGGGACTGCAGGAGAAGGAAGAGCCACAGGACTGAATCCCGAGGCTGGAGGACTTCCAGGCAGTGGGGAGGAGAACAGGCAAGACTGCCTTGCTCAGCAGGCATACCCTGTGCCATAGTTTATTCAATTAGCATTCATTGAGCACCTACTGCATGCAGAGGACAAACCATCTGGGCTGGCAGTGGGACTGAAGTGCCAGGTGGACCGGGGTGGGAGGGGGCCAGGGCCTGGCTGAGTGGGTGGGGAGGGTCGGGCAGAGTGGGCAGGGGGCCATACCTTCCGAGGTGCTGTCATCAGGGTTGCACTGGCAGTACCGGCGGGAGAAGTGTGTGAGGACCCGCTCACGCTCTTGTGTCTCCCCCATCAGCGGGAAGGCCTTCAAGAATGTTCTGGAAGGCAATTCAAAGCTGCTGAGGGCAGTCTGAATCCTCACCCAGGGTTAGACCACCCCCCTACACACACACACACACACACACCCCACACACCTGCCCCAGGGGGCCAGGGCTCCAGTGCCCCAATCTCTGGGTCTGGATGTTCTCCACACTCGGAAGCCCTGGCCCCCAGGATGGCCTCTGGAGTGCTAAGGCCAGGGGACCTGGTAAGCTTTAAAGTTTCAGTCCTCATCGCCCTCCAGGGACCTACCTTCTGGAAGTAGGCAGAGGACAGATGGTGAAGAACAAAGACAGAAGAGCACCTCAGCACCAGCCCTTCTTCAGGGCAGATGCCCACTCCTTGCTCCCTCCCCTACAGCTGGGCCCTGTCCACATCTGCCCTTCAGAACACTCCTCCTCGGTCATTCCCTCTGTTTCATGTGCCACGGCTGAGACCCACGCCCAATCCTATCCCCCCACTCCTGCCTTCCCCACCCCAAGTCTGGGTTGCCACCAAGTCCTGACAGTTTCTTCTTCAACCTCAACCTTAATTCTCCATCACTGCCACCACCCTCATCATGTGCCCAGGACAACGGGACCACCCCTGCACCCAGTACCTCCACCCTGCAGACACCAAGTTGTCTTTCTAAATAGACACGCAGGCAGGACTCACTGCTGCTTAAAACCCATCACTGGCTCCTTGGAACCCTCAGAATAGCACCCAGGCTCCTCATGTCATGGCCATGTTCACTGCCCAGACTACCCTCCTGTACCTCCAACCTGGCACTTGCCTGCTGCGTTCACACCCTGGACAGAACAGACATTTCACTATTCAGTGCCTCAGAGCAGTACCGCCACCACCAAACTTTCGGGCTGTCCCTAGGGGCAGCCTCACCACTGCCCATCCTATCCCACATCTTGGCACCACCAGCCCTTCTACTCTACCCTCTGTGCAGCCTCTCTCACCAGCCCTTCCCATCTGCCCAACCTCATGCTTGTTCTCTCCCACCTGACCCTCTTTAGAAGCCTGCACGCCTCTAGATCAAAGGCCACCAGCATACTGGCATCGGTGCTGGCTCCCAGAATGTTGCTTTACAGCCAGTACGTCTGTGGCTCCCCAGTGCCTGCACAGTTGAGTGTCAGTATTGGGCTGGCATACAAGGCACTCAGTCCAGCACCCATATCTCCGATTATGAGCTGAACCAATGAGCCCCTTCCCTGACCAATCTTCCTCATTCTGGTGCAATCTTTACAACTCAGCTCAGGATACAGTAGCTTGCAGCACACCAACACTTCCACTGAGAACAATAAACACCATGAGTTTTCATAAGCTATGGGAAAATTGCTGAGGCAACAAAGACCAAAAGGGCCAAGATTCTGGAGGGGAGAGAATTGCAGAGGTAGTCTGACCCCTCTGCGGCTGCTTTTTCCCTGGGGGCATTGCTGATTATGGGCACAGGCAAGAGGCAGTGCATTGGGTGGAATCAAAAGCTGGAGACTTCAAGGGCTGTAAACACATGGCCACTTTTCCCTTTGAGATATTTGCTGAATTTCAGAGATATAAAAGATACAAAAGGCAGGAAGCTAAAAGGCTAAGCAGGCCCTCTGAGAAGTAGAGGGATTTTTGTTGTTGTTGAAGTGGGGGGCAGTGTTGCTGCACTGAGAAGACAAAATTAGGCTTTAGAGCCCGCAAGGGGGTTTGCCGTACTCAACACCCCAGGCTCCCAGTAGAAAACTCTGAGGGCCTCTACCCTATGATCAGAGCAAACCCTGAGCTATACCAAACTTCAGTGCAACCTTGAGTAGATTAGGACTGCATCCCCCACACCCTTTCTAACTGCCTAGCAAAGGACAAGGTAAACCCTCTCTGGAGGAACACAGAATAATCTAGAACCACTACAATTCTATACAAAGTATACAGCATCTGATTT
Source organism: Sapajus apella (assembly GCF_009761245.1). Classification (NCBI taxonomy): domain Eukaryota; kingdom Metazoa; phylum Chordata; class Mammalia; order Primates; family Cebidae; genus Sapajus; species Sapajus apella. The sequence continues at coordinate 9,654,472 of NW_022437011.1, read as the reverse complement.
TTTTTTAAAGTTACTAAGCATGCAAAGAGACAGGATATATGATAGAAAAACAAGAGAAAAAAGAGATACTAGAAACAGATACAGATGATTCAGATGATAGATACTGGACTCAGCAGCAAGGGCTTTACAAGTAGTATGTTCAAAAAAAGATAGGGAAAGATGGAGAAAATAATGGAAAGGATGGATAATTCCCCTAGGGAATTAGAATCTATTTTTTAAACGTTTTAATAAAATGGAAATTCTAGAAATGAAAAATATAATAAATTTAAAACTCACTAAATGGGTTCGAAACCCATTTATGCCTAGTGTTCCATTATTGGAATGCTAAGCATGTGGGAGTTATTTATATCCTACTTACCGCTCAAGGTTATCAACAAGGTCTGATCTTGCAATTCAGAAAATTGCAACCTCAGGCATAAATGGGTTAATGACATATTAGACACAGAAAAAGAGTAAATGAAGTAAAAACAGGTCAACAGAAAATATCCCAACAGAAGCAGAGGAAAAAGAATGGAAATTACTTTGTGTGTGTGTGTTTTTGTTTGTTTGTTTGTTTGTTTGAGATAGGGTTTCACTCTGTCACCCAGGCTGGAGTGAGTGACACAGTCATGGCTCACTGCAGCCTCAACCTCCCCGGGCTCAGGTGATCCTCCCACCTCAGCTTCCTGAGTAGCTGGAACTACAGGAATGCACCACCATGCCTGGCTAATTTTTCTACTTTCTGTAGAGACTGGGCCTCCTTGTGTTGTCCAGGCTGTTCTGAAACTCCTGGCCTCAGGTAATCTTCTGGCCTCGGCCTCCCAAAGTGCTGGGATTACAGGTATAAGCCACCATGCCCAACCAGAAATTACATTTTTTTAAAGTGTAGGAGACACGTGGAACACAGTAAAAAGGTCTAACATGCATGAATCACCCCACCCCTGAGCTCCGAGATGAATCCATCTCTCCTAGGGCCTGGCCAGTATCTGCCCAGCCAGCCCCTGCCACCAGAGCCTCCCAGATACTACAGGACTGCACCCATCCATTCTACCCTCCTGCTCCGTGGAACCTGCAATTGGCCCTCCTGAGGTCTACTCCCTGGGTCCAAATACCAACAGAGTTGAGATCAAATCCCATTTTACCATCTCCTCCCTCAATGACAGTGAGGAAGTCTCTACCCCTCTGGCCCACAGTTTCTTCATTTGAAAAAATAGGAATGATAATGTCTACCTTACAGGGGTACTGAGGATGCGTGAGCAAGGTGAGTAAAGACCTGGAGCATCCTGCAGGCAGGAGGTGCTCAATATAGGCAAGTCCTGCGCCTCCCTTCCTCTCCTAGAGTTGAGGCTATACTTCCACCCTCTTCACATCTAACAGCTACCACAGAGGGGGCACTCGCCCAACTGCTGGACTGCTGCTGCTCCTGTGGCTTCTTCCCCACAGCCTCACCAGGGGGTCAAAAGACTAGCCCAAGGCTGCACAGCAAGTTTATGGTAGAGCTGACATGAGAATCCAGATGTGCAGCCTGTACCCCTTGTGGACACTTCCCATCCCAGCACCACTGACCTGAGTGCTCGGTCCAGAGTCAAGCCCGAGAAGTCGAAGAAACTGAGGTACTCCCCGGCCACCAGCCTGCTAAACTCGTTGCTGCCAGGAGAGTATGGGATGTCTGTTAGAAGCAGGGTCCAGCCCAAGGATGACAGAATCATAGGTGTTACTTTAAGGGTAAGGCCCAGGGTACCATGACCGACCCACCCCCCCGACCTGCTCAACCCCTAAGCTACTGGCCAGTTGGGCTGTAATGTTCAACCTTGGTCTAAGAGTGTCAAGAAGGCTTCCTGGAGGAGGCACTGTCTCAGTCAACACAGGGAATTAAGAGCTAACCAGACGAAAGAAATAGGGGTAAGATGATGCAGTGTCCCCAGGGAGGAAACTGCACGATGAGTCCAAGAAGCTACAAGCAGCGCCATGTGGCCAGAACCTAAAGAGCAGGAACAAGGCTCCAAGAGATGAGGCCGGGGCCAGGGCCTGAAGCCAGGGGAAGGACCAGGACTTGATTCAGAAGGGGTAAAGCAGGGATGATCAGTTTGTATTTTGGAACACGCCACTGCCGAGTGGAGACCCACAGTGGACTACAGTAGTTGTCCAGAGAGAGACAGAAGGGATGGGGAGAAGAGAGATTTAGGGGGTGGAACCCACAAGATACAGAGATGGAATGGGCATGAGGCATGGCCAAGAAGGTGGTCCCCTGAGGGAGATGTCAGGCTTCTAGACAAGGCATCCGTATGAGAGTCATCAATCCACAGCTGGTCAGTAACAGCTCAGGATAAGACTGAACCCATGCAAGAGGAGAGGGCACAGACAGGCTGGCCAGCCCAGAGCCTCGAATCAGGGTGAGGACCCAGGAGCAAGCCAGCGAAGGAGACTGAGAGACAGCAGCCAGAGGTGGGGTGTGTTGTCCTGCAGGCCAACAAGGAGAGGGTTTCAAGAAGACTGGCATGAGGAATTCTTGTCAAAACTAGAACAAATTTCCACCTGATTCTAATTAAGCCCAGAGCTCACCCATCCATTTGCAGGACCCATGGGAAATAGAGAAACATGTTAAATAACACCATGAGGATACCACATCCGAACTGTGGAACATTCTTTAGGACAAATGGCTTGGTTTCTTCAACAAATACGTGGCACTAAGAAGGGAGGAGGACTGCCCAACTGCCGAACTGTTGTTGATTAAAAGAGACTTAACAGACCAATCAGCCAAGTGCGACGTGTGGACCCTGTTTGAATCTTGATTTCAATAAACCAACATTTTTGAGACAATCAGAGAAAATTAAACACAGACAATGTTGGAGAGATTAAGAACTTTTTGTTCCTTTAGTTAGAAATTATAACAGAATCATGATTATGTAAAAAAAGATCCTTATCAGTTGGAGATACATGCTAAAGTATTTATAAATCAAACGATAGAGTGTCTGAAATATGCGTTACAATCTTCCAGCACATGAAAAAAAAAGCTATGGGTCATAGAGGAAATGAGAATGAATAGTAACTTTGAAACTCAGTCTTGGGTACAAAAAGGTTTCATTTTTTTTTTTCTGCTTTCGTGTCTGTTTGAAATTTTCATAATAAAAAGTTTAATTAAAAAGAAAGAAATGGCTGGTTGCATGGAAGCTGCTGAAGGGGCTAAGATGAGGCCTGGAGAGCAGCCACCAGATTCAAAGACACAAGGCTGCCAGTGACCTTGGCACAAGAGGTTTCTGAAGTTGGGATGAGGGGGAGGAAACCAGTGTGGAGGGGCTAAGTGTAGAGAAAGAAAAGGGATAGAGAGGCCACCCTGGGCAGAAAACCCAGGAATTTTGGCTGGAGGAGGAAGTGGGGTTGAGAAACAATTTTTGTTTTTCAGATGGGAGAGACTTGAGCACAATTAGCTGCTGCAGGGAGTGGCTGAAAAGATGGAGGAGGGCAGAGGCAGGCCATAAAGAAGGCTCCTGAAAGGTTGGCAATAGGTCTGGAGGTCCAGCCCAGCAGGAGAGATGAGGGCATCTGAGTTGTGATTTCTGGGCTGGAGCAGTTGTCAGGGACCCTGTGCAGGAGCAGCATGGAGGCTGCAGAGGGTGGAGGAGGCAGGAGGGAAAAGAGGGGGATCCAGGACCTGAGCCGCCATCAGGGCTCCGGGAGGCCTGAAGCCTGCACGTCAGCTCTGCTCCTATTCATGGACAAGAGTCTGGACTGTCTCCCAGCCCCGTGAGCAGCACTGTGGGGCCAGACCTGCTCCTGCACAGCTGAGAGCCTCAATGTGGACACTGGGAGGCACTCCGGGTGAAAGGGCCATGGCAGGTGGCAGGTGGACACACCAGCGGTCAGATGTGCGCAAGGATGTGTCGGCGGACTCCCTCAGTCCTGCAGTCCTGCCTGTCCCCTGGTTCCCTTTGGGACCCTCATCTAGCCAGTTCCCTTTGCACCAGTCTGAAGGCCGGAGTGTGTGCTTTGGGGTCTTCAGCTCCTTCAGCTGGTTCCGATAAACAGTGAGGCTCAATGAGGGCCAAGAGCCCTTTCCTGAGCTCTGAGTCCCACAGGTGTCCCTTGAGGCCCAGGTTCTCCTCTCTGGCCCCATTAGCTAGTCCCAGCTCCTGCCGGCTTCTCTGTCCTCACATCCACTGTGACCCCATAACCACATCCCACATCCCGCACCCCCAGCCCTGAGGGGCCGGCCGCCACCACCCCTCCCTGAGAGCATCAGCCTCACCCAAGCAGCCCAGAAAGGAAACAGATTTAGGCCGAGGCCAGGAATGAGGACAGTGGCAGGAGGAGGTGTCCTTGGGGAACTGTTGGGAGCACCCCCCCAGCACCAGGTACCCTGAAGGAGGTCACCTACACCTCCTTCAGGCTGAGAAAGACACGAGGTTTGCCTGGGTTGGGGGCGGGGGAGACCACACTCACTTCTTGCCCAGCTGTCGGGCCACATCGCAGCGCTGAAAGCCCTCGAGGTGGTAGAGGCGGCGTGCCAGCCGGCGAGCAGCTTCACTAACCCCCTGGCACCCGTTGGCCAGCGGGTCTGCGCTACCAGGCTCCAACCCCTCTGAGCTGCTGAGCTCAGAGTCTGAGTCTGACAGGCCGTCCTTCAGGCTGGGGTCACTGCAGATGGAAGGTGGGTGGAGGAGTAGGGTCAAAGGCCCTGGGGAGGCAGGGAGGTTCCTCAGGCCTCTGCAAACCATGCAGAGGCCAGAAAAGGGAAAGAAGGTCCACTGCAGCAGGAGGGAATGAATCAGACTTTCGGAAGAGCCTCTCACGTGAACTCACAGCACAGTTCCCTGACTCCCCCCAACTTCTACCGGGGCTGAGAAGGCCTGGAAGAGCAGAATGAAACCTCAGGACACAGGGTGGGAAGTCTGGATACAGACGGTAGGCCAGGTGGCCTTGAAGAGGGTGTACTGACTCTGGACACTGAGTCACCCTAACTTGCTTTGCCTCTTCTGGGTCTCAGTTTCCCCAGCTGTTCAGTGGTTCTCCCAGCTCCCAGCCTGGGCCCTGCCTCACCTGGCTGAGTTCAGCAACTTGTCTGTGTCCTCCTCATCATCATCCTCGTCCCCCACTGGGCCCTGGGGGCCATCTTCATGGAATCCATTGGGCATGGTCATGAGAGACAGGCGGCTCAGGACATTCTCTGAGCGGCTGCTGGAGATGGAGCGCCTCAGAGGGCTGCCCAGCTCCCCATCACCACCAGCTGCCCCCATGTCCCCCTCAAACCCCATGTCCCCAATGCCCAGCCCAGCCCCTGGCTCGGGGCTGTCACGGGCCCGCTGCTGGATGAGGGGCGTGAGGGGGGCCTCGAAGCTGACGCAGCTGTCACTTTCATCCGTGAGGCTCAGCCCGTCTAGGGAGTCAAGGCTGCTGTACTGGGTGCCCCGCAGCAGCTCTGACTCCAGAATCTTCTCAAACGTGGCACTGAAGCCATCCCGCACATCTGGCTCCCCGGAACCATCCAACCTGTGGGATGCAAGAAGCCAGTCACCATCCTGCCAAGATGTCCCCCATACGAGTACTGGTGACTACACTGATCTGTGTCTGGGAGGCCCCTGGGGGCACAACATCCCCCATCCTGTTCACTTATCCCTTCAGCCAATACTGACTGAGCACAAGGTGTCAGACACCGGGCTGGGTACTGGGAATTCCGTAGGGAAAAAAGCAGGCCTGGGGCCAGGGCCATAGTGGGCATCAGATATGTGTCTGAATGAATGAATGTAAGACCTTGTCCCCCAGCCCAGCCTAGGGGGCTGCTTCCTCCAGGCTCCCAGAGCATTGTGAATATCTTCCTGTCACAACCAGTGTCACACAGGGTCATAATTTTGCTCTTCCCAAACACATCCCAGCTGTCAAGTCTGGCCTCAGTGCTACCTTCTCAGAGAGACCAGGGGAGGCAGGCCCACAGCACACTGGCCTCCTGCTCCAGAATCTCTTAATTTACTCCCCAGACCTTCCTGTCATGTAAGATTCTGTCTGTTCCCCTGTTTACTATCTGTTCCCCAGCCCCAGAACAAAAGCTTTGTGAAGCCAGGGAGTACCCCACACACAGTAGGTGCTCGGAACATCTGGCTGAATGATAAACTGGGTAAATGAACATATGCTTGTCAGCCCCATGGCCCCACCCACACTTCCCAAGCCCTTGCAGGACCCTGTGCTGTCCCCCAAAAGAGGCCTTTGTACTGGCTGTTCCCTCTGCCCAAAGTTCTTCCCCAGCTAACACCCTCCTTCTACATCCCTTTCTCAGCGAGGCCTGACCTGACCTCCTGACCTAAACCGTGCCCTGTCTCCAAACACCACAGTCCCTTTTTTCCTATTTTTTCCCCAAAGCACTTATCTCCTTCCAACTTACTATGTAATTATTTATTATTTTAATATTTATTGTCTGTCTCCCCACTAGACCGTAAGCTTCATGAGAGCAAAGGTTTTTGTATGTTTCATCTCTAGCACCTGGAAGAGAGCATTGCACATAGATGAACTGAGGAGGCTGGGAAGATTCTTATCCACCAGCGAGATGAACAGGTACACAGGGAAGGAAGGAGAGACAGACTGAGGAGCAAGACCAAGACATGGGGCAAGAAAGAGACAGAGGAAGAGGACAACAGGGCCGGGGAGAGAGATAAAGACAGAGCTAGACAGACAAGGATATCGGTGGAAGATAGAGCCAGTAAGAGGAAGCCACACCAGGAAAGAACACAGCAGGCCAGCCCGGCCCATTTCAGATCAATTGAGGCCCATCACATGCAAGGAAGCACACACCTCCCTCTCCATCATTCTCCCCTGAGGCTCTGGCCACGCCCTACTTTCCCCCAGCCCCTGCTGCCTAGCGGAGACTGAGCTGTATTTGGAGGACTGGGAAGTGCCCCTTCCCCTCAAACATCTCCTTGGCCCCCCGGTGCCTAAGATTCCATCCCAGTGTGCTTCCTGGAGAAGGCACTCCCACCCAGCCCCAGCAGGAGCTGAGACTGAAGCCTCATTAGGCTCTCTCTTGCCAAGGAACAAAGTGGGGAGGGGGGCAAAAATCTAAAAGGCGCAGAATGCCTGGCAGGGGCTGGGATGGAAGTTTCCTCTACAGACCTCCAGAAGGAGAGAAGAGAGAAGAAATTTCCTTGTCCTGGCCACCAGGGCAAATACCAAAGTCAGCCCAGTAAAAACACCTCTGCCAGGCCTGTTCTGGGCACTAGAGATATCCAAACAAGACAGAGCCCTGCCTGTGAGGAGCTCTCAGCTCAGTGTCAGAGCCACCGGTGGAACCCCCATCTCCAGCCCCTTCATGCAACTGAGCAGGCCTGAGGGGTGGCCTGATGGGAGCTTGAAGACCATCAACCCAATCTCCAAGCATCCAACTGCCCCCAGCCTCTCCATCCCAAGTAAAAATGCCACCTCAATATAGTGGGCTCCAAGAAGCCACAGTCCCCTGCCCCCGCCCCACTGCCAGCCATGGGGCTGCCCTAGGCCCTGCCTGGATGGAAACACTCTGATGGCCACGCCACATCCAGTGCCACAGACACCCAAACCCACATACTCATACTCCTGCCCAGGGATCTAGAGACATGTATCCCTACATAACACATAACATGCCCCCAAATGTGCAGCCACAAATGACCAGGCCAAGGGCACCAACACCCTCCACCCACAGCCACCAGCCCCATGCATACCAACATGTTCACACACGCCTGTGCACACACAATGTTCAGGGCAGGCACCCATGCATGCCCCCCATGCACACTCACACGCCTCCCACATACTGCCTGTTCAGGCCAGAGCCTGTGGCTATGCATGCTAAGACTTCTAAATGCCTTCTTTTCTCAGCCCACCCTGGTGCCTTCTAGACATTTCTCTGTCCCTTCCCCACCCTGCTTGTCCAACACACCCCCAAAACTCTAGGTCTCTCCACCGCCTGCTGAGGACAACAGAAATTGGGCTGTAACTGCAGGACTGAAGTGAGATCCCTGATAGAACTTCCGGATGATTACTGCAGGTGAGAGTAGCTGAGAGGAATTAAAGCCCATAGCCTCCTTTCCTGGAGTCAGTTGCAGGATTTGGGAGATTCTCATTTCCAGGAAGCAGAGGGATGAACCAGACGAATTTTCACATCGGGCATTTTAAAAGGATTTGGAATTTGAATGCCCAGCCTGGGATGAAGGGAGGCAGCAGCCCCCCAACACCAACCCACATAGAAGCAGCTCACGATGGCTCAAGGGGCTGAAGGTGTGGGGGGGCACAACCTTCAGCCCCGCAGTCTGCTGGACTTTGAATTCTCTCTCCCGGCTCTGTCCCTTCAAAACACCCAGAATCTGGGCAAAAGAGGGATAGGAAATCCCTATTTTATTTGAGAGAAAAACAAGAACCAGAGAGACTAAGTGGCTAGACCCAAGCCACACAGTAACAGAGCAGCCAAAGGTGGCGAGTTCCCATACCAAGACACCTACTCACCCCAGCTGAGGGTCCTCAGCATCTGGACAGAGGCTCCTGGAAGCATCATCCCCCTCTGTGAGCCTGCCAGCCCTCCAGGGCCTGGACTCTGTTGAATCTTCCAGAATGTTCAAGTCTGGCTCCAGGGCTAGGCCATTGGTGAGGGAGAGGCTAAGGCTGAGGCCATGGAAGGCCACATCTGGGTCCTTCGTGGGATCCTCAGTGTCCGCTGGGGTGCCCCTTCGCTCATCCCCTGGGCTGCAAAGGCTGCTGTTCAGGCCCTCACTGGCTATTCCATTCTGGACCCCTGGCTCCTCCTCAGGCTCCAGGCTGGGGTCACAGGCAGCATCGCCTTCCTCAGGCACTGCAGATAAAAGCTTGTCCTCCTCCATGGCAGCCACTGCCTCTGCCCGTCCTGGCTGCTCCTGGGACTCCTCTAGACCTGGCAGCAAGGAGAGAGGAAAGGCTGGTCAGACAGGGCTGGGGCTGGGGCTAGGGGGTGCCTAAAGTCCAGCAGAACCAGTGGCAGAGCAGCCTGCCCGAGAGTGGGAGATGGCCAAGACAGTCCCCTTGGGGGCCTTCGGGCTGGAATATAGATTCGGGCCACGGTCCCCTCACTGCCCTGCCCAAGCAGCCACCTCACCTCACCTTTGACCCTGGCCCGCCCATTGTGCCCCAGGTTCTACCCTTCCTGTTACCTCTTATGTCTCTCCTGTGCCTGCCAGAGTTCACCAACGCCCTCTTAGGAACATCCAGGTGGGAAGGAAGTGGAGAAGGTTCCAGCAGGGCCCCCTTCCATTCCCATTAGTCAGTGATGGAGACAAACCACAGGCTGACAGCCACCGGTCCCCTAGCCACTTCCCACATTCTTGCCCTGGCTCCAGGAACCAGAGATGAGTGAACCTTACCTTTGTGGTTAATGGAGGGAACTGGGCTGGAAGACTATCTTCAAGGAGGAGTTAAGAGAGGAGGCAAGGAAGCCAACAGATGCAGCCTGATCAGAGCAGGGCCCACCCCAGAAAGCAAAGTGAAGCCTGGAGACGGCTAGGAATGGACCAGAGTGGGGCGCTGTCCAGGGTGCTGGGCGGGTAGCACCGCCCGGGAGCCTCACAGAGAGCCCAGGCTGCCTCCACCACACCCAGTGCCCAGAGCCCCAGCTGTCTGGGAGGAATGAGGAGACCTGGGTTCCTCTCCACCCCCGGGCCCCCTTCAGAGCTCGCCCAGCTGCGAGGAGGGACTCATGAAGAGGCTGCCAAGGGGCACTCTGCGGAGTCAGGCCCTGCTCTGCCCAACTCTCTGTGTGACCTCATGTGAGTCCAGGTCAGGCCTCCTCACTGGCCTGCCCAGGCCAGCCCCACTCCCCTCTGGGTCTGTTTCTCTACTGTAAAATGAGAAGATGCATTTCCCACCATCTTCACCTCCGCTGTCTCAAATGGATTGGGACCAGCCCACATTTCCCAAAGGCTTCCTGCCCAACCTAATTCCAGATGTACTGTGCAACGGGCTGTGTTCTGGCTCTCCCCTTCTCCCCTGTCTGCCCCTGGCCCTACCTAAGCTAAGCTAACTCCCTCCCCAAGTGGCCTCTGCTAGTGGGGACCCAGACCAGCCCCTCCAAATGCCCTGGAAAGAAGTGGGAATTGGGGCTTCTCCCAGTTCTGGCTGGGCCACTTCTTTCCTCCCCTTGCTGGGCCTTGGCCACCACTCTGCTCTGGAGAGGGGTGCTGGGGGTTCAGGAGAGGGTGCACGAGAGGGACTGGCCAGCCTTCTGGGATGCAGCAGAATGAGCTGCAGGGCCAACAACAGGGATGTAAGTGAGGCCCAAGCTTCCTACACTTGCCTGGTCATAAACACCACCTGAGGAACTTGGTACAATGCAGATTACCAGGCTCTACTGCAGACCTCCCAAACCAGAAGCTACAAGGGAGGGTTATCATCCTCTGTGATTCTTATAATGAGGGAAGTGTGGGAACACTGGGATAGGCTCCAGGAGAAAAGTCCCACCTAGAGAACAAGAGTCTGGGGAGGAAAGTGGATCCAATTCTCAGGAATTCTGGGCCCTTGAGGGGAGCTTGGCCACCAGAGTCCAGTTAAGGTTATTTAACTTCAGTTTTCAAATACTGAGTGAAATAGAAGAGAACAGAACTGACAGACCTGGGACCCCCACCGATTTACGCTGGCCCTCACCTCCTAGAGTTTTGATGACAGCATAAGAGGGATTTTTACTTAAAAAAAAAGCCCACAGACTTTTAAACATCTGAAGAGCCATGCTGTAGAGTATCTGGGCCCTGATCCTAGGACATCAGGGACCTCTAGAGGTCCAGCCCTGAGTGAGAAATTCTTTCTGGTCTGCCCTAAATCCCTGCTGCTGTAGTTGCTATTTCAATCTGTTCCCTCTGGTTATATTCTCAGAGGAGGAAAAACAAGAAGTCACCTCCTCAACTGAGACTTCTGGTTGGGGGGTAGGGGGATCGTTTAGAAAGGAAAAAGAAGAGGAGCTACTGGCCTGCTGTGAGTTCTAGTCCTCTGATCTGCTTTCTAGCCCAGGGACCTGGATGAGCATTTGCTCTGGGGCACAGTCTTTCAACCCGACTTCACCAGGATGATTCAAGCTCCCCGACACATACCTAGAGGCTGAGCACCCCCACTTTGAGTCAGGGCTCTGACTAAACCTCTGTGAAACCCAACATATAAGAGTATCACCAGCTTCGCTTGATGCTCAGCCTACAACAGCACCAAAGCCAGAACTGTGGACAGATTGAGGACCTCTTGGGAGACCCCTCCATCCCACCCTCAGCTTCCAGCAGCTGCCTCAGGCTGGCTCCAGCCCTACCTGCCCTGCCATGTCCTCCTTTAGCTGGGAGTGGGATGGAGGTCCTGCCAACACCAGGCACTGGGCCATGTCCTTGGTTTCTGGGGGTGGGCAGACAAGGGGCAGCATTGAGCTCTACTCTGGGCGGGGGGCCCAGAATCCCTGCCTGGGCACGGACCAGCTGAGCCCAGAAATAGCTGAGCCAGAACCCCCTGTCTTGCTGAGCCCAAGGGAGGGCAGCACAGAGGGGAGGTTTTAGGGCAGAGGTGTAAAATGATGCCCCACGCCCTCACTCTGAACCACTATGTGCCCTGGGACTCATCATGTCTCCCTCTGGCCTTTGTGAACCCATCTACAGAGCGGGGGGCATCACCTCAGTTCACCGTCAGGGCCAATGAGAAGCTTAACATCACAAACGCTGAGAGAGCTGAGGTCCAAGGAAGGGCAAACTCACTACAAGGTTGAGGATGAAAGGTAGCTGTGCTCCATCCTTTCTACCACCATATTTGACAAATGAGGAAGGCTGAGGCACAGAACCCAGAAAGGTTTTGCCTGAGGTCCACAGAGTGGCTGTCTCTAGAACCCAGGAGTAGCCTCCTTCTGCAGCTAGATGGGCTGGAGATGTGGAATAAGCCCCCAGTTTCCCAGGCCCCCCATCAAACCCTCCCAGGAGATCAAGGGCCCAAACCCTCAACCAAGAGAGTTGGCCCAAAGCAGTGGCCCTTCCCACCTCCAGCCCTGCTGGAGAGAGCAGGGGAGCGGGTGCAGCTGGGCCACTGGGCACCCATCCCACGGAGACGCCTTCAAATGACAGGCTGGCATTGGCCAAGATCCCCTGCAGCCTCTGTTGGTCTGATCCAAGCCCCTCTCCAGGCAGGGGCTCCTACTAGCCTCAGCCCTTGGAATGACCTTGGGCTTGGCAGCCTCTTTTCAGCACCAGCTGAGATGGGTCCCGTGATGATAGTGGAACCCTGGCCCTGACAGCTGCCAGGGCTGAGTGCCGACAAGCACTTCCTGGGTCTCAGCTCTCCTGAGTAACTCTGTTCCCCTCCCCACTCTCCCTGTGGCAGCTGGAGGGAGCTGCAAAAACACAAACCTCCCTCCCTCCTCATAGTCCTCTAATGATCTCCGTTAGATTAGAATCCAGTCTCCCCAGCATGGTCTGAAAAGGTCCTGCAGGAGCTGGTTCTGCTGCCCTCTACCAATCCTCATGCTCTCCCACATCAGCCCCAATGGCCTTCTTTCTGCTCCCTAAGTGCATTCCCACCTCAGGGCCTTTGCACTAGCTATACCCTTGGCCTAGAATGCTCTTTCCCTAGACCTTTAAAAGAGCCTCTTCTGCCACTCAGGGCTCAACTCCAACACTGCCTCCTGAGAAAGGCACAGTCTGACCCCTGGCACTCCATCACACTCCTCCATGGAGCACCATAAACTCAGCAGAACTGAAGCTCTCTTTTCTATGTGTTTACTGATTCCCTGCCCGTCTCTGTACTAGGATGTAAGTTCAGTGATGGTGGGGACTATACTTGGCACACAGTAGGCACTTAGAAAATATTAGTTAGATAAAAATAGGGATTATCATCATGCCTATTTGTGGCAAAGCCAATAAAGGTTGAGGGAACTGCTCAGAGTCACAAAGCTGGAAAGCAGCAAGGCTGAGATTCTGATGGAATGCTAGATTGTCATAGAAATAATCTTATGGCCCCTTTCATGCTGGGATTCAAGCCGGGAACTGTGGGAAACTCAAGGACAGAGCCAAGGTAGGGGCCCACCAGAGAGGGCTCCAGGGGCCAGCATGCTCTATAAGACACAGGGGCAAGTGCATAGGTGCTGCACCTGAAAGCAGACATACAACGCAGGCATGGGTGGGCACATGCACACATGTACACATTTGCCCACACACACACGCACATACATACACACACACATGCACGCACACACACACGCACATACGTACACACACAGAGGGAACTAGGCAGCCACTCATGAGGTAATCCCCCTGGTTTGCCTGGTAAGGTGGGAACAAGGCAGCTGCAGGCCTAGGGGCAAGGTTAAGGGCAACTAGGTGTACATCACTGGGCATCCAGGGTTAAAACTGTCCTGGGTATGCAGAAGAGACTGGGATCAGAGAACATTCTTCCCCAATGTTAGCATGGTGGCAAGGCTGAGACCACAGCTGACCCAGGGAGCAAATATAGGAGTGCCAGGACCCTCACGTTTTGCCTCCAGTGGGCTAGGGGAAGTTGGGCAAAAAAACTCCTCTCTGGTCTCATGTTCCCACGTGCACCATTGATCCCTAACCAGTTCCAAGTCCTGGACCTCTTGGTGTGTCTGATGGAGAATCCCGCCCCGGACTCTCACAAATGTGAGCAACATTTAGAGTGTATTTGGAAAGGCTCAAAGCCCCCTATCCATCCTTGATTCCATACCCTAACCTGGACAGTCTCCAAGGACCTGCCACCTGATACTGAATACTTGGAGAGAGTTCCATGAGGGGTACTTGGCAAAGAAATCTTTCTTTCTTGGACCTATTCTCTGCCGCCGTGGAAACCCACCCTGAACACCCACATTGGCTCACTACTCTTCCCCAAAATCCCTACCCAAAATTCCCTAGATCACCCAGATTTTAGCACATGAGCTAGGATCTTCAGACACACAAACACACGTGAACATACACAAACACACAAGACACGCACAGACACTTAAAAGAGATGATCAATGCAAACAGGTGGCATGTAGGAAGTGTTTATAGCAGACCCTGACCAGCTGGCCCCCACACCATCATGGGGCCTAGGATGGCCCAAGCCTGGGCACTCCAGGGCTCCACAGAACCTGCTAGGACACTGGCAGCATAGGCAGTAGGGTGCTGCTAGGAAGAGCCCTCAGTTGGGCCCCCCTCACCATGTTCCCTTGTAGTCTCTGCCAACCAAGGGGCCTAGAGTTAAGGGTCTCCCCATCTCCAAGAGCTCCAGGCCCCTTCCCTAATCCCAGGCCAGCCTCCTCCACATCCCAACTGCCAGGGAGATGCCTAGGATAATTTTGAAGGGATGCCCACCAAGAAGCCTCAGGATTCCACACTCCAGAGTGACCCCAAACCCTCCTAACCCACCTGGTCTTCCCAATTTGGACTGCCTTGTGCTGCAACAAGGGCCTCAGACTGGGACAGTCCAGGAGAGCGGATCAGTGCCCCTACCTGTATGCTCAGAAAGACCAGGCTCCAAATCCAAGCTGTGTGATTTCAGGCAGACTGCTCAACTCTCTGAGCTCAGTGTCCTCGTGCATAAAAGGGGGTGCCAACAGCTTTTGTCCTCACAAGGCACCTGTGAGGACTAAAGGAGATGACGTGTTCAGTGCTCAAGGGTGGGCTGCTGCCTCTCAGAACCTTTTAGGGGCTGCAGGGAACCCAGCTGGCTATCCCCAAGGATGCCATGCCCAGGATAGCAGCACACAGCAGAGGCCACTCAGCCAGCACCCAGTGGATATTTATCCTTGGCAGCTGTCAGAGCGAGTTCTGAGGCAGGGGCTTCAGAAGCCCAGCCTGAGGGTAGAGGCAAATGAAAGACTCCAGTGGTGCCAGAAGCGTGGCCAGAGAGGGCACCCCCTCCCTTTCCCAAGGCAGCTGAGGTCCCTACCATCCTGCCCTCCCAATGCTCACACCCAAAGCCAGGCTCACTCCTACCTTTCCATCTCAGGGCACACGAGTGTATGGCAAGAGCCAGGAACCTAGGACTCCCTTAAAGATGCCCATCCCTTTCAGATAGTGCCAGTTTAGAGTGATGACCAGCCCCCACCTGCTTTCCTTTTCTCAGTGTGGCCCCCAGGGAACCAGCCCTTGCCTTGGGCTCATGTTCTCACAGTCAGGCAGGCAGAAGTTCGTGGGGCTGGGTGCACATTTGCATCTTATCTGCATGTGCTTTGCTGGGATTCTCAGGGGCCCTTGGGCCTCGATTCACAAAGGTCATTCCTGGACATCTCCCAGCTTGCTTCTCCCTCCAACCCCCCAGCCAATTGGCACCTTCATTTGCTTATAATTTGCATGCATCTGCATGCTGGTTGAAGAGCCCTTAACACTAATGAAATCCACAATGTCTGCTGTCAAATTTCAAATCATGTTTATAGCTGGTGACTCTACGCCCACTGACTTCCTTCCCTACGGGATGAACCCTCAGTTAGCAGGAACCACAAAGGACTAAGCTGTCCTGGTCAGGAAACTCCATAGCCAGACTGACCACAGTGCCATCTTCCTCAAACTTCAGAGGGCACTGGATTCACGCTGCTTCAGCCCACAGGCTCACGGAGCCCACAGGCTAGCATGAGCCTGAGGGTTGAGAGCTGAATCCCGAGAGCTACAGTGGACTGACCAAGTGCAAGTCCTCCCAACCAGCCCAGCCTCGCATGAAACACCTGGGCAGAGGCAGCACTGAGGGAGCTCAGCCTCTGAGCAGCTCCCCCCAGGCTGCCTCCACAGCCAAGAGACATAAACCATGAAGTTTCCTCCTCCCTTCCCTCGGCCCGGTTTTCACATACCCCACACCCTCTAGGTCCTCACATTCTCCATCCACACCCCCAACTCCTCTCCCTCTCTGCCTCTCCTGCTGTGGCCTTCCTCCCCACCCCCTCCCCAATCTCTGTGTTACATATCTTCTCTTTACTCTTCCCCAGCCAAGTCCTCCCTTCCCCTCCCTCCTCTTCCCTGTCCAGTCTTGTCTTCTCTTTAGGACTTCAGCTCAGGGTCTGAAGGTTGTGGCCTCCTTGATGAAAGCATGTGGGATGAAGTAAGCAGGTGTGAAAGGGGCTGTGCTGGTCCATTTAAGTGTCACCTCCTCTCTCTTGCCCATGGCCTGCTGAAGGGAGGTCAGGAACTCTAAAGCCTCACCTATCCTCGGGATGTACATGGGGCAGGAGAGAGCGGGGACCCAAGAGTGATGCCAACATTTGTGCTCTGAGCAATTAGAAGGATGGAGTTGCCTCTCAAGAAAGGAAACTGGATGGAGCAGGTGTGGGGAGGAAGATGGGGCAAGTCGAGGTGGGGTGTCTAGCAGGCAGGAAAGCTGAGATGCTGCATAGGCTACTGGAGTTTGCAGGAGAGGTTGAGACTTGGAATTTAAATTTGGGGGCTGGCAGCACATAGGTGGTACTTAAAGCCACAAGACTGGATGAGATCTGTACGGAGGAGTGGAGACGGAGGAGAGATCCTGTGCAGGGTGAGTGCTGGGGCACCCTGATATCAAGAGATGGGAGAGAGAGAAGAGGAACCAGCAAAGGATGAGAAGGAGCAACCCACAAGGTAAGAGGAAAACAGAAGAATGGGTGTCCTGGAAGCCAAGGAAGGTATTTCAAGGAAGAGGGAGATGGGATGTGTCTGCTGCCGCTGACGAAACTGAGAATTGGCCACTGGCTGCAGCAACAGGAACATTACTGATGATCTTGAGAGGAGAGGTCAGTGGAGTGGAGGGGGAGAAAGCCCCATAAGAGTGGTTGAGTCAAGAGGGAGCGGGAGGAGAGGATGTGGAGACAGCGAGTCTAGACAACCCTTCTGGGGAGTTTCTCTGCAAAGGGGAGGAGACAGATGCAGCAGTAGATGGCTGGGGAAGGCAAGAGAACCTTTTTTTTTTTTTTTTTTTTTTTTTTTGAGATGGAGTCTCCCTCTGTCATTCAGGCTGGAGTACAGTGATGCAATCTCAGTTCACTGCAACCTCCAAGCAATTGTCTTGCCTCAACCTCCCAAGTAGCTGGAATTACAGGTGCCCACCACTGCACCTGGCTAATTTTTGTATTTTTAGTAAAGATGGAGTTTTACTATGTTGGCCAGGCTGGTCTTGAACTTCTGACCCTCAGGTGATCCACCTGCCTCAGCCTCCCAAAGTGATGGGATTACAGGCATGAGCCACCATGCCCAGCCAGAACCATTTTTAACACAGAAGAAATAACAGCAAGATATCTGCTGATAGGATGCTCTAGCAGAGAGGAGGACCCGATGATACAGGCAGGGGCCCTGCTGGAGTGATGTTCTAAAGCAGACACAAGGGGCCATGATCTCTGCACAAGTAGAGGGGTGGCCTTAACCAGGAGCAGGGACACTTCGCCCACAGAGACAGAAGAAAGCAGAGCAGTGAGTGCAGATGCTGGCAGACAGGTGAGTGTGGCTCTGGGAGCCTCAGGACGCTCTAACTGCTTATATTTTCTCAAAGATGATACGCTGAAAGGAAGGATGGGAGGGACTGGGGGGTGAGGGTAGAAGAGCAAGTGGGGGCTGGGTGCAATTGCTCATGCCCATAATCCCACCACTTTGGGAAGCTGAGGAGAGCAGATCACTCGAGGTCAGGAGTTTAAGATCAGCTCTGGCAACATAGTGAGACCCCATCTCTGCACACACACACAAAGAGCAAGTGTGAAAGAGTCATCTAGCACGGGGTAGAGGCGACAACCTCAGAACCTGTGCTGTGCCTGCTGGACTGCGCTAAGGACCCACTTGAAGTTCAGTGTTCATGGGCCTGGACTGAAAGTGAGAATAGTCAGGGCAGTGGTTTTGCTCAGCCCCAGTCAGCGGCACATGCAGGCATTGGATAGGTCAGGCATTGGATTTAACCAGCGTTGGGGTTTTGCCAAGCAAGTATGAAGAAGCAAAACGAGGTAAGGGAATTGGGGTCTGCAAGTTAGTGGCAGGATTATCCCAACTTCCACAGGGGCAGCTGCCGTCTGAGCCAGCCTAGCCCTGCTCAGTCCCCTCTATGCTGGTGCCTGAAGCCCACTGTCCATTCCCTGCTGTGGGTTAGGTGTGGCTCTTCTTTCTGCCCCCATCTCAAAATGAGCTTCTGCGAGGGGGCCACAGGTGGTCACCACCAAATGAACTTCCCAAATACCATTACTCTGGCCTGGAAAGCACCTCAGACCTCACACACTCAAAACCACAGCCTCCATCTCCCTTCCCAAGCCACTGCATGAGCTCATCCTTCCCACTCTCCCCACCTCTAATCAGACACAAGGGCCTGCCCATTCTGCTTCCTAAATCTCTCCCAGCTCCATCCCCTTCTCCCTTCTCCCACCGGCAACAGCCACCCAGCAGAGTCACCAAACCACGTAACTCCACTCCCTCCGTGCGCCACACACAGCAGCCCCAATCCAGTCCCCTGTGTCTTGTGCTGGGTGCTTCCACAGCCTCCTGGTTGATCTCTTTCCCATGTACTGGCCCAGCCAGCCCCAGTTTTTACTCCTCAGAGTGCCTTTCCAGCACTCAAAACTGCCCCAACATCCCCTCTTCAAAGCCCTTCAGTGGTTTTTAAATGCCCTTGGGGAAAAGGCCAGCCTGGTTAGCCCACATTCCAGGCTAGCTGTGGCCTGAGCCTGCCTTCCTGTCTGGCCCCCCGTGCCCTCTCCCCTTGCTGTGCCTCTTATTACTTTCTCTGGGCCTCCCCTCTCCCCTACCAACAGCACAGGTCTGAGCAGCAGCTCCTCCACCCCCAACCCTGAGGTTGCAAGCTCCCTGAAGGTCTCTGTCTGCTTCTTCATTCTCCAACATCTGGTCTGATATAGGGGTTCAGTCAGATTTGCTGACCTGGTGCACAGATTAAGCTTTTGGAGGTAGAGAAGGGGGGGGAACAGAATTGAAATACAGGGACCCCTGAGCCAAGTGACCTAACTTAGTGCCGCCTACTATAGAACAAGCAAGTAACAGGTGCCTCCCGTCCCAATATCATGCACGGAGAAGGACAGGACATCATCTATGGGATATTCTTGCCCAAAAATGTTGAACTTGAATCTAATCATGAGCAAGCAAGAAGACCAATCCAGAATGTGAAACACACCACAAGGCTTCAAAATTAACAATGTCATTTTAAAAATTTCAAAAAAGCCAGGGATTCATTCAGATTGAAACACTAAAGAGCCATAATAACTAAATGCAATGTAAGTTCCATGATCAAATTAAAAAAAAAAAAAACAGCTATAAAGGACATTACTGAGACAACTAGAGGGGTAAATACGGACTACATGCTAGGTTAAACTGGATGATTACTAAACTTCTTGGGTATGACGACAATAGAGTCTTTTTGTAGAAAAATGTCCCTGTCTCAGGGACATTTCATGCTGAAATATTTTAAAGTGAAGTGTTATAATGTTGGCAACTTAACTTTCAAAAGGTTGAGAGAAAGAGAGAGAGAAACAAGTGGGGCAAAATATTAATAGTTGGCAAATCTAGGTCTCCAGGTGAAGGGTATGTTGGTGGTGTTCACCATATTATCAGCTTTGACAAGATAAAAAGTAAGGTGGGAGAAGAAAGGGAGTGGAGGAAGACATTCCAAAGAGGGGAGCTCAGGGGCTGGGATTTGGGGGCAGGAGTCAGAGGAGAAGACATATTCCTTCCCTGGGGCAGCCCACAAACCTGGGCAAGCCGTGCTGTGGGCTGGCCCTGGGCCGGATGCTTGAGTCACCGCAGGCCAGGCAGGCAGAGTGCTGGAGTGGCTTACCACCTAAAAAAGGGGCCAGACCCCGAGGAAGCAGACTCACCTGTGGGCAAACTGGCTTAGAGGGACAAGGAAAACAAGCTGGCCCCAGGGAGACCAGGGCAGGAACATGGGCCCCTATCCCTCCACTGAGCTGTGGCAAGGAGCCAGGTCTGGCCCCAAGCCCACCCAACCCCCAAACACCACTCTAGGGGCGACAGCCTAAGTGTATCCTCCTGTTCAGAGAGCCAGTCTAAATACGGAGCCTCAGACATAAGATGCCGCTCAAAACAGATTTTCCTGGAAAAGACCATCTGGCAAAGGAGGTCTAGAGCATCGTCTGTCGCGAGAGGCAGTGTTGATCTCCTGCAAGCCAACGTCCGGAATAGGAATGCCTAATCCCACCTCCCTAGGAAACTCTAGCTTAGTGCTTGTTTTTCCCAAGGTTACCCCCTTGCCCAGATGGAGAGGCACTCTGTCCCACCTCCCACATCCCTCCTAAGTTGTATCTCCAAGGCAGAAGAGGATGAGGATGGGGACACAGGTCTGAGTATCAGACAGTTCTGGCCAAGTGCAAATCCTCACTCTGCCACTTACTAACCAGGGGACTTTGAACAAACAACTCCATCACAAAATGGGAATAATGGTAGTGTCTCCCTCTAAAGATAGTTATGCTATGAGGGTACTTGGCGAATATGCTCCATATATGGAAGCTGGGTGAGGTAATGCCCCAAGCCACTCTCTCTCTCTCTCAGTGCTGTCTAGAGCAGGAAGTCATTGTTTTCAGCTAGCTTTGCTCCCTCCCTTCAGGGAAGACCCTGGGAGGCACTACTGGTCAGGCCCGCTTGTGGAGCACGCACTCCAGAGTTGTCAGGTCAGGACAAGCTTCAGGAGGGAGACCTCTTGGGGGATCCCTGGGCTGCAGGGTGCAATTTACCCAAGCATTGAGACTTCAACCTTGCAAGAGGCACCAGTGAGGGAGGCCGTCCGAGGACAACCTAGTCATTCTCCTTTAGCTGGGCCACACCCACCTACTCACCCCATTGGGTGGGAATCTTCTGGGGGCTCTGGCCAAATCCTAGGGACTGCTACGTTTCCACCAGGACCAAACTTTGCAGTAGCCCCACTCAAAAGCCATGGCCTCCCACCATATATTGGGGAAAGGGGCTGCTGGGAGAACAGCAGACACATTTTACTGATTCGGAGATCCCAGTTCACAGAACTTGGAGCTTCCCTGGGAGGCAGGTTCCTAACCTCCTGGGGAGAGGGTGGAAGAATGACAGAATAACTGCATCTGCTCAGGTCCACGGGTTGGGTTTGGAGGCAGTCCCAGCCCAGTGCCAACCGCCACCCCCATTAAGCAGCTCTTGTCTGTAGGATCTAGAAAAAGGAACTGGGAAACCCAGGAAAGTCCAAACCCAGGCCACTCACCTGCCCTGGCCAAACCCTGAGCCGTCTCCCTGTCCCCATCAAGCTCAGCCTGGCTTATCCCCAGGCTGCCAGGAGTCTAAGGACCTCTTCCATTGTGACTGCTGCTTCTGCTCCGGGTTCTCTTCCTGGGCCCCCCAAGATGGGCCTAAGACAAAGGGGTGGGCTTGAGACAGTGGACCCCTGGGCCTATGCAAAAACAATGCCTCCAGTGATCATTCCAGGGAGCCCCTGGATCCTCTAGGAACAGCAGAAGTCTGAATACCTCCTCTGAGGAGGGGGCCCGCTGGGCAGGGTGGTCCCCAATCTGGACTCCTTCTCCACCCAGCCCCAGCAGCCGGCTCCTGGGAACCCTCCCTCCCGCTGCTGCCTCGGCCATTATGTGCCTCCTCGGCCTTGCCTGCCACGCCCCCGTGTGAGCCCCTGCTCTAGCGGCGGAGCTGGGAAGGCCTGGCCACCAAGCCGGGCTGTCAAAGTTGGGAAACTGGAAACAGAAATAAATCCTCAAAGCTGCAGCCTCGTGAAGGTGGCTGCCTGCAGGCCCCGGCACCCAACACCCCGATCTCCGGCCACCAGGCTGCCACTAGCACACCCCACGCACACGCGTACCCCCAGATTATACAAAAGCGGGGAGAGGGGAGCGGGCGGCGAAGCCGGGAGACAATCGGGTCGGCAGCCCCCACCCTCCTCCCTCAGGCTGGGCTCGGGCTCTCCCGCGGCGCCCCCTCTTCCCGGCCCAGTCCCGGCCAGCCCGGGCTTCCTCGCTCGGCCCCATCTCCATGACAACCGTATCCTTCGGATGCTCCAGACGCCGCGGAATTGATCTGGAAATGTAGCTTTGTTAGCGGACCCGGGAGGGCACCAAGGGCGAGGGCGGCGCCCCCCACTCCGCACGTGGCCCCCTCCCCAGCCGCTCCCGCCCCGGCCTGGCGGCCAGCGGGGAGAGGCGGGTCCCAGAGCCCGGCGGCCCCACTCACCGCTGCTGGTCCCCGCCGCGGGTCCGGCCTCTCACGGTGGGGCCATCGGAGGCCGCCGGGCTGCCTGTCCCGCCCCGCCGCCGCCGGTCGGAGCTGTCCGCGCCCGCCCGCGTCCCTTCAGGTGCCGGAGCCGCGGTGTGGAGAGGCTGAGCGAGGGGGACGGACGGCAGGAGGGAGGGAGCGGAGCAGCGAGCAGGAGCAGGAGGAGGAGGAGGAGGGAGGAGCGGGAAGGGCGGGGAAGGGCGGGGGCACTGCGGGCGCGCGAGCGGCGGGAGCGGAGCCGGGAAGGGAGCGCGGCCCCCAGCCCAGCCCGCCAGACGCGCACCGCTCGCCCCGGGACCCCGAGCCTGCCGTGGAGGGCGCGGCCCATCCTGTCTCGCCCCGCCCCTCGCGGGCCCTTTAAGAAAGTGGGGGAGGGGAGCGCCCGAGATTCCGCCCCTTCCTAGCCCCGCCGGGCCCCGGCCGTCCTCGAATCCCTGGTCAGATGCAACCATCTCTGACCGCCAGGCAGGTCCCTGCGGCCCAGAACCTGAGCCCTCAGGACCCGCCAGGCCCTCGAGGTGAAGGAGGGGCCGGGTCCTTGCCCTCCTCCCACGGTCTGTTCAGGGAATGACCCCTGCCCCAACAGTCCCCCAACACACGGCCAGTCCCCTGGAGACCCCGCCAAGGGGGGAGCAGGGAATGCAGGGGGCCAAGGTGAAGGATCTGAGAGAGGAAGACTGAGCCCCTGAGACCTAGAGACCGACGGGACGGAGACCTGAGGACCTGAGCCATGGGGTGAGAAGGGGCACTCAGGACAGAGTGGGAGGGGAGGAGGCAAGAGAGAGTAGAGACAAAAGAGACCCTGAGGGAGGCGGAGGTGAGAGGTGAGTCCAACCAAGAACGCAATCCCAGTGCCAAGTCAAGGGGAAGTCACCCTAGGCAGATATAAGGAGACCAAGGGAGAGACAGAGGGGGCCCAGGATGGAGAAAACCATCTCCCAAGGCACCTGTCCCACAGTGTCTCCCTCAGGGCATCTCCCTGATGCCCCCCCCTCACCCCAGGACCCTACCTGAAGAAGAGGGTTGACCAACTGTACCTGGGCTGGACATTAAAAACTTCCTGGCTATGAAGCACCTGCAGAGTAAGATTCCGCCTCTCTGAGCGGCAGTAAAGGGGCCCCACCCACAGGGATCTAAGGAGAGGATGGGGAGCAGGCCCAGTGCCTGGGTGAAGGCAAGTCAGGCCCTGCCACAGGAGGCCACTTTCTACCCCTCTCCCTGACTCCAGCCCCTGGGGACGGTCACCACATCCAGCTGCTTCCACTTCCAGACCTCTGCAGACCATCCACACTCTGCCCAGTGGGGCCTGGATCCTGCTGTGCTCAGTGACCTCCTACTGGACCCTCAGATTCCTCCTTAAATGCCTCTTCCTCCATGAAGGCTTCTCTGACCTTCTTTCCACCCATGAACACACAGACATGGACTCTTCTTAGGGAGCAAGAAGAGAATCTGCTGACCTCTTAAGGTGGCAGCAATTGGAAGTGTGGAGTCTGAGCCTCCCCCTCTTCAAGCTGGGTAACATCCAGTCCCAGCTGGAGCTGGGACTTCATCAACCATGGTGACGTCCCTAACAACCATGGATCTACCAAGGGCTCTTCATATGTCATATTTAACTCTCAAAACAATCCTACAACCCATTTTACAGATGAGAAAGCTGAGGGTCTGAGAGCATAAGTCACCTGCTCATGGCCCCAGGAGACCTAAACCTGTGGGCACAGCTGGCCAATTAAGAGGGCACTCAGGCCGCATCCACAGAGTCCACAAACAAGGGAGCCACTCTCTGTGCAGGTGCCCTGGATCTTAAAGGGCACAGGAGCTTAGCTTCCCTGCTGTCCTGCACTCTACCCTCCTGCCCTCTGCTACCTGAAGTCAGAGAAGGGTGGCAACCAGCATGGGCTGTGGAGAGAAGTGCACGTGGCAGGGCTTAGATTCTACATTCCCCGCCCTTGGCACCCACGGCCTCAAGTCATAGCTGGACCACCTTTCTGGGCGCCTACTTCCTCATCTGCCCAATGAGGATGGTAGCAGTCCCCCTATTGTGGGGCTAGGATGGGGACCAAAAGAGCTGATGTGCTCAAGACCTGGCACACAGATGCCCTCAACAGCCCATGGCTATTCCAACTGTAATGATGACTTACTCATGGAATGCATTATTTAATCGCTGTCCACCAGATGGACTCTGAGCCCCTTGAAGGGTTCACAGTATATCCTCAGCACCTAAC
Source organism: Sapajus apella (assembly GCF_009761245.1). Lineage (NCBI taxonomy): Eukaryota > Metazoa > Chordata > Mammalia > Primates > Cebidae > Sapajus > Sapajus apella. Next base: position 9,630,138 of record NW_022437011.1, on the reverse strand, counting down.
ACTCAGTATGGCTTAATAAGTTACATGGAAGGAAATAACAGGGAAAGGGGAAAGGCAGACACAGCTGTCTCTCTAGCTAACCTGCTCCCAGCTGGCACACAGAACCTAGTCTCTGCCCCCAGATCTGCCCCCTGTCCTTTGTAACTCCAAGAGCCTGTGGCAGGGGGAAGAAGATCCAGGTTCTAGTCCAGTCCCCTCCACTTTCTAGCTGTGTGGCTATGGGCAGCCATACCCTTCCTGAACCTTCCTTTCCCCTCCATCAAATGGAACTAGATCCCAGGGGCTCAGAGGGCTGTCTGGAGGCCACAGGTGGGCTCTGTGTGAGTGCTCTGGGTGCCACGGACACTGGAGAGGGGAGTATTGTTACTGTTCCTTGTGGCTACCTTCACCTCTTCAAAGAAGCAGGGTCAGCCAGGTGCAGTGTCTCACGACTGTAATCCCAGCACTTTAAAATGCCAAGGTGGGCGGATCACGAGGTCAGGAGATCAAGACCACCCTGGCCAATATGGTGAAGCTCCGTCTCTACTAAAAATACAGAAATTAGCTGGGCATGGTAGCACGCACCTGTAGTCCCAGCTACTTGGGAGGCTGAGGCAGGAGAATTGCTTGAACCGGGAGGCAGAGGTTGCAGTGAGATGAGATTGCCCCACTGCACTTCAGCCTGGTGACAGAGTGAGACTCCGTCTCAAAAAAAAAGAAGAAGGAAGGTCCATCTGGGCAAGCTGGCTCAGGCTTATAATCCCAGCACTTTGGGAGGCCAAAGCAGGCTGCGTCACTTGAGGTCAAGAGTTTGAGACCAGCCTGGCCAACATAGTGAAACCCCATCTCTACTAAAAATACAAAAATTAGCCAGGCATGGTGATGCATTCCTGCAATCTCAGATGCAGGGGAGTCTGAGGGAAGAGAATCACTTGAACCTGGGAGGCAGAGGTTGCAGTGAGCCAAGATTATTCCAGCCACTATTCCAGCCTAGGTGAGAGAGCGAGAGAGAGAGAGAGAGAGAGAGAGAGAGAGAGAGAGAAGAGAGAGAGAGAAAGGAAGGAAGGAAAAGAAAGAGAGAAAGAAAGGGAAAAGGAAGAAAGGAAGGAAGAGAGAAGAAAGAAAGAAAAGAAAGAGAGAAAAGAAGGAAGGAAAAGAAAAGAAGGAAGGGAGGGAGGGAAGGGAAAAGACAGCAGGGTCAGCATCCCCCTACTGAAGAGCCAGAATAGACTATGTTTTCATTCCTCAAGGGAAAGAAAAGTGGGCAGCTTCTCCCTGTTCCTCCAAGTGACCTCCCTTTCCTCCCCCACCCTGCCTCCTCACCTGAGGGGGTCGCATAGGAAGGCCCTTGACTGGTCCCTAGGAGAGTACAGAAAGTATGCGGGGCGGGGGGAGGGACAGCTGCATTGGGCATGGTCAGCACCCTGGGCAGGGACAGATGGACCCACCAACATCCAATTCTCCCATCTTCCAGCTGGGAGCCTGAGGCCCAGGAGGGGCGCCTGGGTAGAGATTCCCCAGGCCAATCCCAGAAAGCTCTGTGAGCACCTACTGTGTTCTCAGCTCTGCTGCAACCTGCCCCTGCCCCCAGCATCCCCACACCCCCAAGATAAAGGCCCCAATTCACCTATTCTATATCCCCTCTCCTGACACTTCCGACCTCAAATTTGATGTCCTAGGACCCCTCCCACACTCATACGCCCTCAACCACTTCTAGTGATCTCCCTTTGTTTAGGCAAGCTCTCTGCCTGGGATGCCTTTCCCTCCATCCACCCTCATTTGGCCAATTCCTCTCCACTCCGCTGCTACCATCCCATTTCGTTTTACCTATTATGGCAAAGCTCCTTGAAAAACTTGTCCATGCTGTCTCCAATTCCTCTTTCTCAAAGAAACTCCAGTCTAGCTCTTATCTCCCTATATAGTCCATTGACACCACTCATCAAAGTCAACACGGTTGCCGAGTACAGATGTGCAGGTTGGGCACTGCACAAGGATGCTGGGTACACGAAGGATGGAGAGGTAGCTGAAATCCAGTCTGCTCTTTCCTCTCACCATGCTGTGTGCCCTGAGGCAAGGCTGCATCTGTCAGGGGAAGAGAGGCCTTTTTCTTTCTTTCTTTCTCTCTTTTTTCTTTCTTTCTTTCTTTCTTTCTTTCTTTCTTTCTTTCTTTTTCTTTCTTTCTTTTTCTGAGAGAGAGACAGAGAGGGTCTCAGGTTAGCGTAGTGCAGTGGCACAATCACACGGCTCACTGCAACCTGAGTACACTATTAGCTGTGGGTTTTTCATAAATGCCCTTTATCATGTTGAGGTCATTACCTTCTATTTCTAGTTTGTCGAATGGGTTTGTTTTTGTTTTTGTTTTGTTTTTCTTTTAGAAACAGGAATACCCAGACCGGAATGCAGTGGCACGATATCGGCTCACTGCAGCCTTAAACTCCCAGCCTCAAGCGATCCTCCCACCTCCCCAGTAGCTGGGGCTGCAGGCATGCACCGCCACACCCAGCTAATTTTTTTTATTTTTTGTAAGGATAGAGTTTTGCCATGTTGCCCAGGCTGGTCTCAACTTCGTGGGCTCCAGCAATCCTCCTGCCTCATCCTCCCAAAGTGTTGGGATTACAGATGTGAGCCACTGCACAGGATGCCTTTTTCTTCACACCGAGGTATCCACTTTCTGTGTGCCTGTGTAGCTAGGTCCACCTGGAACAGCCAACATTTTCTAAAGTTTGTACACAGCACTAGACCGTGGCCTGTCCTCAGTGACTGCCACAATGCCAAATCCAAAAATCCACTCACAGGCCTGGTCTTAGCTCCCTGACAGCGTCTGACAGCGTTTCATCACCGCCTCCTCCTTGACGTACGTTCTTCCCTTGACTTCCAGGACTCCTCATTGCTATGTTTTCTGTCCTGCCTCTCCGGTTTCGCCTTCTCATCCTCCTCTGCTGGTTCCTCTGCCCCTCTCTGACATCCAGTGCCAGAGCTCCCAGGGCTCAGTCCTCGCTCTTCTTCATCTCACTCTTGCCTGTGATGACCCCATCCCAGCTTCAAAGCCCAGCTAAACCCTGAAGCTTTTCAGTGTGTGATTCTCCAATCTGGACTTTTCCACCCGAGGTCAGACCCTGACCTGGAGTTGCCACCAGGATATTAAAAGAACAGTTCCATTTTTTTTTTTTTAGACAGAGTTTTGGCCTTGTTGCCCAGGCCGGAATGCAATGGCACGATCTCGGCCCACCACAACCTCTGCCTCCCAAGTTCAGGCAATTCTCCTGCCTCAGCCTCCCAAGTAGCTGGGATTACAGGCATGCACCACCACAGCCGGCTAATTTTGTATTTTTAGTAGATACGGGGTTTTTCCATGTTGGTCAGGTTGGTCTCGAACTCCCAACCTCAGGTGATCCACCCACCTCAGCCTCCCAAAGTGCCGGCATTACAGGTGTGAGCCACTGCACCTGGCCAAGAGCAGTTCCATCTTAACCCAACCCAAACTGACCTCCTCTTCCTTTCTGCAGTAAATGTCACGACCACAAGGCTAGGCTGGTCTCAGATTCCTGGGCTCAAGCGATTCTCCTGCCAGGGCCTTACAAAGTGCTGGGATTACAGGCATGAGCCATCTCGCCCAGACTCAAACCAAATCTTTACGCCGGCCACAAAATCCCACAAGATCTGGCTCCCACCACTCCTCTGACCTCATTCCCCTGCAGACACACCGGCCCCCTCCCTGTTCCTCCAAAACACTAGGTACACTCCCACCTCAGGGCCCTTTCTGCTCTCTGCCTGAAACACTTCCCCCTCACCCAGGTACCTGCACCACCCACCCCTCAGTTACAATGTCACCTTTTCTGACCACTCTACTAAAATACTACCCTCTCCTTCATCCACATTTCCCATTTCCCGGCCTTCTTTTCCTCCATAACACATATTTATATACCACATGCTTACTTGTCTTTTCTGGGAATGGCCTGCTGCCAATCCTAGGCCATAGGCTCCGTGAGGGGAAGAATTTTCCTCTCCCTCTTGTAGATTCCCAGGGGCCAGAACAGTGCCTGGCACCCAGTGGGCATTTAGTGAAGCCCTCATATAATGAGTACCCACTGTTCCTAGTTTGTTGAGTGGGTTTCTTTGTTTTTGTTTTGTTTTGGTTTTTGTTTTTCTTTTAGAGACAGGAATACCCAGGCAGGGGCACAATCTCGGCTCACTACAGCCTTTACCTCCCAGGCTCTAGCAATCCTTCCTTAATAAAGGAAGAAGTCATCTGTAAATATTAGAAGGGCTTTGAAACACACCAACAAGCAAAACCTGGTGTGTGACCACAGCTGGCTGGCAGGTAGGGCTGCTTCACCCAGCTGTTCAGGGAGGGCCTCTCTGAGGAGGTTCCCCTAGGCGGGCAGGTCTGTCTCCATCACAGCACATGTCACACTGTGTAGTGACTGTCTGAACTGGACACTCCATGAGGGCAAGGACCCTGCACACTCCTCTCTCAGTCCCCACTCCTCCCTGAGCCCAGGACCTGCATGAAGTTGGTATCCAAAGAGTGATGAACCAAAGAATGAATGAATGAGTGAGTGGCCAGGGACAAACGCACACCTGCCCATGACCCTGACTGGCCCATAGTAGGGAAATCATGCAGTCAGGAGCTGGGGCAGAAAGCCACCAAGGCCTGGGGAGAATGCCTGGAGCCCTAGGTCTGGTCTTCAAACGGAGACAACATGACCCACCACACCAATGTTAGCTGGGAGGGAGCTGGGGAGGACTCACACTCCTTGCTCACTGGACAGCCCTGGCCATGGGGGCCAGCAAGGCTGAGGTAAGGGGCCAGTCACCTGGAAGAGGGCAAGGCCACAGGCTGGAGAAAGGGAGACTGCCCGAGCTCTGCGATCTGCCTGTGCGATCCCTCCCCCAGCGGACAAGGCCCGGCCAGCACGGGGCCAGAGCTCGTGGACAAAGCCCCACAGGAGTGCCAGGGACTTGCAGTGCCGAGAACCAGCCGGCTGCCGGCCCGGGGCACCGGCAGAGCCTGGCCCAGAAATGCATCTAAGGGCCTTTGTGGGCCTCCGGGAGCGTGTCCAGGAGAGTGCCGGGAACTGGCCGGGGTGGTATGGGGTGGGCAGCCCCCGCTTCCGGAGGTCCAGCTGGCCGTCCAGGCCAGGGTTGATGGGGATTAGGGGGAGGAGCCCCTTGTGCCCCCTCCAAATCTCTACCCTAGTGGAGGTCTCCCCACCCTGTCCCAGGAATTCGCAGCTGCTAGAATTAGAGTGGCCAGATGGTCCCATCACCCGCACTGAGGCCCAGGGAGCAGGGGGTGCAGCGGAGTTAGGGTTGAGTTCGGGTTGAAGCTGACCCTCCCCTTACCCCACGGACTCCTCCAAGAAGCTGGGCGGGAGACAGGAGGGCAAGCCTTTTTCCAAAATGAAGGGACACGGGACATGTCGAGTCCTGCCCAGGGAAGAAGGAGCGGCCAAGCTGGGAAGGTTCCCGCAGGGAGAGCTCGGGCTGGGAGAGCAGGGCCAGGCCCGGGGATGGGAGGGTGGGGGGCTCTCTGCCTCCTTCTGCTGGCCGGACGCAGAATTTCCAGCGCCCCGGCGTCCCAGGGCCCCACTCGCCCCCACTCCGACAGGAAACGAATACAGGTCATATGGGTCATCCCCTTGCCGCAGCACCAGGCCCAGTGGCGCCCCGAGTCCAGCCGCAGACACTCAACAACCAGCCTCCGCGTCGAGATCCCGCCCGCTCTGGAAGTCTCCGATCCGCTCCAACCCGGGTAGTTCCTCAACTTTGCCCAGGCTGTCTCCGCAGCCCGGGCCCTTACACAACACGGATGGAAAACAGGCTCCCCGACTATCCCATGGTGACCCACATCCCCCTCTTCCTTGAGCCAGAGACTACAGAGAATTGAGGGGAGTGCACGTACGGGTCCCCCCCGCAGCGGGAAAGGTCGGGATCTAACTGGCAGAGATCCAAGAGGCCGACGCGCCCAGCCACTCCTGGCCCTGGGAAGGCCAGCGACGGGGACTCTTTTGGGGTCGGGGCGCCACCTGCTGGTGTTTATGGAAACTGCAGCCGCGCAGCTGACCGCCGCTAAGTGTGTTCTGTGCCAGACTGGCACTGAGTTCTTGGCACGCATGACTTCATTTCACCCTCACAGCAATCCTATGAGGTGGACATGATTCCCATTTTACCTATGAGGACACTAGCTCAGAAAGTTCAGTGACTTACTCCAGAGCACCCCTAGTAAGTAGCAGAGCCCAGGTCCCCCTCCTGGTGTGTGCTGGAACTGGGCTTTCTGTTGTGGGGGCGGAGGGAGCTCAGGAGTGAGCTCTAGGGAGGTGGTCTCCCGGTTCCTACTACCACCCCAAGCTTGGGCAGAATGCATCTCAGCTTAGGCTGCAGCTCAGGCGCGGCAGGAGCTCTCTGTTTGCCCCTGTTCATGCCCGTGTCCTTCTCCGCTGACAGCTTCAGAGCGCTTCTAGGACAAGGCCAAGGCAATCTGTGTTCACGCCCCCTCCATCCAGCATTGCTAAGCGAGTGCCCTCCATGTGCTCAGCCTCTCTCACTTGGGATGATCAGTGCAGCCACACACCCCCAGACCGCAGCCAGCCCCTCCTCACTCCCGGTTCAGGAGCTTGGGGAGGGAAGTGGTTGCAAGCGGCAAATCCCAACTCAAACTGACCCGTGAAAACGGGCTTCTCTGAATGGAAAGTCAACTTCAGGAGGAGGTCAGGCAACACAGAAGACGCTGTGGAATGTGGTCTTTCTCCACATCTGTAGCCCTGTGTTCCTCTGCATTGCCTTCATTTCCAGGCACACTCTTCCAAAAAGGCATCAAGACAGCTAAGGCAGGTCTGAGCTTCTGTCCAGCTTTGAGGGAAAAAGCCATCCCCATCCCAACAGTGCAGTAAAGGACTCAGCCTCATCAGCCCAGCCTGGGCAACATGGTAAAATGTGAAATGCTCCCAGCCCTGAACCAATCACTGAGTCACCAAGAGTCACCACCCCTTTGAAGTTAAGGCTGGAGTTGGCCTCAGGCGATCCACATGGACTGGCTGATGGTGGGAGGGGATTTGTCCCAAAGGAAAATTCAGAAACGTTCCAGGAGAATGGGGACAGCTGCTGTACGGCAAACAGCCCTAATGTCCACGACACCTGGGCATACCAGAAAGCCACCTTGTCTTGACCCTAAGTCATTTTAAAAATTTAGTTATTTATTCATTTATTTTTAATAAAGCAAGGTAGGGTTTTGCTCTGTCCCCCAGGCTGGAGTCCAGTGGCAGCGATCTTTGTTCACTGCAGTCTCAACCTCCTGGGCTCAGGTGATCCTCCCACCTCTTAGCCTCCTGTGTTGCTGGGACTACAGGCACCCACCACCACACCTGGCTAATTTTTGTATTTTTTGTAGAGACAGGGTTTCGCCATGTTGCTAACGCTGATCTCAAACTCCTAGGCTCAAGAGATCCTCCCACCTCAGCCTCCCAATGTGCTGGGATGGCAGGCTTGAGCCACAGTGCCCAGGATATTTATTTTGAGATGGGGTCTCACTCTGTCATCCAGGCTACAGCGCAGTGATGCGATCACAGCTCACTGTAACCTTAAACTCCTGGGTTCAAGGTATCCTCCTGCCTCAGCCTCTCGATTGGTTGGGACCACTCCTGGCTAATTTTTTAATTTTTTGTAGAGACAGGATCTCCCTGTGTTGCCCAGGCTAGTCTCAAACTCCTGATCTCAAGTGATTTTCCTACCTCAGCCTTCCAGAGTGCTAAGATTATAGGCATAAGCCACTGCACCGAGCATCTATCGCATTTTTTGACTAGAGACCCCTTCCCACATTATCATACTTTCTTCCTTCCTTCATTCATTCAACAAATATATATTGAAACCTTACATGTACTAAGCACTATTCTAGGTGAGCCATATAAGTAAACAAAAAACACAAACATCCTTGCCCTCCTGAATCATGCTTTCAATGAGGGTGGGAGGAGAGAAGAAACAATAAACATGGTGAATGAGTGAAGTATATAATATTGCAAACAATGACAAGCACCGCAGGAGAAACAGGCCTTCAGAAAGGTGTTGAGGGCTGGGCATGGTGGCTCACACCTATAATCCCAACACTTTGGGAGACCAAGACAGGCAGATTGCTTGAGGTCAGGAGTTTGAGACCAGCCTGGCTAACATGGTGAAACCCTGTCTCTACTAAAAATACAAAAATTAGCCAAGCATGGTGGCACACACCTATAGTCCAAGTTACTGAGGAGGTTGAGGTGGGAGGATCACTTAAACCAGGGAGGCAGAGGTTGCAGTGAGCCGAGATCGTACCACTGCACTCCAGCCTGGGCAATAAAGCAGAGCCTGTCAAAAAAAAAAAGCGGGGGGGGATGAGGAGGGTGGACAGGGTAAGAGGTGTTCCAATTTTAAATAGAGTGTTATCAGTGGGCACTTTGAAAGGATGAAGCTGAGCAAAGACAAGAAAGAGGTAGACCAGGCGCAGTGGCTCACACCTGTAATCTCAGCACTTTGGGAGACCAAGGCAGGCGTATCACCTGAGGTCAGGAGTTCAAGACCAGCATGACCAACATGGTGAAACCCCATCTCTACTTAAAATACAAAAAAATTAGCCAGGTGTGGTGGTGCATGCCTGTAATCCCAGCTACTCGGGAGGCTGAGGCAGAAGAATGACTTGAACCCAGGAGGCGGAGGTTGCAGTGAGCCGAGATCACACCATTGCACTCCAGCCTGGGCAGCAGGAGCAAGACTCCATCTCAAAAAAAAAAAAAAAAAAAAAAAACAACTGCAGGACGCGGTGGCTCGAACCTGTAATCCCAGGACTTCGGGAGGCGGAGGAAGGCGGATCATGAGGTCAGGAGATCGAGACCATCCTGGCCAACATGGTGAAACCCTGTCTCTACTAAAAATAGTTAAAAAATAGCTGGGTGTGGTGGCATGCTCCTGTAGTCCCAGCTGCTCCGGAGGCTGAGGCAGGAGAATCTCTTGAACCCAGGAGGTGGAGGTTGCAGTGAGCCGAGATTGTGCCACTGCACTCCAGCCTGGGCAACAGAGGGAGACTTCATCTCAAAAAATAAAAAAAGAGCTCGCGGAGGAGAAAGGGGAAAAGGGAGAAACAAAAAGAGGGACTGAGAAGGCGCATCCATCCAGAGCAGCGGAGGAAAAGCAAGAAATCCCATACGCCAAATGAAGAGACAATATCGAGGAGAAAGGAGACTGACCAAGTCAGCTGCTACCAATGAAATCACATGAAACGAGAACGGAAAGTCTCCCTTGGCTTTAGCAGCATGGAGGCCACTGGGGACCTTGATAAGAGCCATTTTAGTGAAAAAAGACTGGGGAGAACACAACAGCAGGGTTATGAAATAACAATTAGCAAGCAGCCTGGGCGACACAGCAAGTCCCTGTCTACAATTAACAAACTTCAGAGCAGCACTACTCACCACAGCCAAGAGATGGAAATAACCCGGGTGTCCACTGACAGATGAATGGATTAACAATACGTGCTACACCCATATAGTGGAACATCAACCTTAAAAAGAAAGGAAGTCCTGATGCCGGCTACAACATGGACAAATCTGTTTTGAGACAGGGTCGTGTTCTGTCGCCCAGGCTGGAGTCCAGATGTACAATCATAGCTCATTGCAGCCTTCAACTCCTGGTCTCAAGCGATCCTTCTGCCTCAGCCTCACCAGTGGCTGAGACTACAGGTACCCATCACCCTGCCCAGCTAATTTTTTTTTTTTTAATTTTTGTAGAGACGAGGGTCTCACTATGTTGACCAATATGACCTTGAACTCCTTGGCCCAAGCAATCCTGTCACCACCTCTCAATGTGCTGGGATAACAGGTGTGAGCCACTGTGCCCAGCCAGATTAATCTTGAAAATGTTAAGCTAAGTGAAATAACTCAGGCACAAAAGGGCCAATATGTGATTCCATTTATGTGAAATATCTAGACAAGGCAGATCATAGAGATAGAAAGTAGGATAGACATGACTAGAAGCTGGGGGGAGAGGCAGAAGTGAGTTCTCATCTAATAGAGTTTTTGTTTGTGAGGATGAAAAAGTTCTGGAAATATCATAGATACTAATGATGATTATGCGACATTTTGAGGGTACCTAATGCCACTGAAGTATACACTTTAAAATGGTTAAAATGGTAAATTTTATGATATTCTACCACAATAAAAAATAAAATAAAGCCAAGTAACCTTCAAAAACTAGTCAGACCCAGCACAGTGGCTCACACCTGTAATGCCAACACTTTGGGAGGCCATGGTGGGTGGATCACCTGAGGTCAGCAGTTCGAGACCAGCCTGACCAACATGGTGAAACTCCATCTGTACTAAAAATACAAAAATTAGCCGAGCATGATGGTGGGCACCTGTAATTTCAAGCTACTCAGGAGGCTGAGGCAGGAGAATCGCTTGAACCCGGGAGCTGAGATTGAACCATTGCACTCCAGCCTGCCAGCCTGGGTGGCAAGAGTGAAACTCCATCTAAAAAAAAAAAAAAAAAAAAAAAAAAAAAAAAAAAACTAGTTAACAAGGCTGGGTGCATTGGTTCATGCCTGTAATCCCAAAACTTTGGGAGGTTCAAGCAAGAGGATCACTTAAACCTAGGAGTTTGAGACCAGCTTAGGCAACACAGTGAGATTTCTGTCTCTACAAAAAAAAAGTTTTTAATTAGCTGGGCATGGTGGTACATGCCTGTAAGTCCCAGCTACTTAGGAGGCTGAGATAGTAGAATTGCTGAAGGCTGAAAGGTTGAGGCTTTGGTGAGTAATGATAGCACCACTGCACTCCAGCCTGAGCAACAGAGCAAGACCCTACCTCAAGAAACAAACAAACAAGTTCAGGTGCGGTGGCTCACACCTATAATCCCAGCACTTTGGGAGGCCAAGGTGAGTGGATCACCTGAGGTCAGGAGTTCAAGACCAGCCTGGCCAACATAGTGAAACCCCACCTCTACTAAAAATACAAAAATTAGCTGGGCATGGTGGCACACGCCTGTAATCCCAGCTACTCGGGAGGCTGAGACAGGAGAATCGCTTGAACCAGGAGTTGGAGGTTGCAGTGAGCTGAGATTGCACCATTGTACTCCAGCCTGGGCAATAGAGCAAGACTCCATCTCAAAAACAAACAAACAAAAACTAGATAAAAAGCATTTATTGAGCACCTACTACATGCTATATACTGGGCTGAAACCTAGGGCCTATGAAAGGCCCTATGAAGGGCCACTGGGAGCCCACATGGGCTCAAACAAACACTGCCCCAGCCCCACCTTCTGGTCCCTTTGTTTTCTCAGGCCCCTGGGCAAGTAAATCCAGGCAGGCAATTCTGATATGAAATGCTATGTGTGGTGTGTACAGTTTCAGAAAGATATGTGATGAAGGCTGCCCTGAGACTATGGTGAAGTGCCACGGCTAGATCCCAGCTTTATAACCTTGCAGCTGGTCAGGTAATCATGGTCAAGGATTCTGGACAAATGGAATAAGGCCAGTGCAAAAGGAGATCTCTAGAGGCAGATATTCAGGCACCATCCTTGGCCCTGGACTTCTCTGGTCCATAGCATTTTTGTTTTGTTTTGTTTTGTTTTAACCAATAATTTGAATGAAGAATTGGAGGCATGCTTGATGTGTTTTCAGAGATTGGAAGATGAAAACAGATGACATCAGAAGCTGAAGAGAGGCAACAGGGTGAATGATTAAGACCACAATGTTGGGCTGGGCGCGGTGGCTCACGTCTATAATCCCAGCACTTTGGGAGGCCGAGGCGGGTGGATCATGAGGTCAAGAGATCGAGACCATCCTGGTCAACATGGTGAAACCCCGTCTCTACTAAAAATACAAAAAATCAGCTGGGCATGGTGGCGCATGCCTGTAATCCCAGCTACTCAGGAGGTTGAGGCAGGAGAATTGCCTGAACCCAGGAGGCGGAGGTTGCGGTGAGCCGAGATTGCGCCATGGCACTCCAGCCTGGGTAATGAGAGTGAAACTCCGTCTCAAAAAAAAAAAAAAAAAAGACCACAATGTCTGGATCTGAACTATCTGGGTTCTAATCCCACCATTTATGACTAAATCAACTTGGGCAATTACTTAACTTCTTCTTTGTGCCTCAATTTCCTTATCTCTAAAATGGGGATAATAGTAGCTCCCTCACAGAATTCTCCCAAAGTCTGAATGAGTTAACCAAGGATCTGGACATGGTGCACGTATGTGAGCTTGCTACTCTCATCATTAACAGGACCGGCTGGAGGCCAAACTCAAAACCAACAAGACAGAATTCAATGAGGAGAGCCGGCCGTGATGGCTCACGCCTGTAATCCCAACACTTTGTGAGGCCAAGGTGGATGCATCACTTGAGGCCAAAAGTTCAAGACCAGTCTGACCAACATGGTGAAATCCCATCTTTACTAAAAATACAAAAATTAGCCAGGCATGGTGCTGTGTGCCTGTAATTCCAGCTACTGAGGAGGCTAAGGTAGGAGAATCACTTGAACCTGGGAGGCAGAGGTTACGGTGAGCCAAGATTGCGCCACTGCACCCCAGCCTTGGCGAGAGAGTGAGACCTTGTCTCAAAACAAAGAAATTCAAAGAGGAAAAATGAAAAAGACAACATTCGGGTTCCAACAAAGCAATTATACAAGTTCAGGGTCAGGGAGAACTGGCTGAGCATCCATCCATTCATCTGTCCAGGAGAAACAGCCTGGGGCGTACAGTTGATTGCCAAGTCAACTGCAGCCAACCCGGGCATTGCGACCTTCACTGGTATCCACCAAGGTGCAGCATCTGAAACCAAGGAAGTGACAACCCCTTTGTGTTCTGCGCTGAGAACTCAGTGGTAGAGTGTAAAACGTTGGTGGGAGTGTAAAATGATAGAACTGCTTTGTAAACAGGTCAAGCAGTTTCTTACACAACTAAGCATATGCCCACCCTATGACCCAGCATTTCCACTCAAGTCCCTAAGAAAAAGTGAAAACAGATGTTCACACAAAGATTGTACAACAGTTTCATAGCAGCTTTATTTACAATTGCCCCAAACTAGAGACAGCTCAGGTGCCTGTCAAGAAGCAAATGGATTAACACAAACTATTACAGGTCCGCACAATGGAATCATACTCAACAATAAAAAGGAGCAACTATTGATTGAATGAAATGAATGAAACCAGCCAGGTAAAAAGAGTGGATACTGCATGGTTCCATTATTACGACATTCCAGAATGAGCGAAACTAAGCTACAGTGGAAAGAAATCAGAATAGTGGGGGCAACTGGAAAACTAGGAAATGTTGTGGAGTGGTGGAAATATTCCTTATCCTGATAGAGTTGGGCTTATACAAATATATGCATTTGTTAAAACTCAATAAATGGTATATTTAAGAAGTGTGCATTTCACTGTATAAAAATTTTGCCTTCTTAGAACAAAGACCCCTACACTAGCATTGAACTCTAGTTGATGATAAACATGTTGAAGTGTTTGGGGCCAAAGTGTACTGATATCTGTAACTTGCTCTGATATACATAACTTGATGGGCCGGGAGTGGTGGCTCATGCCTGTAATCCCAGCACTTTGGGAGGCCAAGGTGGGTAGATCAAGAGGTCAGGAGATTGAGACCATCCTGGTCAACATGCTGAAATCCTGTCTCTACTAAAAATACAAAAAATCGGCCAGGTGTGGTGACACATGCCTGTGGTCCCAGCTGCTCGGGAGGCTGAGGCAGGAGAATTGCTTCAACCCGGGAGGCTGAGTTTGCAGCGAGCCAACATCGTGCCACCGCACTCCAGCCTGGGCAACAGAGCAAGACTCTGCCTCAAGAAAAAAAAAAAAAAAAAAAAAAAGATGGCTTGATGGATGGAGGAGGGATGCATAGATAATGACAAGACAAAGACAGCACTAACATAAATTAGGAAACCCGGGGCGGGGGGTGGCTAGATAGGTGTTCACTGTAAAATTTGTTCAACTTTTTTATGTGTTTGAAATTTAGCAATAAAATGTGGGGGAAAAGAGAGCCGAAAGGCCACAGATTGGGTGCAGTGTATCCTGCCCGGGTGATGAGTACACCAAAATCTCACAAATCACTACTGAAGAACCTACTCATGCAACCAACCACCACCTGTTTCCCAATAACCTATGGAAATAAAATATTTAAAAATAAGTAAAAAACAACTGACGGCTAAGGCCTGGGGAAATCGGCACAGGCACATAGCTGTCAGCAGTTAGGAGGCAAATGCAGTGACACCTTTTGGGAAACAATTTGTCAACATGCACCAAAAGCCTTAAAATTGTTTTTGTTCTTTAACCCAGTAGTTCTATTGCTAGGGATTACTTATTTATTTATTTATTTATTTAATTTGAGATACTGGCTCACTCTGTCACTCAGGCTGGAGCGCAGGGGCATTAGCTTGGCTCAATGGAGCCTCGACCTCCTGTGTTCAAGCGACCCTCCCACCTCAGCCTTCCAAGTAGCTGGGACTACAAACACCCTACCCAGCTAATTTTTTGCATTTTTGTGTAGAGACGGGTTTTTGTCAGGCTGCCCAGGCTGGTCTCAAACTCCTGGGTTCAAGTGATCCTTGGCCTCCCAAAGTGCTAGTATTAAAGGCGTAAGCCACCGTGCCTGGCCCTCGTGGCTAGGGATTTATTCTAAGAAAATAAAGATGGATGTGGGCAAAGTCATAGCTACAAGGATGTCCATTACCATATTGATTACAATGGCAAAAAGTTGCAAACAACTTAAATGTCCTAAAATAGGGTATTGGTTAAAGAAATTGTGGCATCTTTATGCACTGGAGTATTATGTCATTAAAATGATGCATCACAAATCTTTGCTGAAATGGAAAGACATTCTCCATGTATACAGTTAAGAAGAAAGCAGAGCCTCTGGAGTCACCCTTCTCTTGACTAGAGACCCCATCCCATGACAGGGCTACTCAATGCACCACCCCCTGTCCCAAGCCTTAGAGTTCATGGGGGGCCTTAATGTCTCCTTATTGTGACTAGCTGTTTTCCTGACATTCTCCAATTCCCATCTGCCTTGCACCTGTTGTGTACACTGTCCCATTTCCCCCTGCACTGTCCCCTGGGAACCATACTTATTCCTTCATACCTCAAGTGCCACTAATTGGGCACACAACTTGACTGACATTTGGGGTGAAGGCATAACTGGACCTTGTGTGGGACTTTCCTAGGGGGTCAGCACTGCAGCCCTCGATTCTTCCATTCTGAAGGAGGCCCTGCCCATGGGAGCCTGGGTTTGCCTTGCTCCCAGGGTCTAGGAGGAGGAAGGTGGTGGTGGCTGGGAGGGAATGGTTGTTGGAGCCTGTGGGGAGGGCAATGCTTCAGCAAATACTCCTGCATTCCTTTGTTTTTTTGTTTTTTAGACAGGGTCTCCCTCTGTCGCCCAGGCTGGAGTACAGTGGTGCTATTATGGCTCACTGCAGCCTCCAACTCCTGAGCTCAAGCGATCCTCCCACCTCAGCCTCCCAAGTAGCTGCGACCACAGGTGCATGCCACCACACCCGCTAATTTTTGTATTTTTGTAGAGTAAGGTCTGGCCATGGTGCCCAGGCTGACCTTGAACTCCTGGGCTCAAACACTCCACCCACGTCAGCCTCCCAAAGTGCCGGGATTACACGCATGAGCCAGAGTGCCTCGGCTGCTCCCTACATTTCTAGCATGGCCTTTGGAAACTACACTTTTCTTTATCATCAGAATTATCTCATTCTCTTTGTCCCAATCCTCAGTCTTCCTGAGCAAACCTGTCTTACAATCAAATGACCCTTCAAGCTTTCTTTTTTTGAGATGGAGTTTTGCTCTTTTCACCCGGGCTAGAGTGCAATGGCACAATCTCCACTCGCTGCAACCTCCACCTCCCAGGTTCAAGTGATTCTCCTGCCTCAGCCTCCGAAGTAGCTGGGATTGCAGGTGCCCGCCACACCCGGCTAATTTTGTTGTTGTTGTTGTTGCATTTTTAGTAGAGATAGGGTTTTGCCATGTTGACCAGGCTGCTCTTGAACTACTGGCCTCAAGTGATCTGTCTGCCTCAGCCTCCCAAAGTGCTAGGATTACAAGGGTGAGCCACTGTGCCTGGCCCCTTCAAGCCATAAAGTTAGGCAGAAGTTTCCTTTCTCCCCTGCGAGGCCTCCTTCCCACCAGCTTTGAAATCACCTTGCTTTTGCCTCTCACATTACAAATGCACACGTTGGCATCTGCTTGGAAAAAGAGGCCCCAAAGAGCTAAAAGAGGTGTCTTCAGGTAGTGGGATTGGGGATATTTTTCCCTTGTGTATATTTTCTACTTTCCCTATGACAAACACATACTTTCTTGTGTAGTGAGAAAAAGTAACTACAGAAGGGACCATTGCCAACTAGGGTATGCCCAGTGGAGGGTTGCCCAGGAGATGAAGGGCTGAAAAGGTTGTTTGTAGGGAACTGGCACCACTGAAGCTGGAGAGAAGGCTGGAATGAGGGTGGGAGGACACCGACCTCTCCGCAGCCATCGGGGGCCTGTGTGCAGCAGATGGAGTCACTTGTTCTCTGCTCCGCAGAGTGAGCTAGCTCCAGCAGCTGGACAGCACAAGAAAACCAGCTTGGTCTCACTAGAAGAAACTATCCTACAGTGGAAACTGCATGCCTTTTAAGGCAGTGATCTCCCCATCACATGAAGTGTGCAAGCAAGATGGGCAGCCCATTGTCAGGAGGGTTAGAGAGGGGATTTATAGGCTGGCCCGGAGGACGGACTGTGGTTCTTTGAGGTGCCTTAAAGCTCACCATCTACTCAGGAGGCTGAGGCAAGAGGATCACTTGAGCCCAGGAGTCTGAGGCTGCAGTGAGCCGTGATGGTGCCACTGCACTCCAGCCTGGGTGATAGAACCAGACCTTACCTAAAATTTAAAAAAATGAAAAATAAAAGGCAGCTCAGAGTGAGTTTTTTGCCTCCCTGAGCATACAAAGTGTCAAGGGAGCTCTGCAACCATGTCTGACATTGGTGAATAGAGGGGATGGTCAGGGAGGACTTCCTGGAGGAGTTCAGAGAACTGACCTTATGGCCCCTCAATCTCCAGCCTCTGGGTACATATCTTATTGACCCCTTTTTCTGGGGTCATCCAGCCCTTTCTGGACAAAAACAAAGCCTCAGCCCCTGCCTTGCTGCGGGTTCCTAGATGACGCCCTGATGCTCTCTGGGCTTCAGGATGCCCTTCAGCTCCATGGTCTCAGCTGAAATCACCCATGCTTTTCCCTCCAGGGCAGACCAAACTGCCAGTCAAGCACTTGGGCGAGGGAGGCTGCTGAGTTTTTAAGGGGACCCTGGTTGTATCCCAGCTTACAGCCCTTGGGACTCAAGCCCAATTCTCAGGGGAGATTCAGCAGAGGTGGCAGGAGCCTAGAAGCAGGCCAGGGGCTCAGCCAGGCTCCCTGGATACCCCTCCCCAGCCCTCAGCGGCAGAAGGTCAGAAAGGAAACTAGATGTTATCCTGCCAGTGTTGCTACCATGGTGATGGGGTATATATCTGAGCTCTCCCCAGAGCCCCTGAACCCCTCCTCAGGGAACTTGGTGAGGGGTCTGGGGGGTGTATTCTCTGATGAGGCAGAGTGTGGTGGGGGCTAAGTGAAGCCAGAAGACAGGTGAAGAGGCCAGGTGCAGTGGCTCACACCTGTAATCCCAGCACTTTGGGAGGCTGAGGCAGGTGAATCACCTGAAGTCAGGGGTTTGAGACCAGTCTGACCAACATGGTGAAACCCCATCTCTACTAAAAATACAAAAATTAGCGAGGCGTGGCGGCCCATGCCTGTAATCCCAGCTACAAGGGAGGCTGAGGAAGGAGAGTCCCTTGAACCTGGGAAGCGGAGGTTGCAATGAGCTGTGACCACACCATCGCACTTCAGCCTGGGTGACACAAGCAAGGCTCCATCAAGAAGAAAGAAAGAAAGAGAAGAAAGAAAGAAAGAAAGAAAGAAAGAAAGAGAGAGAGAGAGACAGAGAGAAAGAAAGAGAAGAAAGAAAGAGAAGAAAGAAAGAGAAAGAAAGAAAGAGAGAGAGAAAGAGAGAGAAAGAAAGACAGACAGGAAGGGAGGGAGGGAAGGAGGAAGGAAGGGGAAGGAAGAAAGGAAGGAAGGAAAGAAGAGGAGAAGGAGAAAGAAGAAGAGGAAGAAGAAGAAGAGGAGGAGGAGGAGGAGGAGGAGGAGGAGGGGAGGAGGGGGGAGGAATATTCAGGCGAAGTAACTTCTTCCTCTGCAGATTAGTTCATTTAGAGTGGGGCAGTGGGTAGCGCTCAGGCTGGGGGGTCAGGCGGGCCTGGTCCGAATTCTCCTGCTGAGTGATCTTGGGTAAGTGGCTCTACATCTCTGGGCCTGTGGGGATGTTGATATGAAATGAGACGCCACTGGGATGGTGATGAGCTCGTGACTTTATTTTCTCCTCACACGCACAGCCATTCGCAGATGGGCGCCCCGACCTTCCCGCTGCTCCAAGCTCGGCCTCGCTCGCCCTCCTCCTCTCGTAGCTCGGCGTCCTCGCCCGCCCCCGCGCGGCCCTCCCAGGTACTGCAGCAGCACCCCGCACAACTCAGTGAGACAGTGCCCCCCACACTCCTGCGTCCGCTGCTGCCTTGCGTAGATCGGGTGTGGAGTAATCTCATGGCCTCAATCCGGCAAAACCTTGTCTCCAAACCTTCGAAGACTGGGCTGTCCTTCTCGGAGTCCACCTCAACTCCTGGGTATGGGTTCCAGAGCCATCTTGCTGGTCCCAGGCTGGTGGTGGGAACAGCAAGCAACATTGGCTGGGGCGGCCAGTGGCACTGCAGGCAGCAGCGGGGCGGCACAGCGAGGTGTCCATAGAAGTCAAATCACGATGGGGCTGCTGGCGGTGTCCAGGCACACTCTCCACGCCCCCATGTGCACACATCCACAAGCACGGCACTCCATGGTGGGCACGGCAACATCGCTGCCCAATCAGGCCCTGTCCCTCCCCTGTGCCCTGAGGAAACCGGTGCTGACTCTAAATTGCAAATAGAAAGCCTTTCCAGGGCCCACAGCACTGCATCTGCCAGCCCTGTCCACCTCTCAAACCACCTCCTCCACATCCCCCCTGTCCATTATCCACTATTTCCCAGCAAAAATAAGCGTGCTCACTCACAGGTCAGTCCAGTGCACACACTGTGCCCTCTCCCTGAACCTCCACTCCTTACCCCAGATCCGCCACTGGCTGCTTCCTTCCCGTCTTTTATGCCTCAGTTCAAATACCACCTCCTCAGAGAGTCCTTTGAGACCACTGGCGCTAAGAGGCTCCCCACCTTCCATTCTCGAAAAGCATGTTTCCTGCCTAATGTGCCCTCTAGTCATTAGGTCAATGCAAATTAAAAAAAAAAAAAAATGAGGCTGTGTGCTGTGGCTCATGCCTCTAATCCCACACTTTAGGAGGCTGAGGGGGAGGATCACCTGAGCCCAGAAGTTCGAGGCTGCAGTGAGCTACGGTGTAAAGACACTGAGACCTTGTCCCTTGTGCCCTCTTGGTAGGAATATAAAAGGGTTCAGCCAGTCTGGAAAATAGCATGGTTATTCCTCAAAAAATTAAAAATAGAATTATGGCCAGGCGCGGTGGCTCACGCCTATAATCCCAGCACTTTGGGAGGCCAAGGCGGATGGATCACTTGAAGTCAGGAGTTCAAGACTAGCCTGGCCAACATGGCAAAACCCCATCTCTACTAAAAATAAAAAATCAGGCTGGGCATGGTGGATCACACCTGTAATTCCAGCACTTTGGGAGGCTGAGGCAGGTTGATCACCTGAGGTCAGGAGTTCAAGACCAGCCTGACCAACATGGAGAAACCCTGTCTCTATTAAAAATACAAAATTAGCCAGGTGTGGTGGTGTATACCCGTAATCCCAGCTACTCAGGAGGTTAAGGCAGGAAAATCACTTGAACCCGGGAGGCAGAGTTGTGGTGAATCGAGATCATGCCATCGCACTACAGCCTGGGCAACAAGAGCTAAACTCCATCTCAAAAAATAATAATAGTAATATAAATAAATAAATAAAAATTAGCTGGGTTTGGTGGCGCACACCTGTAGTCCCAGCTACTCGGGAGGCTGAGGCAGGAGAATCGCTTGAACCTGGGAGGGAGAGGTTGCAGTGAGCCAAGATCATGCCACTGCACTCCAACCTGGGTGACAGAGTGAGATGCCATCTCAAAAAAATAAAAAATAAAATAGAATTATATGATCCACCAATTCCCCATCTGGATATATTCCCTTAGGAATTGAAACAGGAACTCAAAGACATGCTTATACCCCCACATTCATAACAGCATCATTCACAACAGCCAAGTGGTGGCAGCTACCCAAGGACCCATCAGCAGATGAATGGATAAATACAGTGTGGCCTATCCACATAGTGGAGTACCACTCAGCCTTAAAAAGGAAGGAATTACGACACATACAACATGAGTGGGCCTCAAGGTCACTATGCTGATGAAATAAACCAGTCATAGGACAAATATGGTATGATTCCACTTATATGATGTACCTAGAATCATCAAATTAATAGAGACAGAAAGTAAAATGGGAGGCCAAGACGGGAGAATTGCTTGAGGTCAGGAGTTCAAGACCAGCCTGGGCAACATAGCAAGACTCTGTGTCTAGAAAAATGAAAAAAGGCAGGGTATGATGGTGTGTGCCTGTAGTTCCAGCTATCAAGAGGCTGAAGCAGGAGGATTCCTTGAGCCCAGGAATTCAAGGCTGCGGTGAACTATGATTGTGCCACTGCACTCCAGCCTGGGTGACCAAAGTGAGGCCCAATCTAAAAAAAGGAAGAAAAAGAAAGGAAGGAAGGAAGGAGGGAGGGAGGAAGGGAGGGAGGGAAGGAAGGAAGGAGGAAAGGAAGGAAGGAAGGAAGGTGGTTGCAGGGGTGGAGGGTGCTAGGAAAGGAGGTGGGGGTATTACTGTTTAATGAGTTCAGACTTTCAGTTTTGCAAAATGAATGATTTCTAAAGATGGATGGTGGTGATGGTTGCACAATAATGTGAATGTATTTAATGTCACTGAACTGTATGCTTAAAAATGGTTAAGATCATAAATTTTGTTATGTATACTTTGCCATAAATAAAAAATATGAATCAACACATTTGTTGGCTTTTTCAATCCTGCCTCATTCATTAAACTGTGACCTCCATAAGAACGGGACCTGTGTCTGCCTGGTGCTTCTACTACGTGCTGCTAGTCACTGAAGACTTGGGGACCAAGACAGACAAGGTGCCCACTACCTGGAGCTCACAGCCTTGGGGGGGATGGGAGAAAGATACTGAACAAACAAATAAACAAGAATATTATCACCTATTACCTGCTGTGCAGAAAATTAAAAAGTGAAATGTAACAGAGTGGCTGCATGAGGAGGGCTGTCAACCGGAGCAGTCAGGCATAGAATCCCAGAGGAGGTGACGTGTGCAAAGACCCAAGGAACTATCAAGAGTCAGTCATCAAGCATAGAGGAGACCCGAGCTGCAGATAGAAGAAACAGCAAGTGCAAAGGCCCTGGGGCGGGTGTGAGTGTGGCATGCTAGAGGAAGAGCAGAGCCAAAAGGAGGGGACGAGGAGGAGAGATGAAAGAAGGAGGCCCTGGGAGAGGGAGAGGAGACGAAAGGCTTTCCTGCTCGCAGAGGAGGGAGGCCCCAGTGAATCACCAACCTCCTCTTCACAGCAGGGGAGGAGGGGATCCATGAACCGAGACCTCTAAGTGCCCAGCTCCACACTAAATGCCTTTTGCAGATCAGCTCAGAGAATGCTCTCAACAGTCCTTGGGGCAGGTACAGTCATTAGCCACAATATAGAGAAGGAAACAGACTCAGAGAGCTTGGCTGGGCTAGGGGATCTGGGACTAGAGCCTAAGTCATAGAACGGGAGGAGGGATCGGCTGGGCCCAATGGCTCACGCCTGTAATCCCACCACTTTGGGAGGCCGAGGTGGGTGGATCACAAAGTCAGGAGTTCAAGACCAGCCTGACCAACATGGTGAAACCTCATCTCTATGTTAAAAAAAAAAGAATGGGCGGAGGGATCTAATGCCCCCTGTGCTGCCCTCAGGGACCCAGTCTGGGGATGCTCTTTCCTCCCACCCAGCTGCTCTGCCACTCCCACTCCGACTCCCTCTGCCTCTAGGGCGAGGGCCTCGAACAGGAGGCCTGGCTGCCGGCTGATCCTTGCCAAGGGCTTTCTGTTCCTCCTCTCATTGTCCCCTAAGAGCAAGCTAAGGAGAGAACCCATCACCTCTCCCTCACCTGGCAGGGGATGGGTGCTGGGAGGGAGGGGACGGAAGCCCATCTCCAGTTCCGCAGCACCCTTTCTGAGGCCCATCTGCAGGCCCCGCCCTTGGAAGGGGATGGACCATGGTCTTCTTGGGCGGCAGCCTGGTGGTCAGTGAAGACACCCCCCATGGCCAGGGGGCAACAGCATCTTGAAGTCTGAGGAGACTGATTCCCCCAGATGTGCTATACCCCCCCAACCCTAAATAGCCTGAGGCACACCAGGGGGAGAGCCAGACCCCAGTGTCAGCCAGACCTTCCACCAGCTGGGAGCAATGCTATGGAAAGGAAAGCAGGCCTGCTTCCTGCCTGCATTCCTGGGCTCAGGGCCTCACTCATCACAGTGGCTCCACCACAGAGGGAGTGCACAGGAGTGGGGCAGCCCCAGGTCCCCACACTCGCAATTCCTCACCCTAAAATGGAGACTCTGCCACCCAGGCCAGTCACATTGCAGGACCCAGCACAAAATGAAAACGTGGAGCTTCTTGTTCAAAAAGCAGGAAGGAGATGTCTAACAACAAAGGCGCTAAAATATAAAGCTGTATCTAGGCCAGGCGCAGTGGCTCACGCCTGTAATCCCAGCACTTTGGAAGGCTGAGGCAGGTGGATCACGCGAGGTCAGAAGTTTGAGACCAGCCTGGCCAACATGGTAAAACCCCATCTCTACTAAAAATACAAAAAGTTAGCCGAGCGTGGTGGCACTGTCATCCCAGCTACTCAGGAGGCTGAGGCAGGAGAATCGCTTGAACCTGGGAGGCAGAGGTTGCAGTGAGCGAATATCACACCACTACACTCCAGCCTGGGCAACAAGAGTGAAACTCTGTTTCAAAAAAAAAAAAAAAAATGTGGCCCAGCGCGGTGGCTCACATCTGTAATCCCAACACTTTGGGAGGCCAAGGTAGATGGATCACCAGGTCAAGAGATCAAGACCATCCTGGCCAACATGGTGAAATCCCTTCTCTACTAAAAGTACACAAAATTAGCTGGGCATGATGGCGCACGCGTGTAGTCCCAGCTGCTCTGGAGGCTGAGGCAGGAGAACCGCTTGCACCCGAGGCGAAGGTTGCAGTGAATGGCTTGAACCTGGGAGGCAGAGGCTGCAGTGAGCTGAGATCACACCACTGCATTCCAGCCTAGCGACAAAGTGACTGTCTCAAAAAAAAAAAAAAATTGTATTCATGTATCTCCACCTACAGATACATAAAGCTTCGCTTCTTTTCTGTTGGTCTACCTCTTGATTTGTCATGAGTTTGTATTTGTTAAATATCATTTTAAGTAAAGAAAAATGAAAAATCTAAATGACTAGTATGGATTTTACTATTCATCTCTATACTGTGCAATGTCAGTTTTAAATGTAAATATAAGGGTGTTTAACTCATATGCAGAATCATCAAAATTGTTTGATTTGTATTCTGTACCTTGTGCACACACGTGTATTTCATTCTTACCTGAAAAGGTGGGAAAGCACACAAAACTCGCTCAACTGTTTTCATTTCTTTTCTTGACTTCTGCACATTCTCTCATCATGCTCCGCCTTTAGCTTCTGATGTGTGAGGAGAGACTGAAAGGAAAGGAACTAGGGATTGCCTCATCTGTCCCTGTCCTCAGTCATCATGGTCAGTGTCAGCAGTTGGCTCATCCAGGAAGAAGGCTATGGCAGGGTTCCTGGGCCGTTCATGTTTCTTCTTTTTTTTTTTTTTGAGACAGAGTCTCACTCTGTCACCTAGGCTGGAGTGCAACGGCACGATCTCAGCTCACTGTAACTTCTGCCTGCCCTGTTAAAGCAATTCTCCTGCCTCAGCCTCCCAAGCAGCTGGTACTACAGACACCTGCCACCACAGCCAGCTAATTTTCGTATATTCAGTAGACATGGGGTTTCACCATGTTGGTCAGGCTGGTCTCAAACTCCTGACCTCAGGTGATCTGCCTGCCTCAACCTCCCAAAGTGCTGGGATTATAGGCGTGAGCCGCCATGGCGCCAGGCCTGTTCATGTTTCTTAGCATATCATTGCCTTCTTGCATCTGGCAAGTTCTGGTTGAAATGGAAGGCAAGGTCCCTCAGGGCTGTCAGCATTACCCCCTACTCAGTTGTAAACACGGCATGCTTACCTTACACTCACATTGAGTCTCACTGAGCCCCCACCTATGGTAGGGTCATAGAATCCTGTGCTCACGAACATTACGAGCACTGCGCGCACACGGGAGCCCCAGCGGCCCACATGACACCCAGGTTGCACCCTCTCCTCTGCGCACTCACGTGCCCCACTGTCCCACTGGACCCCACTTACAAAACACAAGTTCAAATATGAAATCATGAGACATTTCAAGACAGCTACAGCAGAGCATTAAACTAAGCAGACCCTTGTAAGCATGGGGCCCTGTGTGACCCCATGTCCATGAAGCTGCCCTGCCTCCACCCTCACCCCAAGCCAGATGGAAACTTCCAAAGAGGACTGTGACTGTCCCCACTCAGGGCACTGCCCCCACCCAACAGTGTCTTGAGTCTGAAGTGCAGTGACTGACCCAGCCTGGGTCACAAGGCCACCCATAGCCAGTTAGGAGGTGGACGTGGGGCATCCATGACTCACAGCCCCTAGGGAACAAAGGAGTGTCCCTGAAGAGCTGGGGAGTGCTGGACAGATGAGGACTCAAGCCACCACAGTCCCTGCCCATAGGTAATGTTCAGTGCAGGCAGGGGAGAAGCCTTTATAACGAAAGGAGGTGGGAAGCCCGAGGGGCCACAGGTGCTCCAGCTTGGCTGCCCCCCACAAAGGAACTTGCAGAGACAAGGGCATAGAGGCAGCAGGTCATGTGGAGACCCTGAGTGCCTTCCATTGGGCCTTATCACACTCTGACCATGCCACTCCTGTCTAGAAGCTTCTCTGGCACCCATCGCTCTCAGGAAAAAACCCACAGCCCTATCCCTGAGGCCTGAGGCCCAGTCTCCTCTCCCCCGACCCCTGCTGCCACCTGCTCTGCTGCAGCCACAGCCCTGCTCGCCCTGGGTCCTGGGCTCTGGGGCCTGCTCTTCCCTCTGCCTGGAGACCTCTTCCTGCCGTGCTCCTTCTTCTGACTATGCACACTCCTTCTGGGTCCTGGCATGAATATCACCTCCTTCAGGAAGCCTTCCCTAATCCACCAGGCTGGGGCACGGGCCCTGTGCCTCTCCGACATCACCGCCTGGTGACTCACCTTCCCCTGCCCCCCACCGACCACAGAATTCCTTGAGGGTAGGGATTGGCTCCTGTTCAAGGTAATAGCGCAGGACCCCAATGCGTAGTAGGTGCTCAATAACATTGTTGGCTGAATGCATGAGTTCACAGGTGGTGGGAGCCTGGACTCTGCGTGAGCTACTGTCCTGTCTTACAGATCAGGCAGTCCCGGGCACAGGGACCGAGCGGCAGCGTGCCCCCACCATGTCGCAGGCCCAACTGGCTCTGTACCTTCCTGATCTCTTTCTTAACTCTGCCCAGGAGGAAGGTGTTTATTTTTTGTTTTTTGTTTTTTTTTGAGACGGAGTTTCGCTTTTATTGTCCAGGCTGGAGTGCAGTGGTGTGATCTCAGCTCACCACAACCTCCGCCTCCCAGGTTCAAGTGATTCTCCTACCTCAGCTTCCTGAGTAGCTGGGATTACAGGCGCCCACCACCACGCCCAGCTAATTTTGTATTTTTAGTAGAGACGGGGTTTCTCCCTGTTGGACAGGCTGGTCTCAAACTCCCAACCTCAGGTGATCCACCCACCTTGGCCTCTCAAAGTGCTGAGATTACAGGCATAAGCCACCATGCCCAGGTGAGGGGGGTGTTCTTATACCTGCTACACAGATGAGGAAACAGAGGGCAGAGAATGGGTCACATTCTGTTTTTGTCCTCCTCTCCCCCACCACACACATCCGAATCCCAGCCAGGGTGACCAGTCCACTGGCCTCTCAGCCTGGAGTCCAGAGATCTTCTTTTCTTAGCCAATCCTGGAGAGAACTCTCTTCCAGCTGGGGCCTGTCCTATCCTTTCTCCCTTCTCTTCCTCCCCCTCCCCACTTCCTTCCTTCCTGCTCTAGGATATTCCCTTTGCAGGAAAGGCCTCAGGTTCCCGGGCAAGGACCCCAGGTCCAGCTGCCCAGGCCGGGACACATGTTTCCTCCATCAGCCAGCCCCCTTTGCCCTCCCCGGGGGACCGGATATCTGAGCCAGGCCCAGGGGACAGGGGAGCACTGCACAGCCCTAGCTCAGGCAGAGGACTCTGGAGCTCATCCTGGCGGCCTGGGACCAGACACAAGACCGGTTAAGGGCTTTGGCACCCTGCCTGTGAGCTGGTCATCACTGAGAGCCTCTGGGCAGGAGCCTTACCTCTGTCAGGCTGATATAATAACCTCTTGGATCTCATGTGCTGAATTACTTTGCACAGCACCTGGCACAAAGTGAGTGCTCAGTTAACATTATTAACAGCTCCCATCATTGTTATTATTCTCTCCAATATCATCCTCATCTGACTTAATCTTTACAACTCTCCTGGGAAGTAGGTAGAGTTTTGATCCTCACTTTATAAATGAGAAAACTGAGGCTTAGAAAGACAAAAGGTGGGGTTGGCCTGGTGGCTCACGCCTGTAATCCCAACACTTGGGGAAGCCAAGGCAGGTGGATCACCTGAGGTCAGGAGTTCGAGACCAGCCTGGCCAACCTGGTGAAACCCCATCTCTACTAAAAATACAAAATTAGCTGGGTGTGGTGGCAGGCACCTGTAATCCCAGGTACTCAGGAGGCTGAGGCAGGAGAATCACTTGAACCCGGGAGGCAGAGGTTGCAGTGATCCAAGATTATGCCATTGAACTACAGCCAAGGCAACAGAGGGAGACTCTGTCTCAAAAAAAAAAGAAAAAAAAGAAAGATGAAGGGGCCAGGCACAGTGGTTCATGCCTGTAATCCCAGCACTTTGGGAGGTTGAGGCAGGCAGGTCACTTGAGGTCAGGAGTTCAAGACAGGCCTGGCC
The DNA here is from genome assembly GCF_009761245.1 of Sapajus apella. NCBI lineage: Eukaryota > Metazoa > Chordata > Mammalia > Primates > Cebidae > Sapajus > Sapajus apella. The sequence continues at coordinate 9,602,890 of NW_022437011.1, read as the reverse complement.
AGCATGGACAATCCCCATCTCTACTAAAAGTACAAAAATTAGCCAGGCACAGTGGTGCATATCTGTAATCCCAGATACTTGGGAGGCTGAGGCTTGAGAATCCCTTGAACCCGGGAAGCAGAGGTTGCAGTGATCCAAGATCGTGACATTGCACTCCAGCCTGAGCAACAGAGTGGGACTCGCTCAAAAAAAAAGAAGAAGAAAGATGGAAGGGACTTGCCCGAACTCAAACCCAGACCAGCCAGTGCTCTTCACCACCTTAGCATTCTGACGCCTTCCCCTCTATTTGCCCTAGAACAATTCTTAACCTGCTAGGCGTCTCAGTTTCCCCAGCCAGGCAATGGGGAGGGCAGAGGAGGCATCTCTAAGGACCTTTAAGTCTAAGGGAACTCACTCACTAATCCATCAAGGTGGTGCTTGCTAATGGGCACAAAATCACAGATCTAACCCTGGAGGGTCCTACAGGCCAAGGTCACCTAAACTCAGGACACACTGCAGGAGTCTAACCTGGGTCCCTTCTGCTCTAGCTTCATCCATTTTCCCCACACACAGAGGAGAAATAACCCTATATTATGGGAGGGGTAGAGGGTGCCTCCCACCCTTCCAGGACTGCTGAAGACTGGGAAGCAGGCCCAGGCAGGTGAAAAGACGGCTAGGCGCTGGTAAATGGGCAGAGGCAGAAACAGAGTCATCGAAGGGTAGGTCCATCAAAAAGGACCCCATGAAAGGCTTAGGGCCAGACAGAACTGCCAGGCCTGGAAGGAAGGCCTCACCCTACCGCCGCCAACCCCGTCTTACCCTATCCTACATTCGAATCACAGCTCAGACTGCAGACTTCCTGAGTTCAGATCCATTTGTGAGTCCTTCATCTGTGGACCCAGCCTTCCCCCGACACCACCATTCTGTTCCATGGTCCCTCTCCCCAGGCCCTGGGCTCCACACCTCCCTACCCAATGTTCTCCCTTAATCCAGACCCAGTCTCTCCACCCAGCCCCTCAGAGAGGGGTCTGGCTTGCCGTCACTCCATCCCTAGCAACTTGAGGACAGGACCAATAAAGGGGGACAGAGGAAGAGAGAGGGAACTAACGCATCACCCCGGGTCGGAGCGGCGCCGTCTCCCTAGCAGCCTAGGAAGCTGCACTGCTCAGCAGCCACCAGAGGGCGCGCGCCCCTTCTCAGAGCCAAAGCCACGACGGCGGCGGTGGCGGACCCGGCGGGGTTTGCAGAGTATGCGGGGTAGGGGTGCGACACTCCGGGCGGAAACCCCCCCGGGACGCAGCCGCACCCTGGGCTCAGATTTAGCCCACATAAGAAGAGGGCTTTGGATGCAGCCCCTCGACCCTCGCCCCAGCCGCGCCCCGCACCTCTGTCCCCGGCTGACTACTCGTGCTCCCCCTCCTGGCCGCTGCGAGCACTACGACCCGGCGGAGCTCGGGTTTGGAGGGTGGGAGATGGGCAAGGGGGCGAACGGGGATTTACCTGGAAATAATGTGGCAAGGGGCCGCGTGGTGAGAATATACTGGGCTGAACGAGGTTGTGGTGATTGGCAGTAGGTGAACAGAAGTATGAAGAGGTGCTGGGAACTACAGTGGGTGTGCAGGGTACTGGGCAGATTAATAGGAGGGCACTGGGGGTCCCCGGGCAGGTACCAGGGGCAGTGGGTGGTCCCTGGAGAATATTTAAGGGGCACCAAACCTAAACTGGAAAGAGGGAGCTGATGGTAACGAGGTCCCTGAGTGGATATCGGAAGTACCACTGAGTAGGTACTGGGGGTACTGAATAACAGCTGGCGACACTGTGTGCTGGGAAGCGCCGGAAGGCAGTGGAAGACAGCGAGGACCAGGGGCACTGAGTGGGAACCAGGGGTGGGAGGGTCATGGACCCCGAAGTGGGAAGTACTGAGTGGGGCTGGGGATATGGCACAACTGAAAGGGTGAAAGGACATTGGAAGGGTTCGTGGCAGGTACTAGGCATTATCTATGAGAAGTGGGGACACGGGTGGACACTGGGTGGGTCATGGAAGTCACTGGGGTCACACTGAAACCCTGGAACGGTATGGCACTTCCCTGGCAGTGCCCCAGTGCCCCTCACAACAGCGCCATTTTCACAGCCAGGACTTAGATCAGAAATGTCCCTTCGCCAGTGGGGGTCTCCTGCCCTGACCAGAGCCTGTTCCTGCTTTCCTGGCGGGTGTGCAGGGTGCTGCTCATAGACAGAGGACAGCTGCTACTACCTACCTCTCCCAGATGGGGTGGGAAGTAAAGGCAGGTCAGCACCTCATCCCTAGAAAAATAAGGAGCCCCCTGCTCAGCCCCTCCCATCAGGCTTCGGCCTCCTGGCCCAGCTTGCTGGCTGCTGGGCCGGGAGGGGCTGCCAGGCTCGGCCTCCTGCCCACTGCGGGGCGCCGGGGGAGGGCGGCGCGCGGCTCGAGATGCCGCGTTGCCATGGAGACTCTGCCGCATCCTGACTGCTCCTGGCAACGGGGTCCCGCAGCCAGGCAGGCGCTCGGCGGGGACCCCAGGGAGCGGGCGCGCCAGGCTGCCCACGGCGCCGCCAGACCCCCGGGACACGGATATGGCTCCCCCACCCACAGGCGCCCCTCACTCACACTCGCAGGGGCACACGCATGTACATCCGCGCCCCAGCTGCAGCAGCCCAGGCGGAACTGCAGCCCAAGCCCTCCCTGCAGCCCCCACTCATTAATTCAGCAAACATTTGCCGACCTGTCTCAGTGCCAGGCGCGAGCTGGCCACTGCGGTTACGGCGCCGACAAGTCACACGGGGACGCTGCACTGCCCCCTCCATCTCACAGCCCGCAGGGGAGGCAGACACAGAAAGTGCGATCAATACTGTGACCCCAACAACAGCCCCGCTGACTGTGCTCAGCCCTCCTCATGCAGGGTCTTGCCTAAACTGTACAACCCTTGGGAAGCACTGTGAGAACGCCTTTTCACAGATGGGGAAACTGAGGCACAGGAGAGCACATCTATTCACCAGAAGCCATGTAGTTAGGTTGAGGCAGAGCTGGCCTTCTCGCTTGGATCTTGGCGACTTCCCCACACTACCCCTGCCTGAGCATGTCCAGAGCACAGATGAGGGAGGACCCAACTCAGCTGGGGAGGCAGCAGAGAGAATTTCAGACTCGAGCTTGGGTCTTGGGAGAAAACACAAGTCGGCCAGGCATAGCAAGAGGCAGGAGCACTAGACTGAAAGAACAGCTGGTACAAAGACCTGGAGAATACAGACTGGCAGGCTGGGTGTGAGAGCAAGAGTAGGGATATGGTTAGGAAGCTGCTTGGAGGCCAATCCTGGAGGCTCACTGTGCCAGGCCGAGGGGACTGGCCTCCATTCCGAGAATAGGAGGAAAGCTGTCGGCTTGGGAGGGCATGCATTGACTGCTGCTCTGGCAACCCCGAGGGTGAGGGGCTGGCCCAGAGGGGGTGAAGCTGGGGCTGGGAGACTAGAGCACAGGCCATGGTCATCATCCTAGCAAGGGACAAGTGGACCCACTCAGCTTGAGTCCAGAGAGGACGCAGAACATGGCCTTCTTGCCTTTCCCTGAAAAGATCCTTCTGCCTATTAGGAACCCAGGGAATGACCCCAGAGCTAGCTGCATGACAAGGCGGGGAGTCCAGGGGGAGCCAGGGCTTAAAGACAGTGATGACAGTGAATGGAAACATGCTTCAGCGTGACATGAGGAACAACTGGGGCTAGACTCCTGGAAGGACATCCTAGGAGGAATGGATGTGAGTTCTGAGAGAGGCCAGGAGATCCTTGAGGACAAAAGAAAGAGCCCCACATACCTCACACATCTGGACACGGAAACAGACAAGATGTCCCTTCTAGATCCCTCCTGCCAGGGTTATTTCTTCCTGGCTGCCCAGCAGAGCCTGTTCAGGCACCCCACGGAGGAGGCACAGCATCCAGCCCCTAACCTCCCACTCCACCCAACAAGGTTAGCCTAATTTTTTCCCTTCCATGGATTCAGGTCATTGCTCCCTGTCCTCTCTCTGAGGCACTGCAGAATGTGACTAATTCCCTCACTTCATTTATGGGTCCTGTTACCTGGAAGGTATTTATAGCGCAACAGCCTCCCTCTCTCCCCAGTGACTGGGCTGCTCTCCCCCAAGGCCATCTCACCCCACTCAGCCAACCTTTGCCTCCCTTCTCTGCTGCCACAGCCCTGCCACCTCCCCAGATGGGCCTCCAGTCCTGCAATCCCCCTGGCAGGAAGCGGGGCTTGGCTCTGCTGGGAGGGTCTGACCAGCGGCCTTTCTGAGTGGACTGCTATCTGCAGGGGAGATGCCCCTCCCCTCTTGGACACCCTGAAAAAGGCAATCTAGGGCCAAGCTAGAGGAGGGTGACAATTAGTTGACCCCTCTGTGACCTCAACAAGCAGCCTGGTACTTCAACTAACAATAGGCAACATTACTGAGTGCTCAGCATGGACAACACAGGGATACCTGGGTCTATACAAAACATCCCATTACTTAGCTAGACATGGTGGTGCACACCTGTAGTCCCAGCTAGTCAGGAGGCTGAGGTGGGAGGATCGTTTGAGCCCAAGTTTGAGGCTGTAGTGAGCTATGATTGCACCACCTGGGCAACAGAGCAAGACCCTGTCTTAAGAAAAAACAAAGTAAAGACTGGGCATGGTGGCTCATGCCTGTAATCCCAGCACTTTGGGAGGCCAAGGAGGACGGATAACCTGAGGTCAGGAGTTCAAGACCAGCCTGGCAAACATGGTGAAACCCCATCTCTACTAAAAATACAAACAAAAAAAATTAGCTGGGTGTGGTGGTGGGCGCCTGTGGTCCCCGCTACTGGGGAGGTTGAGGCTGAGAACTGCTTGAACCTGGGAGGCAGAGGTTACAGTGAGCCGCTTGGTGCCACTGCACTCCAGCCTGAGCAACAGAGCGAGACTCCATCTCAAAAAAAAAAAACAAAAGATTGAGTGCTTACCCTGTGTCAGGGATTATCATTACCCTTGGTGTACAGATACAGAAATACAGGCTCAGAAAGGCTAAATGATCCTCCTCAGGTCCTCGTGATTGGGATGAGGTATTCCTGCACAGCCGCCTTCCAGAGCCCTATCTGGCAGTAGGAACTCACCTTAAAAGGCAGGCCGGATGAGGGCTGCAGACAGCCAGGGGTTCCCGACCAAAACACCTCTCACAAAGTCAATAGCGTCCCCACTGGTCCTAAGCCATGGATGATCTGCCCAAGCACTGCCAGGAAACGGCATCAGATGGAAGCTGCCGGACTATAGAACACTGCCTGTCACACACACCTCCTCCTCCAGGCAAGGGTCATGGAAAAGCAGAGGTTGGGGGGGCGCTGATCTAGCCAAGGATAGGGAATAAGGGAACCTGGAGTCCACAGAGGTGGAGTGAACGGGAACGACAACAGAAAGGACGGAAAGAAGACCCCATGAGGGACTTACAGGCATATAGGGCTGAGGCAGGGACCAGCTGCTCTTCCACATCCCCACTTCACAAATGCATGAAGCCACTTTTGCAGCCAGAAGCATGGAGACCCTGACAGCCGAACAGACTGACTCAGCTTTGCCCAGATCCTCTGGCCAGAAATTCTACAATACTGATGAAACAATTTCTGGGAGACAGGAAAGAATGGAGAAGGCTACGTTCAAATCCCAATCTTGTGCTACAAGCATAGTGACGTTGGGCAAGTGACTTTGCCTCTCTGTGACTTGATTTTTCCCATCTGTAAAATGGGCTGACATCACATCTTACCCACAAGTGGTCGTCAGGACTCAGTGATGTGGAGCAAAGGCCGGGCACACAGCAGGGGCTCCGAAATGTTGACGGGCAGTGCTGTGGTTTGTATTCCCCGAGTCTGGCTTCTCTCAGTTCTGAGCAAAGGGGTCACATCTTCCCTGACACTGGAGCATCTTGGGGATGGGGCTGTATTTACCTTTTATTTATTTGTGTATTTATTTTTATCATCCTAACCACAAGACCACCAGGGAAGGGCTACATTTCCTCTATCAGCCTAACCCTGATCCTGGGACCAAGAGACACCAAGGGCAGGCTGTTGTTGGGAATGAGCGTTCATTGCTGTTATGGTTATTCTCATTATCATCAGTGTCTCATTCTCTATGGCCGTAGCACCCTCAGCACACACCCAGCAGGCTTGTGGTTCTTGTTTGGGAGAACCATCCCCCCTCACATTGCCGCAAAGGTAGGCCACAAGCCCTATGCAGGGTGCACCCTGGATCTAGCAGCTCTCATTATACCCCACTTGCCACTACCCTTCTCCGTGGGGTGCCAGGAGCCTGCCTGGAAGAAGAAAGTCACTGAGCCATTCTGATTCCTGCTTAGGGAGCCAGAGTCAGTAGTAGAGTCAGCCAGCCCAGGGGCACAGCTAAGATCCTGGGACTCTCCTGGCGGCTCAACCCAGGGCCTGAACATGGTGGGACCAGGAACCAAATTTGGGAGGGGAAAGGGAGGCAGGAAATGCAGGGCTCCAGTGGCTGGACCCTGACAGAACAGGAAGGGGCAATGGCAGGCATCTGTGAGCACACCTGCGGATGCCCCTGTGAGCACACCTGTGGATCTGGCACCAGACCAAGTCTCTACCACCAGGGAGACAGAGACCTCAATGCAGTCACAGGTAAAGGCTACAGACTCAGAGAGGTCCCATCAACTGCCAAAGGTCACACAGCCACTGGTAAGAAAGCTCAGGCGGCAGCACTTTGAGAGACTGAGGTGGGTGGATCACAAGGTCAGGAGATCAAGATCATCCTGGCCAACATGGTGAAACCCCATCTCTACTAAAAATACAAAAAAAATTAGCTGGGTGTGGTGGTACGTGCCTGTAATCCTAGTTACTCAGGAGGCTGAGGTAGGAGAATCACTTGAACCACGGAGTCAGAGGTTGCAGTGAGCTGAGATTGTACCACTGCACTCCAGCCTGGTGACAGAGCAGAGCAAGATTCCATCTCAAAAAAAAAAAAAAAAAAAGGTTCAGGCAATGCCTGCTTGGATGCCCACAAGCCTACAATCCTTGATCTTCATGTTCTGAGTGCACAGCCAGGCCCAGAGATGGGGTAGGGGGAATGGAAGCAGTCAGCAACCTTGTCCACACTGGCAGATGAAAGGTGGGACCGGGCATCACAGGAGATTGAGGACGGAAGGGCAGGGAGTAGGGCAGGAGAAGTGAGGCATTTCGGGAAGTGGGCTGCAGCCTGGGCCTCAACATCAAACAAAGCCCTTTGTCCTCAGCCTGGCTCACCTGAAGCTTGTCATATGACCTTGGGCAAGGCCTGGCCTTTCTCTGTGCCTCAGTTTCCCCAGTTGCCCTATCAAACTCTGAGCTCCAACACTCTCCCCATCAGTTCTGAGTCAGGCCTCCCCAGGCATGCCAGCAGGGCTGACAGGTTTGAGGGGCCAGAGAGGGGTGTATGCCCAGGAGACCGTCCTCTCCCCACCCATGGGCACACAGGGTCTTTGGAAGAAACACGGTGTATACAAATAATTAAACGGAAGAATTGGAGTGATTAGGGCAGATGATTATTGTCAAATTATGATTTATCTTGTAGTGGAATTAGTATTCCCCCAAAGGGCCCGGCGTGGCGCGGCGCCCGCCACGGCCCGTGATTAATCGCCGTCTCCAGAAGGTCACCTCCAGCCACTGCAGATTAACTCAGTGGGGAAACTTCTTTCCGTAATTCAAGCTGTTGTTCCCACAACCTGTCATCCGCCCGCAGAAAAGGACGATTTCGTCAGGGAGCCCAGGGTGGGGGCCGGCCAGCTCCCAGGCCCCTCCCGGCTGCAGACATGATATATGGTGTGTCCCGACACGGGTGACCGCGAGGGGGGGCAGCATCCGCCGTGGGGTGGGCAGCAGGAGGCAGGAGCAGGGAGAATGTGGGGGAAACGAGGCGCCGCCAAGCAGAAGTAGGCTGTGAGTGGAGAGAGAGCGCGCGCGGGCGGTGGCAATTAGGAAGAAAATTGGATTTTTCAGCGTCCAGAGGCAGCTGGGATCTGCGGTGTGCGGTGCAGCCAATCCTCCCTTTCCAACACACACAGGCACCCAGCTCCAGACAGGCAGAAACTCCCCAGGAGAGACACAGAACAGGGGAGGCCATGGGCCTCCTTCAGGAAGATAAGAAATGTAGAACCAGACTAGGGCAGAGATTTCAGCCCCCAGCTCTGTGGCCTGCACCACCCCCAGGTCTCCCCTTGGAGCATGGAATGCCAGCTGGAGGAGATGCCGCTTAAAAAGGCCCCTGCCAATCCGGCAAGAAGAACGTGGTGAGGCCTGAGGCTGGGCCCTGCAGAGTCCCTCAGCAGCAAGAAGGAGCTCCTGGGCAATGGCAGCTTTCCTGACCTTGCAGCCAGAACCATGATCCCATTTCCCCAATGGGAGACACTGCCCAAGCCACATGCCCGGGCCAACTGGAGCTGCTAGTCATGGCCACCTCTTGTGTCTGGCAGCCCAGGCCAGGTCTGGGAGGAAGCATGGGCTCCCTGGCCTGTCTCCCTGTGCTTGGAGAACAGTGGATACAAAGCCCCCAGTCCCTGCCTCCTCACTCCAGCCTCACTCCCTAACCCCTAGTTCCTAGATGCAGGGAGCGGGGTAGTAAAAAGCATAAGTGCCTCCCCTTCCAGTCTCTCCTTTACCTTCCAGCAGGCCCTGCAGGGAGGATGGCCTGTGACCACACTACACAGGTGAAGAGGCTGAAGCAAGGTGACTTCTCCCTGAAGCTGCCCCGGCTCCCCAGCACCCTCAGGATTACTTTCCAGATCCTTCGAGGGCCTGCCCTTTCTGCCCGCATGCTCCTCGGGACTTTACAGCCCAACCCTGGCCCTTCTCCCCACCTCCAGAAACACTCACTGTGCACTATTCTTTGAGGCCTCTGGGCTTCAAACATTCCTGTAATGTACTTCCTGTCCCCAACCCTCAACCAGCAAACTTCTATTTATCTTTCTCTATCCAGCTCACTTGTCTCTCCAGAAAGAAAGGGTGCTCCCAGGCCCACTAGAAGCCCCGCCCCCCGTGAGCACAGATCACCCCATGCAGGAAGCATGCTCCACCGGCCTCTCCCACCAGCCAAGGCACTTCTGCATCTATCTGTGGCCTCCTACCCCTGCCTTCCCAGTGCAGTGCAGACTAACCCAACCCAAGCTGGTACTCAAGAAACCATTTGTTTTGTCATTTCGTTTTGTTTTGTTTTTGAAACAGGGTCTCACTCAGTTGCCCTGGCTGGAGTGCAACGGCAAAATCCTAGCTCACTGCAGCCTCTACCTCCTAGGCTTAATCTATCCTCCCACCTTGGCCTCCCAAAGTGTTGGGACTACAGGCATGAGTCACCGTGACCAGCCTCAAGAAACCATTTGTAAAACACCAGGGGGCTGCTGAGGGACATCCAGTCACCATTCTCCTCAGCCAATAACCCCAACTTGCCAGGCCCCAGAACCAGGTATGGGGGGAGAGGACAGCGGTGAGGGTCTTTGCTGGCTGGTGCCCTCAAGTTCTGGAGGCCTATTTTTAGTTAAGAACAAAAGGATTGGCCGGGCGCGGTGGCTCAAGCCTGTAATCCCAGCACTTTGGGAGGCCGAGGCGGGTGGATCACGAGGTCAAGAGATCGAGACCATCCTGGTCAACATGGTGAAACCCCGTCTCTACTAAAACTACAAAAAATTAGCTGGGCATGGTGGCACATGCCTGTAATCCCAGCTACTCAGGAGGCTGAGGCAGGAGAATTGCCTGAACCCAGGAGGTGGAGGTTGCGGTGAGCCGAGATCGTGCCATTGCACTCCAGCCTGGGTAACAAGAGTGAAACTCCGTCTCAAAAAAAAAAAAAAAAAAGAGAACAAAAGGATTTTTTTTTTTGAGACAGAGTTTCACTCTTGTTGCCCAGGTTTGGGTGCAATGGTATGATCTTGGCTCACTTCAACCTTTGCCTCCCAGATTCAAGCAATTCTCCTGCCTCAGCCTCCCAAGTATCTGGGATTACAGGCATGTGCCACCACACCCAGTTAATTTTGTGTTTTTAATAGAGATGGGGTTTCACCATGTTGGTCAGGCTAGTCTCAAACTCCTGACCTCAGGTGATCCGCCCACTTCAGCCTCCCAAAGTACTGGGGTTACAGTTGTAAGCCCCTGCACCTAGCCAAGAACAGAAGCATATATTATGTATACGTTGGTTTGCTCAGAACATTCTAGGGTTGGAGATATTTAGAGTTGTCAAGACCCAGTACTATTTGGAAGAGAAAATCTCTTTCTCTTTCACTCAGGGGTGGGGATGGGGGAACAACTCTCTCCAAAATCATTGGAACTAACACTGGCATTTTCTTTGGGGGAAGAAGGAGGCTTTCCATCCCTTTGAGGGACTGCCTGGCAGACACTACCCCCCTTGAGTCTTTGGTTGATGGTGATAAAAATTCCCATCCACACTACATCTGAAAATTCCCTTTGCTAGGTCCACTCACTGACTCTTCAGGGACAAGATGAAGAAGTTTGTGAACCCCCTTTTACAGAGCAGACAAAGGCCAGGCTTGGGGTGGTAGTGGCAGGTGACCTGCCCAAGGGCTGTAAGTAGTGGAGGCAGCTGTGAGTGTGGGGAGGATGTCTGCCCCCACTGCCTACCCAGCCCACGCTGTGCTCTGTGGATCCACTGGCTTCCCACATAGGCAGCTCCAAACCTTTACCCTCATCACAAAACCCAGAAGGGGTGGGAGAACAGCAGATGGCTTGGCTAGGGGCCCTCCCGGGAGAGAACCCACTTCATGAAATCTATGGGCCTGATTCCAATCCCCGCCATGTGCCTCACTAGCCCTGGACCTTGGGCAGGTCACCTTCCCTGTCTGTGCCTCTGTTTCCCCATCTGTAAAAACATGAGTTCCAACTTGTAGAGCTGTTGTGTGGATGCATGGAGACCGAGGCCTGATCTACAATCAGGAAGTGCTCACGAAATTTGAGTTGTGCCTGTTTTGGGTTGTCTTATCACCTTCATCACCTCACTATCCCTTGTGGAAGAGGAGGGGAAGCTAACAGCTTCCCCATTTCCCAGCGGAGGAAACTGAGTCAGGGCATAGCCTCTAGCAAACAGAGGACATCCCCAGATAAAGGATTCTGAAGGCCAGCTATGGTTCTGCCCGCCCCCTCTCAAGGCCCTCCATTGCTCCTCACCCTTGCAAGACAACATAGTCTCCCAGCCAGAAGAATCCCACCAGCCAGGTTCTTCCCTATTCGCTCCCCTGAGTCCTGCCTCTCCACTTTGTGCCCAGGCTGATCCCTCCGCCTAGAATCCCCACTTAAAGGCTGCTCCCTCCATGAAATTACCCCCAAGGGACCCTGGTGCTCGGCTGGACGGCGCAGCGTAACCACGGACCACCTGGTCACCCCAGGCAGCCCTCTGAATCCCGCACGGTGTGGGCAAGGACTTCCCAGTCTGACCCTAGATGCTTAAGCGGGACCCCTGGTTGGTGCCCCGACCCCGGGGGAGTGCAGCCCGCTCCCCCACCCCACTGCCTCCAGCGCCGCGGCCCGGGCTTTGATCCGGCGGCCTCTGCGCCCCGAACCTGATTGGCATCGAATTACGCCGCGCGGCGGAGGCAGATAATGGCGGGAGGCGCGGCAGACATGAAAGGGGGGGCGCAGCGGCAGTCCGGGCGGTTGTTAATGACCCAATAAAAAGGAAGAGGGGGGAGAAATAACCCTCCCTTCCCTCCCCGCCCCCAGACCGCGGCCGGTGCACACAAAGCCGCCGCCGACTCGGAAATTACCGAGGCTCAGCCCAGAGCAGCGTGACCGGTGGTGGGGGCTTCGCTCACCTGGCGGCGCGCGGGAGGGAGGGCGGCAGCCACCGGGACAGTCGCGGAGGCACAGACACAGCCACACGGACAGGCGCGGACACTGAGCCTGTCTTTAGTAGTCTATTTTCATCATTTTTTGCATTGTGTTTTTTAAAAGTCTGCGAAAATATTGTTTTTCCTGATTACTGAGATTTGATGGAGCCCCCTTAAATTTTGTGCCTTCACAGTCCAGGTCCTGAAACAGTCACACAGACAGCACCATTTAGTCACGCACACGGTGTGTCACATACACACAGAACAGTTACAGTCTCACACACAGTCACACACGGATACAGAGACACAGTCACACCATCACACACACTGTCGCACCTAGAGTCACTTTCGGAAACAGGCACGGAGCCTCGTGCACACACACACGCGGCAGGGCTGCAGAGAGGCTCACAAGGAAACAAGCCCAGAAGCAGGACAGACATAGACATGTCAAAGAGACACACACACAGAGGCAAATAGGGAGGAGGCTCACAGGGACAAACACACCTCACACAAGCAGTGCAGAGAGGGACACAGAATGATGCACGCAGAGCTACAAACACAAACATGCAGTGATACACAGAGACCAGCACAAACCCATAACATGTCCCAAAGATACCCACGCACACAAACACCCAGGCATGTTGGGACACACACACATCCAAGCACAAATCCCCTCCCCACTAGAGTCTTTGGGGCACACCCTACATACCCTCAAGGCCACCCATTTCACACCCACACTCACACACGTTCAAGTGTATTTGAGCAAGAACCCAAGGCTGGGTTGAGCCACAGCAGAGGTTAGGTGATGTCGCTGCAACACAGACCCCAGAGGATCCATCTACCTACCCAGGACACGGCAGTGGGAAGGGACACGGGTGGCGCTGCCTCAAATCCATGAGGCTGGGGCAAATGGCTTAAATTGTCAAAATCTCAGTTTAATTTGTCTATAAAACGGGGTTCAGCTCCTCCCCTACGGGACTGCCTATGACTCAATAAGCAAGCACTAAATGTTGGCTGCCATTATCATGTGGATTCCCTGGGGGGCAGCCCAGACCCTCTCCACTGCACACACACACGTAAGTGAACATGCACACACACACACACACCCCTTGGCTCCCAATCAAACTCTACTGCTGAGGAGGCCCTTTTCTTTCTTTTTTTTTTTTTTTTTTGAGACAGGGTCACCCAAGCTGGAATGCAGTGATGCAAATCACAGCTCACTGCAGCTTCAACCTGCCAGATTCAAGTGATCCTCCCACCTCAGCCTCCCAAGTAGCCGGGACTACAGACGTGCAACACCACACCCAGCTAATTTAAAAAATTTTTTTATAGAAATGGGGTTTCCACATGTTGCCCAGGCTGGCCTCCCAAAGTACTGGGATTACAGGCATGAACCATCATGCACAACCCCTCTTAAATCTAATCTGAGTTCCTTATTCTGTAATCTAAACCCAACTCTGGGCCAAGCACAGTGGCTCACACCTGTAATCCCAGCACTTTGGGAGGCCGAGGCGGGTGGATCACCTGAGGTCAGGAGTTCGAGACCAGACTGGCCAATATGGTGAAACCCAAGTCTACTAAAAATACAAAATTAGTTATGTGTGGTGGCGCACACCTGTAATCCCAGCTACTTGGGAGGCTGATGCAGGAGAATCGCTTGAACCTGGGAGGCAGAGGTTGCAATGAGCTGAGATTGCACCACTTCACTCCAGCCTGGGCAACAAGAGTGAAACTCCATCTCAAAAAAAAAAAATCTCAGAATAGGGAGGTTGAGCCTTTCCTGGTCCAAAAAGCAGCCCCATGTGCAGTGGGGCAGGATGGGGTTCCTGTGGGATCAGTCTCTAGGACTTGCCTCTCTGGGCCTTGGTTGCCTTCACTGTCAAATGGGGTCAACAGCATCAGCATCCAACACAAGATTTTTCTGGGAGGATGAAATAGCTCTTAGGCTGAGTTCATGGACCATGGCTAGAGCTGATGGCCCATGTTAGGGTCAGAGGTAAGGGGTCAGGGTGCATATACCCCTCCCACCAGGACAAAAGTCCTCACTGCCACTCCTTCTTAGGTGGATAAGGGGACTTTATGAGCCAAGCCTCAGAGCCTAATTAATGCAATTAATCACAGGCCCAGCCACACTAGCCATGGGGACAGCTGGGAGGGAGGGTCACAGCTCAGTTACCCAAAAGGATGGAAGGGCAGGAAACAAGGTTATTGGTGCCTTCTCCTCCCCCAGGTCCTGAATGGAGGCTCTCCTATACCCTGCTGATCAGAGCCCATCCTGCAGCCCCAGCTCACTGGGCAAGTCCCTTCTCAGGTCCAAATCCAGTTTCTCCTGCTGCACCTCAGGAAGCATGTGAGATCTGCAGTCAAGGTCCTGGCTGTCTCTAATCAGGCATGTTAGTTAGATTGGTTTCCTAGCGGCTGGACTGAGTAACACTGGGTTTGATGGCTGTGGTGGGGTGGGTGGGTTGAGGCATAATTTCTTGGAGTCCAGTGTCTGGCCCAGGAGAAAAGCAAGAATGAAGACAGGAGCTGGTGGCAAGGAGGAAAATGCCCCTTTCTCTCTCGAAGGGGCCTATGCATGTGATGCTGTACAGGGGGCAGGGGGGCAGGGGTGGGGGTCGAAGACTCTGGACAGGGCTGCAGAAGGAGGGAGCAGCCCACGTGGGCAGGGGCGCTGCCATGTTATAAATCACCCTCAACTCAATTAGAGCCTGTGAAAGGTTGTGCACACCCAGCAGAAAGCTCCACGCTTGGCAGGCAGCCAGTTCTCTGAGGGGGGTTGGGGGCAAGAGCTTGTGTGTGCCGACGTGTGTATATGTGTGTGCCGACGTATGTATATGTGTGTGCCTGTGTCTTACTGTGCGGATGCGCATGTGTGTCCTGTGTGTGTTTCTGTATCTGTGTGTACCTGTCTGTGCCTGTCCTATTGCATGCATGTGGTGGGGGAGAGTATACATGTCTGTGGACTCTTGAATGTGCAATATGCTCCAATGTCCTTGTGTGTTTGTCACCAGGTGCATCTGTATGCACCTGCTCATGCCTATTTGTGCTGTGTGTGCACCTGTATATGTGTTGGATGGGTGGCTGTCCTCGTGCCCGTGTGTGCACTCGAGTGTGAGTGTGTGTGTGCTTGTGTCTCTCCACTGTTTTGCCTCTGTGTGTCTCCTTGCCTGTGTGCACCCAGGTGAGAGTGCATGCTGGCGATGAGTTGAGCTGGATGTGTGGGCGGGAGTGGAAGGGTATTCTTATGGTGGGGGGAGAGATCTGTGTATTTAGGGAGAGGCAGAAGCAGAAAAAGAGACACGGATGGCTGGAATTATGGGCAGGCAGAGAGAAAGTGAGAGCCAGAGAAACCTAGCAGAGAGAGACTGTGACTGGTAGGGGAACCAAGCTTTGAAGAATGTGAGGGGTTTGGCAATGTGGAGGACCTGCCAAGGCCAACCACCTCTACCACTGAATCAAGAGGCTGGGCTGGCTGGTGCAGGGGCTCACACCTGTAATCCCAGCACTTTGGGAGGCTAAGGCAGGAAGATTACCTGAGATCAGGGGTTCCAAACCAGCCTGGGCAACATAGGGAGGCCCAGTGTCTACAGAAAAATTTAAACATTACCCAGACATGGTGACATGTGCCTTGCAGTCCCAGCTACTCGGGAGGCTGAGGTGGGCAGATTGCTGAGCCGAGGTTGAGGCTGTAGTGAGCAGAGATCATGCCATGCCACAGCACTCCAGCCTGGGTGACAGAATGAGATCCTGTCTCAAATAAATAAATAAATAAAGGCTGGAGCCTAGCCATGCTATGGAAGCACTGTCCTGGAGTGGCCAAGGAGCAACCTGGGAGGTCACCTCCTTCCCTGATGTTGGACAGTGATGAGCATCGACAACTTGATTATCTCACAGAACCCTCACAGGCTCACTATGAAACATGTAGTATTACAATTTCCACTTTGCAGGTACCAAAACTGAGGCTCAATGACTTGCTCTTTACAAGTAGCTTAGAGCCAGGATCTGACCCTGGGTTTGTCCAATTGCAAAGGTCACATTCATTATTGTTTCCCCTGGGTTCCCAGTGGGTCCCACTTGGAGGGGGTGGGAGGAGAGTCCCTGTGCGTGAGTATGCGTAGTTGCTGGGTATGCCTCCCCATCTGCCTGAGCACGCTCCGAACCCCAGGCTGCTGTGCCCCTAGGGCCAGCACACAGTAGATGCCAAAGAAATATCTAAGTAGGGGACCAAGAGTAGCTGGCAGAAGAGAGCTTGGGGTGGGGAGAGGAGTTTGTGAACCATCCCAAGGATACTGGTCACCTCCGCCACGCTTCCAGGTAGGAAGTGCTGTCCTGAGTCACAGGAGACTACGGAATAGGAGCTGAGACTTTCCCAGAGCTGGGCTGGGCTCTGCCTCATCTTTATTCACACACAGAGCTGAACCACCTGGATGTATCTCTAGACCAGCATCATGTCTCACCTGTCCCTCCTCTACCCAAGCCACAGTGACATCCAGACCCTGCCATGCCCCCAGGAACACTCGAGGCCCTGAATCAGGATCTCCATGGGAGAGGCCTGCACAGGTACCATTAGCCAGGAACCAATTTGGAGCCCTGAACTCAGTTTCCCCCATCTAGAATGGCATTTCTTTGAGGAGAAGTAGGAGGGATCTAAATCATTCAGTCCTAGGCCTCCTTGCTCAGCCTGGAGAACCCCACTCTGGAATCGGCCCAGGCCCCAGAGCCAGCAAGGCTGGATAGAGCAAGGAATGCAAACCCAGAATGGGCTTTAAGCTCCATCTTGCCCCAGACACCCAGGCCCAGCAAGGCTTTCTCTTCCCCAGGGTCTTTGGAGACTCTTTCCCTAAACCACCATCTCATCAGTGGCCTTGTTCTATTCCCATTTATTGATCAGATGCCAGGGGTGGGAGGGGCATGGTCCTCCCCTAGAGCAACCTCCAGGAGGAAACCTAACTTGGCATTGAAGCTTCACCCTGCCGATTTTGCAGACCCCACATCTGGAACCATTTCAGGCAGAAGCATAGGGCTGAGCTGCCCCTCTTTGAGGCTGTGGCTATGGTAAGAGTCGTGCCTTTTGGGCGGTTGGAGGTCACAATGCATGGATGGCACTCCTCCTGAGGCTAGGAAAAGGGAGGAGAAGAAGCAGCAGAAATGGGCAGGGCTGGTGGAAGCTGGGCAGGATAGAGTTGATGTATTTTCGTATTTTGGGTTTTTTTTTTTTAAGACTGTCTCGCTCTGTTGCCTAGGCTGGAGTATAGTGGCACAATCATGGCTCACTGTAGCCTTGACTTCCTGGGCTCAAACCATCCTCCCTCTTCAGCCTCCCAATTTTCTGGGACTATAGGCTCACACCACCATACCCAGCTAATTTCTGATGTTTTTCATTTGTTTGTTTTTGTTTGTTTTGTAGAGATGGTGTTCTGTGATATTGCCCAGGCTGGTCTCAAACTCCTAGACTCAAGCAATCTGCCCACCTCAGCCTCCCAAAGTATTGGAATTACAGGTGTGAGCCACCATGCCCAGCCAATTGAGGTAATTGTGTCTTGGTGCTCAGCACTGGAAGAGGAGCAGCTCCTCCAATATGTGGGATCAGGGGGCAACTGCAAAAAGGATGCAGCAGATGACCAGCATCTTCATCCTGGAGGAAAAGAATCCAAGCTTCAGTCTTCCTAAGCCTCAGTTTCCCCATTGCTAAAATGGGGATATTATTATACAGGATTCTGGGGATGATCCATGATGAGAGGGTGTTTCTGCACAGGGCGAGCACATCCTAGCTGCTCAGGATGGGGCAGTGGCTGCTGCTGCTAATACTATCACTGCTTTGTTTTAAACATAGCTGCTTCCACGAAAGCTGCCATCCAGCTAAGAGGATCAGGAGAACACACGCAAATCAGTCAGGGAAAGTGCAATCAGACACTGGGACTGTGGGAGGGGAGGATCCTGGAGGGCTGGGCAGTCAGGAAGAAGTTCTCAGAGGAAATAACCTGGGGCTGAACTTCGGAGATGGGAGAGTGAGGCCAGCCAGAGTGGTGGGGAGAGGGCATTCGAGGGGGGACTGGCTGAGCAAAGCCCCGGAGACTGGAAGGGTGCCCTACAGGTAAGGTGGGCCTGAGTGTGTGAAGAGCAAAGAGGCCAACTGGGGTTGGTTGAGTGCTCCAGGGGGCCTGACTTACCCTGGAAAGATGAAGGGGAGACTGGATGCTAACTGCCACCTCTAAGGAAGGACTGTCTGCCCTGAGGCCCATCCCACCCAACCTGTGCTGCATCCCAACAGAAGCTCCAAGATTCTGCAGGGACCACTGACGCCCACCCCTAGGTATTCACCCGCTGACGCACACCAGGGCTTCTAGAAATCAGGTGGCTGCTCCCTTCTCTTTTTATTTATTCCCTGTTTTTTCCGTTTTCAGGCGACGATAATTATTCAGATCATCGCGGTGATTTACTCGGCAATCAGAGCCGCTCGATGCGGTGGCCGCGGAGCCGAGACAGACGAGCATCGCCTAGGAGGACAGGCCGGGGGCTCAGCCCCCCTCCCTCCCAGCCAGCCGGCCTTTGTTCTCTTCGAGGTCTGCACCCGCGCTGCCTGGCGGGCAGTGGAGGCACCCACCCGCGCGGACATGGCAGCAAGCTTGGGGGCTTAGGAAGGAGTGTGCACATGAGTGCATCCGAGGGAGGGGAATTTGGGGGCTCGTGTGTTGCTGGGTGCTGGTCTGAGAATGATGGAGTACCTGTGTGCATGTTTGGGGGTGGTAGTGGTTGGGAGTGTACCAATGCATGAACATTTCGGTCAGGTGTGTAACTGGAATGTGTGCACCTGTGTGATTACCGGGGGCCTAGGGTACATCTGTCTCCGCAGGCTTGTTCGGAAGTGCAATGGACAGGTGCCCAAATATGGGTATTTTAGGCACATAGCGGGGAGGAGAAGAGGGCTGGGGCTCCTGTGCTAAAGCTGTCTGAGGTGATCATGGAATCACGGATGTGGCGGGGCTGGGTTCTAGCTCAGCCTCTTTGACCGCGTCTGGTTGGGGAGGTGGGGTGGGGGCGGGGGAGGTGGGATGGGGACGAGGGAGTGTGAATCAGCTCAGCTCCAAATGCCGAGTTCTCTTGGGTCAATGCTGGGACCCCGGGGGTCACGTGAATACAGATGTGGCTCCGTTCACAGGCTGTATTCACACGTGTCCGCAGACCTTCGCCCCCTCCCGTCTGAGGGCTGGCGCAGTGACGGTGACCTCATTACCGCCTCCGCAAAGGCCCCTTGAAATCCCTGCGCCGTCGCATTTGGCTGCTCAAAGTGATGGGAACGGCCTGCGCTTCCTGATCAATCGCTTAAAATTCAGGGTCGGCTCGCTCGCGGGAGAGGGCTGCCTGCCAGCCCCGCGCACAGCGCTCTGCCGCCTCCCCCTACACCCCCTCCTTGCTTGGGGGGGGGGCGATGCTGTCGTATTGGAAAACATCCCCGCGCTGGCTGGGGGGCCCGGTGGGGCCAGCGCTGGAAGCCGTTCCACTCGAGCAGATGGCTGTGAAACTTTGGCGGCGAGATAAATTGGGTCTGACGGCGTGAGGCCGGCTCACAGATGGGCGGGATTCTCACGCCGGCCCCCACGTCCGGCCCGGCTGCGGGCAGGGCCGACACCGCTCAGAGCCCCCTTTGGGCACCCGCCTTGCCAGCAGAAGCCTTCAGGAGGCCACCCATCCAGCAATAGCCTTCCCCAGCCGAAGGCGCCCTCCACCACATTCCTTCCAGCCCCAGATCTCCCCAGAGACGAGCCCGGAGGGAGGGACAGCCCCCAGCCCCCGCCCGGTCACCTCCGCCAAGCTGGCAGCTGGGCTTTCCCCCTCCTCTGCCATCGGCAGAGGCCTGAAGCGTGAAGGTTAACAGCTGGGGGGGAGGCTGCGTCTCCCTCTCTCACCCCCGCTCTGCTGCAGCCCCGCCCACCTGCCAGCCCAGGGGATGTCGTAAACAGGGCTGTGAGGTGTGTGTGTGTGAGGGGGGGTGGGGGGTGACTGAAGCGGGGAGAGAAGAGAGAGTCAGACAGACAAAGAGAGGAACGAAAATAAGCAAGAGGCGAGCAGAGACCTGAGCAGAGACCGAGGGACAGAGACAGCTAGAGGCAGAGACACGCAGAGGAAGAAATGGAGATGGAGATGTGGAGATAGACAAGGAGACACCCAGAGAGGGAAGGGAGGGAGGAGGAACCTCAGAGCCAGAGAGACACACAATGAAAGTGGGAGGAGGGCGAAGGATTGGGCGAGGGGACGAGATACTGGCAGAAATGCAGGCGACCTCGAGCTGCGGACGACCGTGGAGGGTGGGGACGAGCCGAGGTTGGGAGCAGGGTGCGACCCTGGGCTACCCTCACCCCCGCCACCAGGGCTGGGAGCCACAGCAAGGAGGGAGCGTCGCTGCCCCTGGCTGCGCCCTCCTTCGCTACGCCACTTGCCCGCCTCGGTTTCCCCGGGAGCGCTAGATGAAGGGAATGGCGGGGTAGGGGGCTGTGGAGCTCGAGGGGTGCCGCGCGGCCATCACTCTGCCGCAAAGCCAGCCTGTCTAGCTGCCTCCCTCGCGCATCAGTCCAGCGGGCAGATATCGATCCGGCCCAGCCAAGCTCTATACCCCCGGCCTGCGGCCGTTTCCGCAGCGATCCTACAAAGAAAGGGGGGCTCACTTCTCGGGCCTCCCCCGCGGGGGATTATGTACCAGAACAAACCCCTCTGGGCCGGGGTCAGGGCGGCACACTCGCCCCCACCTGGCCCAGAGCGGTCCCATTCCGCCGGCCAGGTAGCGTGCGGCTGGGAGAAGGCTCTGGTGGCCCCCGGCCCCGCCTCCTGCAGGGCGTGCGAGGCCAGAGGAAAAATCTTCGCTGAGTTGATGAAGTTGAAGTTTCGTTCAGGGCTTGAAGGAGACAGCCAATCAGCGGGCCGTTATTTACATGGGCTCTCTGATTGGCTCTCACGGTGCCTCTTTAGAATGTTACTGTTAGACCTTCACAGACCGAAAAGTCCCCCGCTGGGGGTGGGGGAAGACTCAGAACCTCCAGGGTTTCATGTAGGGCTCCCCAGGCCAAGCTTTGAGGGAAGATGGGGAGCTTAGACATAGTTTTGTCCAGCTGTCACGATACAAATGAGCAACTTGAGGCTGGAGGGACAGAGAAGTGGAGCTTGGCCTGGATCCACGAGATGAGTTCGACCTAGTGCTCTAGAGTGGGCCCAACTCGGATACCAAGACTGTGGTCACACTGGCGGTGGAGAGGAGGGGCTTGGTCCTGGCAGCCCCTCTCATCCAATAGCATGGGAAGGACTGATTCAATGGTTTGAGGGGCAGGAGCAGGGAAACCTGGTGGTGCTGGTCTTGTTTGTGTCGGGACGGTGTGGGTGGTATCACCATGTTGGCGATCCCGCAAGTAAGGCAGCCCCAGAGGCAGGCCAGACTGACCCTGAGGTCATGTTTCACCTGACAGCTTGGGCAAGCACGCATGAACACCCGAGAGCCCAGAGAAGTGGCTTTGCTCTGCAGGGAGTGGCACTGGGCAACCCGCAGCCGCCCCACACTGCCCCTCATCCACATCCCCGGGTCCAGCAGACACTGAGTCACTCTTGGGGAGTGGGGAGAAGTCAGGACATTGGCAGCTAGGACCAGAGAAGGAGTTCTCTAAGAAGGCCTCCACCCTGCCTTCCCCACTGAGTGGGCCCCATCCACCCATGCTGGGAAAAGTGCCCCCTGGGGTTGCCATTTGCCAATCCTGCCCACCCTCCTGGCCCACATTCCTCCCCAGGGGGCTCAGCATAGCTGACTCAGGACTTGGAGTGTGGCTGTTAAGAGGCGAATGTGGCGGTGGGAGGGCCTGAGTGTGTGGCTGAGGCTGGAAAGTTCCTCCACCATCTGCCTGTGGTAAACTGGGGGGCAGGTAGGAGAAGTCACTCTAGTGGGGTTCTAACCCTGCCCCAATTCTTTTCCAGTGACACAGCATGGAGACCCAGCTCTGTCACTCAACTCCATATGGCCTTCACCCAGAGCCTGACAGTGTATATGAAGGAGTTGCTGTGCCTGTGAGTCCTTGCATGCCTGCAGCTGGCCTTGTGACATGCCCTTATGGGACCTTGGGCTGCAGCATCAAGTGCTAAGGCAAACACATCTTGTTTGCAGAACACACAAGGACCCCACAGCCAGTGCCAGGACATCTAAGAGACTCCACCACCTGCCAGCCCTCAGAGCTTAGCCTGCTAATGAACCAAACTTGCTGTGTGACTTTGAGTGCAGCTCACACATCTCTGGGCCATAAACTGCTCTGTAAAACCATGCCCTCCTGAATGTACCATTCCTAGTGGTGGCAGCTGCAGAGAAATCATAATAGCAGGGGCAGGGTCCAAGGGCCTGAGAAGCTGGTTCAGCCTGTGGTCTGGGAGCCAAGTAGGGCAGGGACAAGATTGCCAAGTCCCACGGTTCTCACCAATTCTCATAATCTCATCTCTCCTCTTGTCTTCCTGCCCACCTCATAAATAGCAGGAGGCTAGGCTGGGTCTGGGGCAGGAGCAGGGAGCTGCATGTGTGCATTTGTGTGTGTGTGTGTACACACACATGGGGAGAGTGTGAGAGCCTTCCCCCCACCCCCGCCACTGCCGCCATCGCGCTCTGAGAAGCTGAGATAATCCCTCGCCATCTGTCTTGTGTTGCTAACCCACTCAGCCGGACAGCTGCCCGGGCCACAGCTCTTCAGGCAAGCAGGCGGGGGAACAAGGGGCACAGGGGGAGCTAGCCAGCTCTGAAGACCAGGCAGCAGGGACACTCAATCCTTCCACCCCAGAATACCCCTGCTTTAGAAAGGGAAGGTGAAGTCAGAGAAGGGATGGGCAAGGACTTCCCCCCTTCCTGCTTCTGAACCCGGGAAGGAGTGGAGGAGTAGAGACCACTCCCTGGTCTGGGGGTTGGAGGCCGAGCCTCCCAGAATGCAGGGAGGTCAACAGGATGACCACCTGGCTTACGTTCTCATGAGTCCACACATGTCACTGATGGGAGGGGTGTAGTAGGACAAGTCAGGCCTTCTGGGCCCAGGGAAGGGAAGAAGAGGTCATCTCATCCTTCCCCAGCCTCCAGACAGGCCAGTGACCAGGCCTCCAATGGTCAACTTCCCAGAGCCAGGAGGAGAAGGCAGGCTTATAGGATTTGGGGTGGGTAATGCTTAGTGTGCAGGCCCATGTAATGCTCAGTTCTGATGATGAAACTGACTCAGAGAGTGACTTGCCCCAGCTCACTCCCATGAGTAGAAGAGCTGGGACTTGGACCAGGCATCAGGCTCCAGCAGCCCTAGCTCTGTAGTCAGTTCTGTCTGCTGCTTCCCATCACCAAGTCCCTCACCCTGCCTCACCTTCCCAACCTGTGGCTCTCCCGACCTGGGGCTCTAATGTTCTGCCAGCTGAAGCCCAGCAACCAGATTCTCAGCAGTATGGTCTCAAAGCAGTCCAGGGGATTTCAGTCATGACAAGCAGAGCGTGAGGAAGGACGAAACCATGCACCTCAGTGTGGGCCCCCACCCACCGCCTTCTCCCTGTCAATCATGTTTCACCTCTCCGACATAATTAGCATGCTTCCACACACATCCACTCTCAAATACAGATCGCACACATGCATGTGATCACACAGACAGGTCCTCACTCAAAAAAGACAGATAAACAGTCACACCTACAGGGCTTATAAACATACAATCTTACAGATACAAAGGCAAACCCAGACAGCCTCCCACCTCCTCACACCAACCCCAGCACTCACACCAAACACAGACTCCAGCACTCACACCAAACACACATTCCACCCTCACAACCTCCACACACTGCAGGCTCCCAGTTCCTAAATCTCACTGGACCCCAACCTCCCAGGTACTCCATCTTACCCCACATGAAACAGTAACCCTCCAGGGCCAGTGCATTTGTAGGAGTGGGGACCAAGCAAACAGAGGTCTGCTCTGTCCTTACTGCCTATGGGTGAGGACCTCCCTCAAGGTGCTGGTAAGCCCCCATACCCTCCCCATCCCCCAAGACCTTGGAGAGCTTCCATCTGGCCACAGATCCAAGAGAACAGTCCTCACCTCTTGCCCACAGGGGCTCACAGCTCACCTAGGCCCAGGAGGAGGAAGGGACCAAGGGGAGGGAACTGCCTCTCTTCTGAGGGTCTCAGCTTGCCGAGAAATGACACGTACTGAAATAATCTGACTGGCAGTGTTCTGAGACCCCATGGAATCCAAGTCCTGTTCATGATCCAACCACTACATACCCTTCTTCCTAAACTGTTGCCTCTCTGCCTTTTCCCCACTCTAACCAGCCCTTAAGGGACCCTGGAAGCAAAGGTGAGCTGACCCCCTCCCACTCCAGGCTGGAATCTGGCTCTCAGGTCACTGCGTTCTCTGTAGCCAGAGGCAACTCCTCTCTGAGCCCAGCTCTCCCGCAGCTAAGGAGAGCCCAGGCTCCAGATACACTCACACACTCATTCACACACAGTGTGGCACACTCACACCTGCCCTCATGCAGATGCTCACCTAACACATCCTCACGCACCCTTACAGCCACACTCACACACACACTCACACTGTCACCCCTCCTGCTCTCACACGCTCACTGTCACTCTCATGCTCAGCCACACCTCGCCCTATCACACTCACGGCCTTACCTGAGCAGGCTACAGCTGGGGGGGCCCTGAAGTCCGCAGATAGATCACTGCCAGAGGCTCAGAGGCTGGTGTTGACAGCCCAGTTGCGCAGGGAGAGGGGAAGGGCAGCCACTGAGGCCTGGAGGGTCTTGAATAATTCAGGGTGGTGGTGGCGTTGGTGACCGCAGCCTGTCAGCTACAGGGAAAGGCTGGTGGCTAGATTGTTCTGGGAAGCTGGCTCCCGGTGGTTTGAGGAGAGTCAGCCCAGTTTGAGGGCTCACAAAATGCACAGAGCACTTTTCCCACACGCTTTCACTGTTCATCTCACATGGGCCTGCACAGCAGGCATATGGCCCCATTTTACAGGTGAAGAAACTAAGGCTTTCATGAAGGAGAGCTCATAGCTACGAAGCAGGGGCCTCCAGGCTCCCACCCGCACCCCTCTTCCCCATACCCACATATACCTCTGGAGGGAGCTTCCTCTGGTCATTGTGCCCAGATAACGATGAGAGATGCCAGCCATCTGAGGACACTCTGGAGCGTGGTGCTGGGGCCTTTATCCAGGAAGCACCCGGCTCAGGGCCTGCACTTAGTAGGCACTCAGTTGCTGCCTGCTGACTGAGGGCACTGTGCAGAGGCAGCATGGAGCAGCCCAGGGCCATACCTCTGCCTCTTACCCAAGCTGCTAAACCTCTCTGAGCCTCAGTTTCCTCGTCTGTAAGATGGGCACTAAGTGTACTGACCTCATGGGATGCTGGTGAGGACTAACCGGGAAAACACACCTCAGCCAGTTAGCCTGGGGTCTGGTCTGCAAGAAGGGCTCCACATTGCACCTAAATTGTGATGCGGATAGCCTTGCCACAAAGACAGACAGCCACAAGGCACTGGTCTGCATGCACACAGACACGCTCTGCCTGGGACATACTCCTGCTGTCCTTTGCTGTTGTCTCCTCTTCAAGGATGAGTGCTTCTGCCACTTTCTCCAGGATGACAGCCATGGACTCCTGCCAGATCCACCACCCCCTTGCTGACCTCCCCACCGCCCTCCTTGGCACCCAGGTGGCTGACCTCCTATGGGTCTTGCTGTCTTCTCTATCTTGTATGCTGAGGGTAGGCCCAGCCTCAGAGTCTGCACGTAGTAGGTGCTCACATGTTGCCTGCTAAACTGACAGCCCTGTAACCATGTCAGCACAAAGCAACCAGCATTTTGGGTGCATCTGCAGTTAAAATAAACCACTGAGGTCATGGGTCTATTCTCTCTACAAAAACAAAAATACCCCACTAGTTGTGTCTGATGAGAACCAAAGCAAAAGATCAGAATGTGGTGGCTTCACCCAGAAGCCAAAAGTGTCAGGCTCCAAACCATGTCCCTGACCTGAAGGGGCACCTGCCAGGCCCAGGGGTGCCAACTCCTAAAGGCAGCTGGCATGTAACTACTGTGCCCAGTAGAGAAAGGCAGGCACTGAGTCCCCAGAGCCCAGAGCCCCGAGGAAATTATGGAACATTCTCCATATTTGATTCAAAATAAAAACCACAGTAAACCATAGACCCAAAACTTATACGTCGGCTGAAATTAAAATAGCTTCTTGCTACGTTTTCTGGTTTCAATATTCTGGATAAGCTCATGGAAGCTGAATCAGGCAATTTGTCTATCTCTTGCTTTGTTTCTGCTGTTGCCCCTGCTTTGCAGGGATCTCAGCACACGCTTGGTCTCCCCTCTGAAGCAGACCCCAGCTGGGTCTGGAGGTACCCTGGTCCTGCACTCCCGGGGCTGATCCCCCCAGGAAAGTATCCATGCCTATGCACACCCCTGCCATGGGTTCTTGTGGCCCCTCAGGAGGGGAGCAGGACCAGGGCCCAGCCTTGGCCAAGAGGTGCCCCCAGCAGACCTCTCTCTGCCACTGCTCCCCACAAGGTTTCTAGCACCCCCAGCCCCTCCCTCTTCTGGGGAACCTTGCGGCTGGGCCCGTGCCTGCGGCGAGTCTCACCCCAGTATTATTTTAGTCACAGACAGACACGAGGCAGATGGTGACAACATCCCTTCCCCGCTCCCCACTGACGAGCCGTTGCCGCCCTGAAGCCTCAGGGTTCTTCTCCCTCAGGAATATTTCAGTCCCGACTCAGTGGCTAAATGCGGCTGCTCGTGTGAGACAAGCGCACATCTGCGCCTCCTCCTCCCTACCCCCTACCCATTTCCTGGGGCTGAGCAGAGAGCCCTGGGGAGGCCCTGCCCACTTGCAGCTCTGCCCCATCCTCCCAGCTGCCCTACTATGTGCCTGGCATCATGCCATGAGCATGGTACCACTGGGAGAGGGCAGTTACTGTGCCCACTTTACAGATGAGGAAGCTAAGGCTCAGAGTGAAGCAGGGGCCATCCCAGGTCACACAGCAGGAGAGGAGGCATTCCCTTGGGTCCCAGTACACCCTGGAGACAGACAGGCTCCTCCGCTCCTTCCCTACCCCTCAGTCCTCCACCTTACCACCCGATGCCTACTCCAGGCAACTTGCCTTCCTAGAAGCTCACTGTTTCATTGTGCCCACTCTCCTGCATCAACCCACAGCCCCAGGGCACGGGGCTAGCCAAGTGCTGACCTGCCCCCTTGTCCTGCTGGTCCTAGCTCAATGCGAATTCGGCTGCTGGGGACAGGTTGGACAAATGCAGGAGGAGGAAGCCTCTGGCATGAGACAGACCTGGTTTCAAATCCCAGCTGTTTTATGACCCTGGGCAAATCACTTCACCTCCCAGGACCCGTTTCTTCATCTATAAATGCACAGCAGCAGTATCGCCTCTCCTCACCCCTCATTCAATGAGTGACTGCTATGTTCCCAGCACCTAGAGCAGGGCCTGGAACACAGCGTGTGCTCAATGCCTATTTGTTAAATGAATGACACATGTAATGAGATGAGCATCAGCTCTGGCTCGGTGGAGCTGGTCTTCCCTGCAGCACCCCCTTCAACAAGGCCTGGGGCCAGCTCTGCCTCGGTGGCCCACTAGGAGCTGAAGTTGGCCTCAAAAGCCAAACAGAGCCTTGTCTCTAGGCCCCTCCCCAACCCCCATAATACAAAGCGCTTGGAGCCTTAGGGAGTGTGCCATGGGCGCGGGGCAGGGGCATAATAGGTCTGGGTGCCAGCCAAATGTGGGATTGGGCTGAGGCTGTTTTGGTTCCCTCATGCCCCCTTCTCCAGCCACACACCCTGACTGGCTGACTGGCCAGGGGCACTGAAGCTGGACAAGGGCTCTTTGAGGGCTTGGGACGCTTTCTGGGCAGGTGAGGACACGTCTATTCCCAGTCAGGCCTCCCGGCTGTGGGATCCCTACCCCAGCACAGTCCAACCCCCCACCCCCCGCCACGCCTCAGCTGGCCTTCTGGGGCTGGGCCAAGATACACACCGACAAACCAGCACACAAAAACACCACCCACCACAGTGACACTCACACCCTGTAAACATATACAAAGTATATACACAAAAACATACACCACCGGACTGAAAGCACAGAAACAAACACAGATGCGACTCAGTGTGCACAGCAAGGTACACACATTCACAACGACTGTGTTGCAGAGCATACCATGTGCACCCAGCACAGACTGTGTGTATCCACACAATCACACAGCACGGCTGCGAACACGTGTGTGGCACAACCCAGCCCAGGCACACAGCTCAGGAGCACAGACGTGCACAACAGGAGGAATGAGGTCAGTCTTGCTCTGAAGCTGAGGTCTGTCTCCCCATACCAGACCAGCAGCTCAGGGACAGGTTGGGGCCATCAGAGGAGGAGGCGGGCAGGCCGGCTCCAGGGTGGAGGTGTGTCAGGGTCAGTTCTGCAACCCCCACTTTATTTTTTTTTTTCTTTTTTTTGAGACAGAGTTTTGCTTTTGTTGCCCAGGCTGGAGTGCAGTGGCTCGATCTCAACTCACCACAACATCCGCCTCCCAGGTTCAAACCATTCTCCTGCCTTAACCGCCCACATAGCTGGGATTACAGGCATGCAATACCATGCCCGGCTAATTTTGTATTTTTAGTAGAGACAGGGTTTCTCCATGTTGGCCAGGCTGGTCTCAAACTCCTGACCTCAAATGATTCACCAGACTCAGCCTCCCAAACTGCTGGGATTACAGGTGTGGGCCACTGAGCCCAGCTTGCAACCTCCATCTTCACAGGACTTGGGCCAAGGCATCAGTCCCTGCAACAAGCAGGTTTTTTTGTGGTAAAGAAGTCAGGACCCTCACCCCTAATCACACTGATGTGTCACTACCAATCTCACCCCTCAGCAGCCACCTCTGCCCAGGTCACACTCATGCATGGCATAAGAAACTGGATGAGCCGGGTGCGGTGGCTCAAGCCTGTAATCCCAGCACTTTGGGAGGCCGAGGCGGGTGGATCACGAGGTCAAGAGATCGAGACCATCCTGGTCAACATGGTGAAACCCCGTCTCTACTAAAAATACAAAACATTAGCTGGGCATGGTGGCGCGTGCCTGTAATCCCAGCTACTCAGGAGGTTGAGGCAGGAGAATTGCCTGAACCCAGGAGGCGGAGGTTGCGGTGAGCCGAGATCGCGCCATTGCACTCCAGCCTGGGAAACAAGAGTGATACTCCGTCTCAAAAAAAAAAAAAAAAAAAAAGAAACTGGATGAGGCTACTCACTGTTACCATAAAAGCCAATACAAAGGAAAAGAGAGGCTGAGTGTCAGTGCAGCTGTGGAGACACCTTTCAGCAGGGAGTTCTGGGCAGCAGACCACCCTCTGCCAATCATGGTCAGTCAGGAAGGTGAAGTTCATTGCAGCGGCCACACATCATCCCCACCATGAGAACACAGCCCTGAGGCCAGCCAGCTTGGGCAGGCCTCCTGGTGGAGGATGAAGGCCTTCCTGTCTGGCACTCCCTGTCCTTGGCACATCTCATCCGTTGCTTCCCATCTCTCAGCACTGCTTTATGGTGCCCACTGCCCTGGCACTGGCCTTCGAGGGCACTAGTTATCTGACCCCATGCAGAGCTCTTTTCTCCAGGCCTTTACCCATGCTGTTTCCTCCACCAAGTGTGCATTCCCAGCCCCCACTTTTGGCGGCCACTGCATCCATCAAAATCAATGCCACCTCCCCAAGAAACCTCCCCAGTCCCTGCCAGGAAAAGAATTCTCACTTCAGTGCTGGAATGAGAGATGAGGACCCATGTGGGGCTCTGCTGGACCCCAGTGTCCTAATCAGCAAAATATGAAAGACACAGCCCATCACCCCTGAGAGCAGCAGAGACAGAATAACAAGTGCAGTGATTCCCAAAGCAGGGTCCACAGACCCCTGGGAGTCTCCCAGACCTTTTCAGGGGTGGATGAGGTCAAAATTATTTTACTAATAATACTAAGATATTATTTGACTTCTTTATTATGTTTAAGCAGTACTGGGTAAAACTGTTGGTAGCTTAGCACAAATCAAACTGTATTAGGAATCATATTCGGTACTCTTAAGCACATATATGTGGAATTCATGTAAAACACTTCTATGGCATTCCAAAGTCGGCCAGGAGCAGTGACTCATGCCTGTAATGACAGCACTTTGGGAGGCCGAGGCGGGCAGATCACAAGGTCAGGAGTTCGAGACCAGCCTGATCAACATGGTGAAACCCCATCTCTACAAAAAATACAAAAATTAGCCGGGTGTGGTGGTGCACCCCTGTATTCCCAGCTACTGGGGAGGCTGAGGCAGGAGAATCACTTGAACCCAGAAGGCAGAGGTTGTGGTGAATTGAGATCCCGCCACTGCACTCCAGCCTGGGCAACAGAGTGAGACTCTATCTCAAAAAAAAAAAAAAGACAAAGTATATTGACTGCCTCAAGAAAAGCATTTATGCCATTGTTTAAGTTGCGAGCTGAACTAGCTGATATTTTTGTGGAATGTCATTTCTACTTGACAGAAAGACTGACAGGCAGTCTTGGATATCTGGTAGTAATCTCTCACAGATAATAAAGTAAACCAGTCACTTCTAGAAAAACAACTCACAGTATAAGTTTTCAATGATAACATTGTTCTGTTTGGTTGTTGTTTGGGGACAGGTCTCACTATGTTACCCAGGCTGGATGCAAAGGATCTTCTTGCCTCAGCCTCCTGAGTACTGGGTCTATAGGTACACACTGCTATTCCCAGCTAAAATTCTATTTTTATTTTGGATATTCTGCTTATGTATAAATTTTTTTTTTTTTGTAGACAGAGTCTCACTCTATCGCCCAGGCTGGAGTGCAATGGCGCGGTCTCCACTCACCGCAACCTCTGCCTCCCAGGTTCAAGCAATTCTCCTGCCTCAGCCTCCCAAGTCTGGGACTACAGGTGCTCACCACCACACCCAGCTAATTTTTGTATTTTTAGTGGAGATGGGGTTTCACCATGTTGGCCAGGATGGTCTAGATCTCTTGACCTCATGATCCACCCACCTCGGCCTCCCAAAGTGTTAGGATTATAGGCATGAGCCACTGTTCCAGCCTTAAAATTCTGTTTTTTAAGTGAAATTTAAATTTTGAACCACAGGTATACAACACCGTAACACCATAAGCTTGACAGCTTCCTGGTACATTTCTGATGAAACTGTTGGTAATGGCTGGTCATGGTGGCTCACACTTGTAATACCAGCACTTTGGGAGGCCGACGCGGGTAGATCACCAGGTGAGAAGCTAAAGACCAGCCTGGCCAAGATAGTGAAACCCTGTCTCTACTAAAAATACAAAAATTAGCCGGGCATGGTGGCAGATGCCTGTCATCCCAGCTACTTGGGAGGCTGAGGCAGGAGAATTGTTTGAACCTGAGCGGCAGAGGTTGCAGTGAGCTGAGATCCAGACACTGCACTCCAGCCTGGGCGATAGAGTGAGACTACGTCTAAAAAAAAAAAAAAAACTGTTGTTGATATCCATGGATGTGATTTTTGAACATGGCATTATCAATGTATGAACACTTGAGAGATCTTTATAACTCAGTGAACTAATGTTTTTTATTTTATTTTATTTTATTTATTTAGTCTTTTTTTTTAGTAGAGTCGGTGGTTTCACCATGTTGGCCAGGCTCGTCTTGAACTTCTGACCACATGATCTTCCCGCCTTGGCCTCCCAAAGTGCTGGGATTACAGGCCTGAGCCACTAAGCCAGATATTAATGAGATTCACAAAAATGTAATAACAGTGCCACTCTTCTTTGCTCATTTTGTTTTGTTCTAGAAAATAAGGTTATTTTTCTTTTTTTTTTCTTTTTTTTTTTTTTTAATTGAGACAGAGTCTCTCTCTGTCACCCAGGCTGGAAATGCAGTGGCATGAGCTCAGCTCACTGCAACTTCCACCTCCCGGGTTCAAGTGATTCTCCTGCCCTAGCCTCCTGTGTATCTGGGATTACAGACACCTACCACTATGCCTGGCTAATTGTTGCATTTTCAGTAGAGACGGGGTTTCACCATGTTGACCAGGCTGGTCTCAATCACCTGACCTCAAGTGATCTGCCCTCCTTGGCCTCCCAAATTGCTGGGATTACAGGCATGAGCCACCACGCCCAGCTAAGGTTGTTATTTTTCATAAAAATATAATATCTATGATAACATGTAATGGTATTATTACTGCTATTCTTAAATGAATAAATATTGGCCAGGCATAGTGGCTCATGTCTGTAATCCCAGCACTTTGGGAGGCCGAGGCAGTTTACCACTCTGGCCGACATGGTAAAACCTTGTCTCTACTAATACAGAAATTAACCAGTTATGGTGGTGCACACCTGTAATCCCAGGAGACCAAGGCATGAGAATCCCTTGAACCCGGGTGACAAAGGTTGCAGTGAGCCAAGATCGCACAACTGCACTCCAGCCTAGGTGACAGAGTGAGATGCTGTCTCAAAAGAAAAAAAATTAGTGGAGCATGGTTGTGTGAGCCTGCAGTCCCAGCTACTCAGGAGGCTGAGGCAGGAGAATCGCTTGAACCCAGGAGGAGGAGGTTGCAGTGAACTGAGATCACGCCACTCCACTCAGCCTGGGTGACAGAGCAAAACTCCGTCTCAAAAATAAATAAATAATAAATAAATAAATAAAATGAATAAATATCTGTTTTTAAGTTTTCTCAGTCTGAAAATCTTAATGGATATAACCCATGTAAACAGAAGCTCTTTGGGGTCTTTCGTAATTATTAAGCATGTAAAGGAGTCCGGGGGACAAAAAGGTTAAAAGCCACTAGTCTAATGGTTCCAGGGTGGGAAAGACAGGGACAGGCCTACAGAAAGCCTGATCAGCAGAGGCAGGCAGTGACCAAAAGGGGCACCCAGACAGCGAGAGTGCCTTTGAAGTCTAGGCAGGCAGGGTGAGGAAGGAGGGCTTGGAGCAGGGCGGGGACCACATGACTTCAGGGTGAGGGGCTTTGGCAGAGGCTTCTGGGAGTCCCTGACTTCTCTCTGCTGCCCCTGTAGGGGTTGTGAGTATATAGGGGAACGCCCCAAACACATCCCAGATTCTCCCAACACATAGGGCTGAAACCCAGCCCCCGAGCTCCCGCCCTCCCCAGAAGGCTTCCACCCTGCCCCACCCCCAACCCAACCCTCACCCCCACCCACAAAAAGGATTTGGGCCTTAAAATTATCGTCACCACAGCAGTGCAGCAGACAATACAGAGGGGACATTATGTGCCAAGAGAGAGAGAGAGGCCCCGTTGTTGCAGCGGAGACAGCAGTGCTCTGTTCTGAGCAGGCTGGGGGCTGCTCGTGTGCTCAAGCAAGGACCCCTCACACCCACAATCACGTCCTCACCCACATGCACATTCATGGACTCACCCCGGGATTCCCCTCGGGTACACGCTGCAGCACACAGGAGCCTTTGGATGTGGCCCTCCAGCCTCTATACAAACCCCCACTCTCCAATATCCCCCTGGGCCCACACTGCCAGCCCCACACATGCCCATGTACTGCGTGGCACAGGCATTCCCACCTAGGGAATCCTGTGGGGGTGCAAGGGACATGAGGCAGCCACAGCGAGGGTCCTGAGGGAGCCACCCTGCCTGCACAGCCCTGCACCGCCTGGCTGGGATCACAGGGTGCTGAAACCAGCAGCCGCCTAGGCTGGGCTAGACGTGCCTAGACCCACAGAGGGACACAAAGGCGGCGTTGTTGCCTTGCCAAACACTCCCAGCTCTGAAGTGGGAGGGAGGGACCCGGGCAACTGGTGCCCCTACCCCCAGCGCCTGGGCTGGCCCCGGAGCAAGACTGGACTTTAACCTCTTAGGCCACTACCAGTGCTGGGGCCAGAGGGTAAGTGGGGAGCAAACCAGGCCTCTGGATAAAACCTGCCTGAAGAGGTCTCACAAGCCCTGAGCTTGAACTCTACCAAGATCTTCTTATTCTCCTGAGTCAGGATCTCTCTCCCTCCCAACATTTGCACAGCTTGTTCCCTCTGCCTGGGAACTCCCTCCCCCTCCCTTCTCTGGAGAACTTTTCATTTTCCTTTAGGACATTGTTCATAGAGCACCTCCCCCAAGAAGCCCTCCTGATCCCTGAGCTGAGCCAGTTGCTCCTCTGTGCTGCCCCACTAAACAGGGAGCTCCAGATGCTCACAAGGGGGTCCCCAGCACCACACCACCCTGCCTGGCCTGGGCTGGGCTCACAGGGAGCCGCAGCACTGTCAGAGGAAGGGGCAAGTGAGGCAACCCCAAGACCACACTGAGGCAGTGGAAGGGAGGGAGCAGAGTCACCAAGCCAAGTCTTAGGCCAGGAGAGTCACCAGCCACCCCATCCAGTGACACGGAAGGACACAGGGGAGTTCCCTGGAGAAGCCTGCCGTCGCAGATGCAGGTCTTTGTCCTCCTTGCCTGGGACATGCTTTTTCACCCATTGCCAAGTCCAACTCATGGTAGCTGTTTTTATTTACTTATTTATTGAGACAGTCTCGCTCCATTACTCAGGCTGGAGGACAGTGGCTCAATCTCAAGTTTACTGCAACCTCCGCCTCCTGGGTTCAAGCAATTCTCCTGCCTCAGGCTCCCCACACCACACACCATCTGCTCTCCCACTCACTGCAAGGCCTGTGCTGTTCCTGGGTAGCTGGTGCTGTGGGAAGCTGGGGAAGGAGGAAAGGAGGGGCTACCAGGCCCACAGGAACACCTGAAGGCCCAGCTGTTCCCAGGTCTCCATATCCTTCAGGCAAAGGGTCTTTTGAAATTCTCAGGCACCATGAACCAAAATGAGGGTCATTTTTCGAGTCGGCAGCCCCAATGCTCTCTTCTTATACCCAAATTTCCAG
The DNA here is from genome assembly GCF_009761245.1 of Sapajus apella. Classification (NCBI taxonomy): domain Eukaryota; kingdom Metazoa; phylum Chordata; class Mammalia; order Primates; family Cebidae; genus Sapajus; species Sapajus apella. The sequence continues at coordinate 9,568,190 of NW_022437011.1, read as the reverse complement.
CCAACTGGTTAGTTTCTCTAGCTTCCATCTAAGGTTTCCAAACTGCTGCTCAGACCCCAGCCAGTGGAGAGATGTGGATAGAGACGGGCAGCTGCACCCCGGGGACCAGCCAGACTGCAGGGCCCTCAGCCTTCACTGTCATCCTCCGGACACAGCCCCTTCCTCTGGAAGCTCTACTTCCATTAGCTGTGGCCCCAACAGGAAACGCAACCAAGCCCCAGCCTCTCATTGGCTGTCTCTGCAGGTCTAAAGCGCTCAATCCCACACCCGGAAAAATAGCCCCAGGATAGGCACCACTGACTCTTCAGTCCAGTCTTCCCAGCCCTGAGATTGGGCTGAGTGCTCAGAAAATGTTGCAAATATTATTTATTTATTTATTTAGTCACTTTGTCACGTAGGCTGGATTGCAGTGGCATGATCATGGCTCACTGCAGCCTCAATCTCCCAGGCTCAAGTGATCTGTCTCAGCCTCCTGAGTAGCTGGGACCGCAGGCTTGCATCACCACACCCAGCTAATTTTGTTGTTGTTGTTGTTTGTATTTTGTAGAGACAGGGTTTCACCATGTTGTTCTTGAATTCCTGGGCTCAAGGGATCCACCCACCTCAGCCTCCCAAAGTGTTGGGATTACAGGCATGAGCCACGTGGTTGGCCAGGTGGCAGAACTTTAGGGAGGAGTCCCTGTGCCCTCTCCCATCTCAAAGTGTGTATTTCCCAGCCTACCCAAAGGTCAGCTCATCTGTTAATGCTACTCAAACTTGGTGTCGTCTGTGAAGGTGACTGAAGACACCTCATGAAAGGAGCTGAGGTCTTCCCAACCCTCATGGAGGGTGTGCATGTGTGTGTATGTGTGTGTGCACACACCCATGCATATGCATACACGTGCGTGTGGCTGGACAGAGGCAGCTCCCAAATTCCTATTCAGGAAGGACTTCAGGTAGCAGTCTTTGAAAGGGAGCTGGGGGCCTTGCTTGGAGCAACGTGTAAACCGCTGTTTGTACTTAATTGGTTATATAGTCCAGGCACAGTGGCTCACATCTGTAATCCCAGCACTTTCGGAGGCCAAGGCGGGAGGATCACCTGAGGTCAGGAGTTCGAGACCAGCCTGACCAACATGGTAAAACCCTGTCTCTACGAAAAATACAAAATTTAGCCAGGCATGGTGCCGGCATCTGTAATCCCAACTACTTGGGAGGCTGAGGCAGGAGAGTGGCTTGAGCGCAGGAGGTGGAGGTTGCAGTGAACTGCGATTGCACCACTGCACTCCAGCCTGGGCAACGAAGCAGGATTCTGTCTAAAAATAAATAAATAAATAATAGGTTATATAGCTCATAGATCAATAAAAACAGCAATGTTTTCTAAAAGTGCTTCATATAACATGAAGAAAATGCCAGTTGCCCATATAAAACAATTAATTATTGAGCTGGGGGCAGTGGCATGGACTGTAGTTCCAACTACTTGGGAGGCTGAGGTGGGAAGATCTCTTGAGCTGAGGAGTTTCAGATTAGCCTGGGTAACACAGTGAGACCCCATTTCAAAAATAAAAATTAATTTTTGTTATTATGTTGATAATAGAGATTTCATGAACACAAAGGAGCTTCAAGTCATTTGCCTTTCCCCTACCTGGGCGTGAGGGCTGCCTGGACTGAATGAGGCCACATCCCTTGGAAATGTAAATCAACCTCAACTTCAACTGAAAAAATATGCTCCAAGCCACAAAGCCCTGGACTGGCCCTGTGGGGAGGAGAGATATGATGAACCCCTGGATCTGCCCTCTCAGATTGACTACCCACTAACTAGACTGGATACCTTTCACCATCCTTTAGGACCACCCTACAAGGGAGCAGTGAACTGCTACACTTCTCACTAATTTTTTTTCTTTAAAGATGGGGTCTTGCGCCAGGCATGGTGGCTCATGCCTGTAATCCCAACACTTTGGGAGGCCAAAGTGGGCGGATCATCTGGGATCAGGAGTTAGAGACCAGCCTGGCCTACACGGTGAAACCTCATCTCTACTAAAAATACAAAAATTAGCCAGGCATGGTTGTGCATGCCTGTAATCCCAGCTACTCAGGAGGCTGAGGCAGGAGAATCACTTGAACTCAGGGGGCTGAGGTTGCAGTGAGCCGAGATGGCACCATTGCACTCCAGCCTGGGCGCAAGAACAAGACTCTGTCTCAAAAGAAAAAAAAAAAAAATGATGAGGTCTTGCTTTGTCACCCAGGCTGGAGTGCAGTGGCATAATCATGGCCCACTGCAGCCTCCATCTCCCAGACTCAAGTGATCCTCCCACCTCAGCCTCCAGAGTAGCTAGGACTACAGACACGTGTCACTACGTCTGGATAATTTTTTAATTTTTTTTAGAAACAAAGTCTCGCTATGTTGCCCAGGCTGGTCTTGAACTCCTGGGCTCCCAAATTGTTGGGATTACAGGCATGAACCACCACACCCAACCTAAAAGACTCACTTTATCACCCAGGCTGGACGGCAGTGCACTGCAGCGTTGAAGTCCTAGGCTCAAGCCATTCTGCCACCTCAGCCTCCTGACCTATGCTGAGATTTTAAATTCATCATCTGTTTTCTCCCCACTACAGCCCCATTTACTAATAAAAAAACAAACAAACAAAACCCCTGAGGTTTATAAAGTCTGTTGCCCTCTCTAGATCACAGAGCCAATATGTAACACAAATAAGATTTAAACCCAGGCCCCAGGCCAGGCACGGTGACTCATGTGTGTAATCCCAGCATTTTGGGAGGCCAAGGCAGAAGGATCACTTGATCCTGGGAGTTTGAGACCAGCCTGGGCAATATATGGAAGTTCTGTCGCTACAAAATATAGAAAAAAATTATCTGAGCATGGTGGCACACACCTATAAATCCCTGCTACTCAGAAGGCTGAGGTGGAAGGACCACTTGAGCCTGGGAGATTGAGGCTGCAGTGAGCCGAGATCCTGCCACTGTGCTTTAGTCTGGGAGACAGAGTAAGATCTTGTCTCTCAAAAAAAAAAAAAAAAAGATGGCATGGCTCATGCCTATAATCCCAGCACTTTGGGGGGTTGAGGCATGTGGATCACCTGAGATCAGGAGTTTGAGACCAGACTGGCCAACATGGTGAAATCCCATCTATACCAAAAATACAAAAATTAGCCGGTGTGGTGGTGTGCACCTGTAATCCCAGCTACTCAGGAGGCTGAGACAGGAAAGTCACTTGAACCCAGGCGGCAGAGGTTGCATTGAGCTGAGATTTCGCCACTGCACTCCAGCTTGGGCAACAAGAGCAAAACTCTGTCTAAAAAAAAAAAAAGACTTAGACCTAAATAAATACTGGTCTGTCACACCTCCAATCCCTGGGCACACAAAATGTGTGTGATAAGGGCCCAGACAGCTGCACAAATAGAACTGTGGGGACATAAGTGATAAAGGACACCCCCTTGCTTATATGGGGAGGCCAGGGGACCCTAGGTGGAGGAACACAGGCAAAGAAAGGTTCTCAGGTGGGAACCTGTGTAGTGTTTAGGGAGATGAAAGGGGCTGATTGTTCACTCTGTGGAGCACAGGACAGTGGAAAATTGGGTCCTGAGCAGATAAGAGCAGGGCATCGACTCCAGGGAAGGCAGTGGACTTCATCCCATCAGCAGTGGCAACTAATGGCTCAGCGAATCTGAATCCTGGCTTTGCCACCAACCAGCTGTGAGACCTTGGAAAAAATCTCTTTTCCTCTCCAAGCCTCAGTTTCCTCATCTGTAAAATGGAAATAATAATGGTATCTGCCTAGGAGGGTTGTTGTAGGGATTTACAAAAAGGCTCTAAGGTAATCACTCAAGAACTGAGAACTGGCTGGGCGCGGTGGCTCACGCCTATAATCCCAGCACTTTGGGAGGCCAAGGCGGGTGGATCACGAGGTCAGTGGATCGAGACCATCCTGGTCAACATAGTGAAACCCCATCTCTACTAAAAATACAAAAATTAGCTGGGCATGGTGGCACACGCCTATAGTCCCAGCTATTCAGGAGGCTGAGGCAGGAGAATTGCTTGAACCCAGGAGGTGGAGGTTGCAGTGAGCCGAGATTGCGCCATTGCACTCGAGCCTGAGTAATAAGAGCGAAACTCCGTCTCAAAAAAAAGAACTGAGAACTGTAGTTACTGAGCAATGAGGAGCAGCTGAGGGCTCCTGACAGACAGGGACACAAGGAAAGCTGGGCTGGGAAAGGACTGACCCAGCTGCTCACCCTCACCGCAAAGGAGCCTGGGGCTCAAGAAGAGTAAAAGCACATCCTGGGGCTGGGCCTGCTGCCTCATCCAACAAGGTTTCTTTTTCACCTCCTGTTTAATCTTTTTTTTTTTTTTTTTTTTTTTTTTTTTGAGACAGGATCTTGCTCTGTCACTCAAGCTGGAGTGCAGTGGGACAATCATGGCTCACTGCAGCCTCAACTTCCTAGGCTCAAGTGATCCTCCTGCCTTAGCCTCCCTAACAGGTGGGCCTACAGGCACGTCACCACACCCAGCTATTTTTTGCTTTTTTATTTATTTTATTTTTTCAGACAGAGTCTTGTTCTGTCGCCCAGGCTGGAATGCAGTGGCATGATCTCAGCTCACTGCGAGCTCATGCCTCCCGGATTCAAGCAATTTTCCTCCCTCAGCCTCCCGAGTAGCTGGGACTACAGGGACCCACCACCATGCCCATCTTATTGTTGTATTTTTAGTAGAGACAAGGCTTCACCATGCTAGCCAGGCTGGTCTCAAACTCCTGACCTCAGGTGATCCACCTGCCTTGACCTCCCAAAATGCTGGGATTACAGGCGGGAGCCACGGCTGCACCTGACCTGACATCACTCTAATGCTCACCTAGGACTCTTCCCTATACGATACTTTTCTTTTTTTTGAGACAGAGTCTTGCTCTGTCGCCCACACTGGAGTGCAGTGGCCTTGTTTCACTGCAACATCTGCCTCCCAGGTTCAAGCGATTCTCCTGCATCAGCCTTCTGAGTAGCTGGGATTACAGGCACGTGGCACCACGCCGGGCTAATTTTTTGTATTTTTAGTAGATACCAGGTTTCACCACATTGGTCAGGCTGGTCTCAATCACCTGCCTTTGTGATCCACCCACTTCGGCCTCCCGAAGTGTTGAGATTACAGGCATGAGCCACCACTCCCGGCCTTTTTTTTTTTTTTTTTTTTTTTTTTT